>NC_135716.1:134138398-134479623 GCF_964656455.1 Halichoerus grypus
TATTTACACTGAGTTCTTCTTGATGCTGTGTTTTTTCCTTTCATGGTTGATTTTTATATTTCTCTGTACTTTATGTTGATGTTTCAGGACTGGCCCCCCCTTTTTTCAATTGCCCCTAAATACCACATATTATAAAGAGGACTGGGTAATAGACTTCAGCAACAACAATGAATAGGGAATAACAAAGAAAGGGTTACATTACAGGAAAGTAGGTCACTTAAAACTGAATTTTAAGTGTTTCTATTCTTAAAAGTCACATGTCATGGTTGTCACAGAGAACCTTCCACCTGCCAAATTTTTTTACCTCCATCAGCCCCTCACTCCTTGCTCACTCCCCTCCTTTCTATGTCCCCGCCAGGGAAATTCCTAGATACTTCAGATTTGCCCAAGTTCATTTCCTAGAGCAATTCAGCTCTCTCTCTTTTCTAATGATACTCTTTTGCCATGCTTGGGGCTAAGAGTTCCACATCTAAAAAGGGTCAACACATTCTTTTCTAATTGATCTCTGTGCTTCAGTTTCCTCATCTGGAAAATGAGAAAAATCATATTTCTGTGGGTAATTGTGAGGCTTCAATGAGATGATGCCTACATGGTACCCCAAAGAGTACCTGGTACATGGGAGGTCCTCAATTAATGTTAGCTATTGTTAGCTACTGGTATTTGCAATACTACATAATCTTCTTTTGAGGATTAGAGACAAAGTGTGTAATACAGGGCCTGTCTCATGGAAGGCATATAAAAACACATAAATGTGCTAATACTTACAGAAGCCTACTCTATACCAAGCACTCTTCTATTTATGCACATTTAATATCCATGACAACCAAGAAGGAGGGCTGCCTTTCTTTTCCTCATTTCCCAGATGAGGAACCTGAAGCATAAAGAGGTTAACTAACTTGCCTTAGGCCACACAGCTACTTAGTGACATAACTAACGCTTAAACTCAAGCAACTGGGTTTCAGAGGCTGTGTTTTTACCCACCATGTTGTTCTGCCTTTTTTTTTTTTTTTTTTAGTAGTAGCATTCATTAATAAATGAGGACAGAAAGTTTACTAAATGCATTTCCTAACTGTAGCAATTTATAACAAGAAACAAATTCTCCTAACATACTTTTTAAAAAATTTTTATTTAAATTCTTGTTAGTTAACATACAGTGCAATATTGGTTTCAGGAGGAGAATTCAGTGATTCATCACTTACATACAACATCCATGCTCATCATAACAAGTGCCCTCCTTAGTGCCCATCTAATCCATCCCTCCACCCACCACCTCCCTCCATCAACCCTCAGTTTGTTCTCTTTTGTTAGTAGTCTCTTATGGCTTGTTTCTCTCTCTCCTTTTTTTCTTTTCCCCCTTCCATTATGGGGGGGGGGATACTATATGAGTGAGATCATATAGTATTTGCCTTTCTCTGACTGACTTATTTCACTTGGGATAATACACTCTAGCTCCATCCACATCATTGCAAATGGCAAGATTTCCTTTTTTATGGCTGAGAGATATTCCATTATGTATATATATATATATATATATATATATATATATATATATACACTACATCTTCTTTATCATTCATTCATTGGTGGATATTTGGGCTCTCTCCATAGTTTGGCTATTGTTGATAACGCTGCTATAAACATCGGTGTGCATGTACCACTTCGAATCTGTATTTTTGTATCCTTTGGATAAACACCTAGTAGTATGATTGCAGAATCGTGGAGTAGTTCTATTTTTAACTTTTTGAGGACCCTCGAAACTGTTCTCCAGCATGGCTGCACCAGCTTGCATTTCCACCAACAGTGCATGAAGGGTCCCCTTCCCCTATATCCTTGCCAACACCTGCTGTTTCTTGTGTTGTTCATTTTATCCATTCTGACAGTCCTAGCATACTTTTAAAGGTAGTTTTTGGCAGTTCACTAGGTCTTCCAGGAATGTTTTCAAGAAGTGTGATTGCTTTTTAATTGCTTTCGGTAACATTCATCTCGTGTCTAAACTGTAAGAGAAGAAGCGACGCTGGACAATGCTGGTAAAACCATGAGATCTCAACACCTGTTGAGAGTATCAAGAGAGTATTGAACTTCAGAGGTCCCTGTATTTGTTTAGGTGTATAAGACACAGAGATGACCTTATTAATGGAACTAACAGAACCAATGGAACTCAGGAATATGAGGGTGGACCTGAAAAACGTTTAGTATTTAAACCAAGCAAAGCCAACAACAAAACCAATCTGGTGCTTCCTTCATAGTCACACAAATTGTTCCTGTCCTGCATTATAATTAAGCATTGGGGATCAGCTACCCACTAAAATGGGGCAGTCAAAATTACTTTTCTAAAATCAAACCAAACTTTTTATGTGGCAGCTTTGGGGACAAGTACTCCAGTGAAGGAAAAGAGAGGGTTTAGGGTTCCAGATGGGGGTTGCAGATCTGGGGGGAGATTGTCTATGGCCCTTCTTGAAATAAAGGCTTTTTACTGGGGCGTGTGTGTGAGTAGATCCTAGATTGGTTGCAAACCCAGGACCCATTCCTCTCTCCCTCACTATAATGCATTTCCGCTTTCTAACATAACCTAGGCTTTTTGCAGATATCTACTCCATATATACATGTGTTTCAAAGGGCGCTAACCCCCTCCTCCCCGGCTCCAGCAAGTGGACCCTGATTATCCTGATTAAGTCAAGCCAATCATTGTCATCTCATTCCCTTGGCTAAATCACTGAACCCAGTATAGACCCATATAGGTATAGACCTGTGATACAAAATGTGAGACATTTACTGGGGGCTTCTGGGAAACGTATCCGGGTTTTAAAAAGAAACACCCCAGAGACCGCCCCTTTCTGCTTCTGGACATTATTTTGTCTCAAAGTAATGCTTGTAACAGATATAGGCCTTTTGTGTGCTAAGGATCACACAACAGAGAGAAGAAAGCCTGGATCTTTGATGATACTCTAGAGTCATGGACTCTACTGCTCATAGTGCCTGATTTGGGTTCTGTCTGACTCTTTCAGTTGCGTGAAATAATAAATCTCCTCATTGTTCAAGGCAGTTGGAGTTAGACTTTGCTCTCGTTTGGATGCTCCGTGCATTCTCAGTCATAACATGTATGTATGTCTTTGTGCAGCCCGTGCCAGGACATGGATGGGGAACATAAGGTTAGCCAGACTGCTTCTAGGGAAAGGCGGTAGCTCCCCTAAGCTAAGATAAAACAGAAGTTCAGGATTTTCCCAACACCTGAAAAATGGCAACTTGGCTATCCAGCGTGGTTCAGGGACCAGCAGCATTAGCCTTACCTAGGAGGTTACTTGAAATGCAGAATCTCAAGCCCCAACCCTGACTACTTCATCAGAACATGTGTTTTAACAAGATTGGTAGGTGTTTCCTGTACACCTTTAAGTTGGAGAAGCATTATCTGAGGATGCTTGAGTCCTGGAAGAGAAGCAGGAGAAAAGGGCCCAGAAACAGGGCTCCCCAGGTATTTCTTGAGGAGCTTTCAAGGCTCAGCTTCCCTCTCCTTTCCCTTGTTTCTAGCTGGAGGGAAGGGTCTGGAAACCATTCACATGTGCTAGCCCTTCTCCTGGTCCCCTTCTCTAAAGATGTTTCTCTTTGACTCTTTGAAACCAAAATCACAACCCTGACATGGAGGATTCTAGGACTATTACTCTGACGCCCAGGTGACAAGGGATGCTTCTCCCTGATCCTGATGCCTCAGAGGGCTTTCCATTAAGTAGCTGGAGCCACCCTTCACAAACACAGCCATTAGTTGTGAATTCAATGTGGGGAAAGAAAAGCTGGGGTGGAAGGATGGCCAGTCCACGGCGGCCAGCAGAGTACAGCGTGTTTATGAGGTACTCAGGCACAACCTGGTATATAATTTGTGGAGCTTGGTGCAAAATGAAAATGCAGGATCCCCAACTCAAGAATTATGAAGAATTTTAAGAAGGCAGTATTCGAGCACTAGACCAAGGGCAGGGCCCTTCTAAGCTTCGTGCAGCTGTGCCCGTGAAGCCAGCCCCGCTCTCAGGATAAAAAGGAGCAGAAGACAAATGGACACAATTGTCTCTTTCAAAAAAACTTTTTACAACGATGAGAAATTGTCATTGGAACAGGTCCAAGATGGGTTCATGGGGAATAAGGTTGTGAGAAAACCATTCGTACCAAATATCATTTATTCATTTCTTAGTTCCAACCTACCACATGGAAGGTACACGGCTAGCGTCTTGGATACGAATTTAAAAAAAGAAGAGACATCCCCCTTCCTAATGGGGCTCCACTTTAGTGGGCAAACTAACATGACAATAGGCCTATAATCTGAGGCAGCAGGTCATGATAATAGAATAATCCAAAAAGTATTCAGTATTTGAAACTGTATCACCAATCCATAAAATCTAAGTGTCTTCTCTAGGTGAGGAAATTTCCCCATCCTAACAAAAGTTATTGGTGTGTGTGGCGAGCTTTTTCAATGAGGCCAAGAAGCAGGTTGTTCTAGGGTACCACAAGTTGAGTTTCTGGTTGAAGGACAAGGCACTTCATTTTGCCTACATGGAAATTTTGTCAATTGTGTACCTACCTATCTTCCTCACGCATGAAATCTGGCCCTTATTCCTTTTTTTCTTCACTATATCCTCCCAAAACACCTATCCCAATTCCATTGCCAAAGGTGGGCAGATCAAATGAAGTGACCCATTTGCCTGATGTGTTTGGAGAATGCTTGGCAATGTCTAAGAGACCCAAACTTGGGCATATGAGAGAATGGAGAAATCTGTATTTAGAGTCAGTCTCAAATTAAAAAGAGGCAAAAAAGAGGCAGCTTATTTTAGACCTTTCAAATCCCAGTAAGTGAGCAATTTTCACATCTTTGAATACCAAATCCAATTAACCTTTTGTAGAGGATTTTGAAGCAAGCTGCATTTGGCCAGGGCAGTTGCTTGATTAGCAATGTTGGCCATGAGTTTGGAGTGGGAAAATTCCAAAAGCCTTATGTACAACCATTTTTACAAAAATCTAAAGCTATATCACTGATTCAGATGTCAAGTTTACCTTTGACACTTGGAAGAGAATCCCCAAATTATAATCCCTATCCAAGAGAATAACAAAGCACATTGAGATATGGATGTTGGACCCACAACTGGGTCTACTCTCTAATTGACCCCCACCTAAACCCCCCGGCATCCTTACATGGATGATTCATATTCATACCTTAGGAAACCTACAAATTATTCTTTATTGTCAACCTAAGATGCTTTATATGCACAATGGAAACCTGAATGTTAAACTTGTAAATATCAAGGTACTACTATAATATTTTGTCAAGCATGGACTCAGAAAACATCATTTAACCAGGCCGACATTCTCTTAAGTAACTGGAATTCACATGATCAAGATTAGGCTTTTCTGAGAAAAAGCTTTCAAGTACCACACGAATATTAAGCTTGAAAAACCAATGGGGAACAGTTTGAGACATCTTGTGTCACATATCATTTTATCCATGATGGATGCACTCACCCTTTAAAAACCCTTTCTGATCTGCACTTTAATTTGAACAGGGTCCAGTTGGCATCAGAAGTAGGGCATCTTGTACAAATCATCCCATGACTTCTGGGTGGGTGCAGGGGGGTTCTGGAGCTTTGGTTTTAAAGGGTACTAGTGACACATATCCAAAGCCATGCTTTGCAAGGAAGCCGGGCACACAGCCTGCCTTCCTCCTTCTCCATTGCAAGCCTGGAAGCAAGCCTGTCTATGCTTTTGTGAATCTGAACCTACATCAGGTTGAGCCAACTCAATCAGTGGGGAAATACAAATGCCCACTTCATTTTTATTCAGCTGATTAGAGGCTTGTCGTGCAGAGCTTTCTGGGACAGCATGCCAGCGAAGCTCCAGGAAGCAGAGCTTCCTTAAAGAAGGCACATCCTGTCATTAGCCATGAGGCATTTCAGAGGGTCAGAGAAGACCCTTCAAAGGAAAAAGAGAAGCTCCAGCTAGGGCAACTTTGTTATCATTTAAGGCCAAAACACAAGAGTATATCTATT
This sequence comes from Halichoerus grypus, assembly GCF_964656455.1. Classification (NCBI taxonomy): domain Eukaryota; kingdom Metazoa; phylum Chordata; class Mammalia; order Carnivora; family Phocidae; genus Halichoerus; species Halichoerus grypus. Next base: position 134,144,422 of record NC_135716.1, read on the forward strand.
TATAAACAGCTAGGAGAGCATCTTACTGGGGATTATGAATAAATGAGAGTCAAATCTAAAGGGCTACCCATTCCTAGTAAGATAATATTGTGTTCCATTGACTGTAAAGTCTGACTTAAGAGGTTTTGTTTTTCATTATTGGAGTTACTCTAATAATATATTCAATATTTTCCTATGACACGCGGTGGTGTGAGAGGTGGCACGGTGCAATGCTGACAACTGTGTACTCTGCAGCCCAAATCTCTGAATCTGAATCCTGACTTAATCATGGTCTAGCTTTATCTTGGGTAAATTACTTAACCTCTCTGGACCTCAGTTTTCACATCAGTATAATGGGGATAGCGTAGCACCTACCTTACAATGTTGTTGTAATGGTTCAATAAGTAAAGCATTGATAGAACACTCAGAACAGGGCCTGACACATAGAAATAACTCCCTTCTCCTCCAGTCTGTAAGAGAAATGGCTAGGGCCAGGATTTGGCCAATTCAAAAATCTTCTTTGATTTCATTCATTTTATTCTTCCTTTAGTATGAAAACAAAGCAACTCTCTGACACCATAAGACTATAGAGATGCTAAATTTGTATCACTGCATTTTTAAAAATCCTGCCATCAATGTAGGATGAAGCAATCAAGGATACTTTTATGAGAGGGAGTCATACATTAATTCAACAAATATTTATTAGTTGTTCATTATATGCCTGGTATCATGCTTATGCTCAGAATATTTTTTTTAAGATTTAATTATTTATTTTAGAGAGAAAGAGAGAGAGAGAGTTCACATGAGCGGGGAGAGGGGCACAGTGAGAGGGAGAGAGAGGATCTCAAACAGACTCCCTGCTGAGCAGGGAGCCTGATGCAGGGCTCTATCCCAGGACCCTGAGATCATGATCTGAGCCAAAATCAAGAGTGAGATGCTTAACCAACGGAGCCACCCAGGCGCCCCTCAGAATTCTTGATGAACAAGAGGGATAAGGCTTTTTTTTTTTTTTTTGTACTCAGGCTGGACCTTGAAGGACTTGGAAGAATTCAATGAAGAAAGCTGCAGAAAACAGCTTTGGCAAAGGTTCAGAGATAAGATAAAATGGTGGACATGGAAGAAGAGAAAGTTTATTTTGGGCAGCTTGTGCCGATGGAAGCCTGTAGAACTTGATACTGCAAGCAGTAGAGAAGGAACAATTGAGGTTTTGGACAAGAGTAAGAAGTGAGCAAGCATATATACCTAAGGAGGACATACAAGAAGGACTGGGAGGGAAATTGGGTAGAACCTGGAAATATGGACAGCTTGAAATCTATTTCAGGATTCCAGGAGTGAAATAAGGTCCAGATTTACAATAGTAGGTGACATAAAGAGGAAAAAAGAATACAAAGAGTCATTTTAAAATCAGAACTGATAGTATTTGGTGACTGAACCTAGGAGATAAAGCACAAAAAAAGAATAAAAGGTGATCCTATGTCTTCCCAAGCAGTTGAGCTGATTAAAGAATTACATGGCTCAAGATACAGAGTCCCTCAGATTACTCAGTTTAAAGGTAATCAATTTTATAGACTGATTTGATCAATGAAAAGCATCTTAATCAAAGCAGCACATTAAAAATTAGTAGCAAACCTGGAATGAAATGTCTAACCTAGTGCCTCTTTCTACTATACATCAAGGGAAAGGTCACAGCATCATGTAAAAAACATAAACAGACTCAAATTTGAATTCTTTGCACAAGCTATAGGATCTTATTCTGTCTGAGCCTTGGAGAAAGTATCAAATCTCACAAGACTGTAAAAAGCAAAACAAAAGATATTCAACTCAGTGGAGCTCATGGCTGTTGGGCTCCCTCTCTTCTACACTCTACTCCAACCTGTTTTGATTCTGCAGAGCATCTTTTCTCCTGAAATTGTACAACCTTGTGAATCAAGGTGACACACATTCAACAACTACCGGAAGAGAATTCGTGAAGCTCTGTTGGATTCTGTAGAGGATTTGCTCCGGAGTAATGGAACCAAGTGTGTTTGGTCCATACAGGAGACACGGTAATGGGAGCTGGAATGTGATTAAGAGACAGAGTCACAGACAGTTGCAGCCTAAACCAGGCATCAGTGTGCAAACGGGGCCAGTTCATACACATCCGGACAGACGCTAAGAGAGGGACGACGGGCAACAATGCCTCTAAGCTCAGAGGTTGACCCGGATGCCAGAACGTCAAAGCTGGAAGGGCACTCCGAATCACTGTGCCGAATCCTGTCATTTTATAGATGAGGACACTGAGGTCAGGAGGCAGTGTGGGAAGGAAGGTGTACAGAAAAGCAAAGGGAGCAGGATGGTGGGCAGTGACGAGCTCGTACGCTGGAATCAGGTAGACCTCGGTCAAACTACTTAACTTCTCTTGGCCTCAACGCTGATGACCTTCTTTTTAAAATGGAAAAAAAAAAAATTATACCATCTGTAAGAGGAATTTGTGGTTAGCAGATGAAATGCTTTATGAGCACTACCAGGCACAGCTGGCTCTGAGGGTCATTTTGAATTCATCTTTACACGCCCCCCTCCCCACCCACACACGACGTGGTCACACAGGCTCTGGTGCATGTCTGCTGTGGGGCAAGTGATCAGGAAGCCATTATTCCCCCAGCTTTCTGCCCAGCCCCTAAGACCACAAGGCCCAGGTCAACTGCCCCCCAAATGCGGAGCTATTGCCAGCTCACCCCTGCATTGTAGATGTGGGTAGCAGGGAACCAGAGAGGCAGGAATTGCAAGAGTTAAGAGTAAAACAAAACTTGGCTGATGTTTTGGTCTCTGAGGCCCCGGTGGCAGGCGGCCAACTGGTGTTGTGGCCAAAGTGAACTTGACAACGACGGAATGGGAAGCATCTTAAAGGGAGAACTCGTTTTGATTTCTTCCTGGGGGAAGGGTGGTTGAAGTCATTTCGCCCTCTGACAAATGATGGGGTTTCCTGACATAAATGACCTACCATAATGCAAATGTAAGTACAAAACAAAACGGGGGGGAAAAATGTTTAGATGAGCAATTACTATGTGCCAGGCACTAGATAGACTGAGCTTTCTATATGCATCAGCTCATTCATTCCTCATCATCATAACTCTCTGAGATAGGTATTAGTATCGTAATACTGATTTTTTAGAACTGAGAAAACAGCAAACAGAGGCTCAGAGAAGTAAATAAGCCAAGACTGCAGCGCTAGTAAGTGAGAGGGGTCCGGATTTGACCCAAGCGGCCTAGCTCAAAAGGCTGCCCGCCGCAGTCTGATGGAGGGAGGGGAGCGTGAAGAGCAGAGAGCTCAGGACGGAAACACAGAAAGCAGCAGCATGGTGCAAACCACATTAGGAGGAATGAGGAAAGAAGAGAGAAGAGGGAGCAGTGGAACAGTGCAAAATCGCACACTGTGCAGAAAAGCACCCAGCAGAGGAACCCAGACAAGCAGGGCCCGGGAAGCTGTGTTGCTAAATGAGTTCGGCGAAGTCTGTAAAGGCTCTTAACAACACAGAGCCAGTATAAAAGGCACACTCGAGTGCTCAGATGGGGTGATGAGCGGTGAGAAAGAGGTCCCATGTGACGTCTTTGGCTGCTCTTGACAATGGACAAGAGCCTCACCGACCCAGCTGCCCCAGACTGGTCCAGGATGATGGGTGGCAGTCAGTAAACACAGGCCTCAGAGATGATGGGATTGGGGACTCGGTGGTTCCATCCTGCTCTGCCACTTCCTAGTTGTGCACGTAACCTTGGGCCTCATTTTCCTTATTTATCAAATGGGATTAAGAATAACCTTGATAGGGTTATGGTGAGAGACAGGTGATACGTTTGTAGAGCCCTCACTCGGAGCCCAGCACACTCACACATTACACACGGCAGTAATAATGACTAGCAGTACTACCCCCATCAGGGGACCGGCCCACTTCTCTATGGGCCAGCTTTGCCGGCAGAGAATCTACAGAGTCTTGGACTTCTGCACACTTTGGATGCATGTGCCTTATATATGGGGTTCATCTCTCCTGCTGTTTTTTCTGCTTCAGTTGAAGAACTTGTGAGGACAACAAGAAACACAGAGCACAGGTAAAAAGGTTAGATACCAAGGGCTGTGCTTGAATTTATTGCAAAGTAAACAGCATAAACACTCTGTTTCGAGTTCATAAATAAACTTGGAGACGATCTGCATATTTTTACGCGTTCCTAAAATATGCATTTTGTTATAGTTATTGAGGACTGAGCATCTGTCAGAAATATTACAATCAAAGGCAGTGTTGGGCGCCTGGGTGGCTCAGTCGTTAAGCGTCTGCCTTCGGCTCAGGTCGTGATCCCAGGGTCCTGGGATCGAGCCCTGTATCGGGCTCCCTGCTCGGTGGGAAGCCTGCTTCTCCCTCTGTCTGCCACTCCCCCTGCTTGTGTTCTCTCTCTCGCTGTGTATCTCTCTCTGTCAAATAAATAAACAAAATCTTAAAAAAAAAAAAAAAAAAAAAAAAAATCAAAGGCAGTGTTAAGCCTTAGCTACAATGGAACTATTAATATGGAATTGGGAACTAACCTTTTTCAAGCCACACAGTCAAAATGACTTTATTTCCCATATTAAACAAAGGTCAACTGATGATTGAATTGCCTCTGAAATGCTATAAAATAAAAAAAAAAATCTATGATAACTGAAACTAGGAGATGTGCTCAATAGATTGCTAAGCAAGAAGAGGAAATAGATTTCTCACCCTAGCACGGGAGAAATGCATTTAAGTTCCAAAGAAAGCTTTGCAAATTTCTCTGAAATAGCCAATGTCGTTTATTAAAGTTTGCTTTAACACACAGTGCCATAGAAACCTATAAGGTAGAATGTGAGAAACTGTAAGCCAACTGGATTAAAAACAATCAGAACAAAGATATTCTGGATAATAGTTTTATTACTTCTGTAATTACCTACTCATTTTTTTTTTTATTAGCCAGAAGTTTATATGTGAGGTATTATAGATGCTTAATAGTATTATAGGGAATGGACAGGAATCTCCTCAAATTTAATTGTTGTACGGTGAGAAGAAAGAGGTAAGCACGCTGTAACAGTATTACTTACCGTAAACTTTCAACTGTTGTGCTGCAGATAAGGCCACCGTTTTGCCCTTACCTGGGAATATATGAAATATAACTTCTCAAAGGTAAAGTGGGAAAGGCAATATTATTCAGTGGTTCACAAGTTTGGGAGTCAGAGAGATCAGCGTACAAATTCTAAATATCTGGGCAAGTCATAAACTCCCTGATTCTCAGTTTTTTTCATTTATATAATGGAGGTAACTATCATAGTAGAACCCCATAGAATTGCTGTGAAGATTAAATGGGACAAATGCCTATAGAAAATTTAAAAACAGTTTCCGGCACATAGCAGGAACTCAAGAAATGATATTTTTTATTAATACTATTTTTACATTAATATTTTTATATGGATAAATCTGAGCTCTACTTGAACAGTTCCGCCTCCTGGGGAGGGCAGTATAGTTGTACCTACTTGTTAAGAGAAATTATGGAGCATTTCAGGGATAATGTTATTCTTAGTATTTCTCATGACGCACTATGCAGAGATCGAGTGTTGTCCGGGGCAGCCATCTTTCGGTAAGTTACAGGGCAGATACCTATCCATAAGGTCTAACTCGAGAATAGAAAGAAAAGGAAGAACTAAAATCAGTGATGAGCAACTCCAGTAGAAGAGATGATTCAGAGATAATGACCATAAAGAGCTATCAGCTGGGAAAATCAGGAGTTGACCATGCACAGACGTATGTATCGCATATGTACTGACAATATCAAAATTTCAAAAACATATTTTCATAGGCTTTGGTAAGGAGGAATGGAAAAGCCTGCAGATTATTACGGCCTAGCCTCTAGGTTGGTGGTGAATAAATAACAAACGACTGTCTGGAAAACTAACAGGAAGAAATACCGTTCAGGCTCATAATTCAGCCCAAACAGGTGCTTACAGTGCAGAGTGGGTGCAGCATTGGGCTCTTTACAGGGCTTCAGGAGAGAGAGAGGGAGGCACTGTCTTTTCTTCCAGAAACTTTTCTAAAAGCTTCCCTCGTCCAGAAGCCTAGCACAGCACGGCGACACAGCAGTTGTCATGTTGGGATTTGGTTGGCATTCATTTAGGAGATAGAGCAATAAGATCAGGAGCTTTCTAAGGAATCTGGGAGAGCCAAGGCATGGATGGTACCCAAACTCTGAGTGGTTAACCCCAGAAACTACTCAGATACCAGGGCAGAAACGAAGTAAGCTGGCAGGAGTCAGGGAACACAGATGCAGACAGTTCTAGGCAAGTGACCAAGAACACAGTCGATCGACATTTTCGGAGCAACCACGTTAACAAGTTCTGGGAAAGCTCACGGAAACCCATATACACAGGCCCAGGGTGTGTGCAATATTAACAGTGACAACAGTAATGCTAATAATAACAATAACCATAGCTATGATCGACTGAATGCAAAGGTCATACAGGAGTCCCCCTTTCTCTGTGGGGGATACCTTCCAAAACCCCCAGTGCATGCCTGAAACCACAGATAGTACCAAACCCTATAAATACTGCTTTTTCATATACATATATGCCTATGATAAACTTTATAAAGTAGACACAGTAAGAGATGAGCAACGATAATAATACAATAGAACAATTATAAGAATATACTGCAATCAAAGTTATGTGAATGCCATCTCTCTCTCTCACACAATATCTTATTTTATAATACTTACTCTTCTTGGGATGATGTGAGATGATAAAATGCCTACGTGAGGAGATGAAGTGAGATGCATGACAGGGGGTGCGACTTAGTGTTAGGCTACTATTGACCTTCTGAAGGTCAGCAGGAGGATCATCTGTTGACTGGTAGACCATGGGTAACTGAAACCCCCAAAAGCAACCCCACAGATAAGGCAGGAGTACTGTTATGTCAAGAGCAAAAAGTCATGTGATGCTTGCAACAACTCTGACTCACCCTCATCTGACCAGGTTTGGTCCCATAGTTAAAAAGCTCTTTGAGAATTCAGCGCTTCCTTTATAGCACTTTGCTCACTTATAATCATTTAGTTATCTTGATTAATTTAATGTCTTTGTCACTATACTTTAAGCTCCACAAGGCTTGCGTTCATGTTACTTACCTATGCACCTAGCACCTAGCATAATGTTTGGAGCTTTAATAAACACTTGCTGAAAATCTTGTAAATTGTGATAGATTAAAAAGCTAAGAAATAAGAGAGAGAGGGAGGGAGGGGGGAGGGGAAAAGGCTGGGAGGGAGGAAGGAAGGACAGAAGGAGGGAGGGAGGGAAGGGAGGAAGGAAGGAAGGAAGGAAGGAAGGAAGACAACCTGAAGCTCAGGCTTGCCCAAAGACACACGGCCAGTAAGTTGCAGAGGCAGGATTTGAACCCAGGTCTGTTTTGACTCCTAAGACTGTGCACTTACCTGTTATATCACATAAGTAACTAGAAAAGAAAAACTGAGCCCTTAGTATAAAGAAGATTGGAACAGGAACAAGTCCCAGCTACAGGAAGCTTCATATATTTTCCTCTGGGTTACAAATACATTTCAGAGCAGAGACAGTTTCAGCCCCTGAAGGTAGGAGGAGAGGAGCTAGAGAGTCGGAGGCGTGCACAGGTGAGTCTAGTTACAGGAGACAGTAGGGATCTCCATCACTGAAATTTAGCCAGGACACAGAGGTTTTAATGGAAACATTGGTGGAGAAAAATGGAACCCAGAGAGGTCAAGCTCTGTCAATAGGAAGATCTCTTAAGCACTTCTATCTTTCCGATCTGACTTAGAGGGAAAGAGCTTCAGTGGTGAAAGCCAGCCTAATAAACTAACCGATTCAGTATCAAAATGACTATCAAATAATTGGAGTGCTTCAAAGCCATTTAAAAACAAGTACATGAAAAAAAAAGCACATGATATACTCTAAGATCTTCATCTTTTTTACCTGTCAACATGACTCTGAAAAAATCTACTATCAGAACCATTTGGGTTAGAGAAAGAGTTTATTCAATAGCTGAATTAAACCATCACCTGAGCCCTCAGACCTCAGCAGTGACAGTGCTGAATGGCTTTGGGGAAGGCTACCAGAATCCCTTACAATCTCTCTTAGCTTTCCTGAAAATAAACATAGCATTTAAATAAAGTCAGAGTATTTATTACTCAAAGACAGATTCAAGACAATCTCCTCTCAAAACAACAACAGAAAAAAAACCCCAGAAGGCCATCTGTAGCTACTCCAGTCCATCCAACATCGAAAGTAATTGTTTAAAGATGCAAACGGAAATGTGACCTTCTCCTTAAATCCCTCCAGTGGCTTTCCACTGCCTCCCAATCAATTCCAGATCCATCTCCATGGCTCCCATAGCCCTGCCTGATCTGAATCTTGCCTTCCTTCTCTCCTGTTTCCATCCCCTCCCTTCACTGGTCTCCAACCACTATGGCTTTTCTTTTGTTCCTTGAGCTTCCCGAGTCCCCAGCAGCTGCTGAGCCCTACAGCGCGCACTCCTGAAACACTCCACTCCCAGATCGTGACATGTCACGTTGTGAAGACGTCTCAGCTGCAATGCCTTTCCTGACCACCTAAAGCAGCTTTGACCGCCCCCCACCTAAAGCAGCTTTGACTCCCCCACTCTTTTCCAAGTGATTCTTTGTTTTTCTTGGACTTTACCACCATCTGAAATTATTTTGTTTATTCATTTGGTCTGTGAGTCTTGTCTCCTCATAGTCAGATGCAAGCTCCAGCAGAGCAAGGGCTCTCTGTGTTTTGCTCCCTGTATCCCACGCTTAGAACCATGGCTAGCTCACAGCATTCCACTGCCACTAGAAAACTTCCTTGGTATCCTAGTCAAAATTCATCGAGAGAGAGCAACAAACTCTCTTCTTCAATCTGCCCACGTGAGGTGGGTTGCCACAAAGATAGAAGATAGTGAAAAACTCAAGAGAAGAAAGCCAGATTAAATAATTTGATTTGGCAATTAGATTGCATGGATTAGACCTTGCTGAGATCACATACTGACAATATTTGTGTTTGTAAATAGGCCAAGATAGATTTCATTCGAACACACTTTAAAATGCATTTTAAATGTCCCACTACATATTAACTATTAGAAACAATATTTTTACCTGGTTTCACAAAATTTTATGTAGCATTTCCCATTCAAATAAATATTTCATCAAATGAGGGAAGGTGTTCTTTGCCCAGTATCTAGGAATGAAGAAAATCATTTGTATGCGTCAGAGGTGGAAGGTATGGGGAGAGAAGTTAACTGTAGTAGGGTTACATCCTGAAACCCTTGTAGTAGAGCACAGAATTTTATTTTATTTTCTTAAAGATTTTATTTATTTATTTGACAGAGAGAGAGAGAGCATGAGTGGGGGTCCCGTAACTAGACTCAGAAGGAGAGGCAGAAGCAGGCTGCCTGCTGAGCAGGGAGCCCGACATGAGGACTCGATCCCAGGACCCCAGGACCATAACCTGAGCCAAAGGCTGATGCTTAACTGACTGCACCACCCAGGCACTCCCCACAGCACAGAATTTTAAAACTAGTTAGCCCCTTCAAAATTATTTAACCTAATCTTTACTTGAAAACAGTTTCGAAGATACTAAATATAACAACAGCCTTAATGCTACATTATGTTTATATATATATTTACTGCTTTAAAAATATTTTCACATATATTTTGTGCTTTGGTATTTACCACCAAGTGAGAAAGGCAGGAAAGCTCATTTGCCATTCCACAGATGGCAAAATAGAAGAGATGGTGACTTGCCCAAAATACACAGCCAGGACCTTCAAAGAGGACATAAAAAAAATCAATTCCCACCCACCTGGCAAATTCTTGGCCTCATCCTCATAGCTAATAAAGAATGGTGCCAGGAGATGTTAGACTTTTTTGAATTAAAATCAGTGTCTCTTTCTACTACTTTGCTTTCTTTTCCCGATGTTCAATAGCTTGTCCGAAGTCCCTCAGCTGGCTGGAGCAGTGTCAGGACTAGAACCCAAAGCAGAAGTCCTACCACCTCACCCAGCTATCTTATTAAATGAAAACGAAGACTTCATGACACACCACATGACTCGTTAACATGAGCCGTTCTAGCTCAGTATTCAAACCAAGCTCCAGCTAACAGTCTCAATGTCTGACAACAGGGGAATAGTGACATAAAGGACAATGCAATGGAATATTCTACAACCAGTAAAAATAATGCTGTGGAGACTATTTCAGGAGGATGATAATGAGAGCTGACATTTCTTGACTGAGCATTTACTCTGTGCCAAATACTGTTTTTTATGTACATTATATGTCACATATATATAATTATAATATATATTATAAAAATAATACTAACTGTATATAATATGTTAAACTCATTTAATCCTTATAATAACCTTTTCCAATAGGGATTATCCTATACAGAAGAAAAAAAAAAGCACAAAGGGGTTAAATAATTTGCCTAAACTTACACAGTTGGCAAGTGTAGAGGGGTCAAGGTTTGCATCTGGGAAGTGTGTCTCCAGATCCTCTCCTCTTAACAAATATGCACACTGCCTAGGACAGTGTTTCCAATCTAATGTCGAGTGAAAAAGCCATGAGTGTCTGTGTGTGAATACACACACATGTGTGTATACATATGCACAGATCAAATTGGGTTCTTTGACATAAATATTTATTTTGCCTGTAAAGCTATTAAGAGCTAGCATTCATTGAGTGCTTACCTACTATGCCAGGTAAGTGCCAACTGAAGACCATACATTCTCTTATTTAATTTCCCTACGATCTTATGTGGAAGGTGTTATTTCACCCTCTTTACTGCTAATAGTGTTGAGGCTTGAAGGGCTTCAGATTGTCCCCAAAGTCCATGTTCTACACTCAACAAATTGTTGCAGTAGTTATTTCATAATAATGAGATAATTGGTGATTTCAGTTTCTCCTTTGTACCTTCCTATTTTCTGAGTTTTCTACAGTGAAACCCGGTCTCTCTTAAAATGAGAGCAAAACAATGAAAGTAGTCAGGCAGACTGTGTGAGATACTAGATTAACTGCACGCTCCTGAACCAGAGTGTGGCTCTCAGCCAAAGTGATCCTACGCAGCAGATGGGTGCTCTGGGGAGAGGAGAGGCCGCGCAATCCTGGGTACTGCCTGGCATCCAGGAACCATACTGGAGCCTTCAATGTTCCCAACAGAGTAGCCTTTGCTAGGAACCAAATACTCTTCTTAATATTTTGCATATATTAACTCATGTAATTCTCATGATAACCATACACTGAGCAGCTTGCATCTTTCCCAAAAAGTTGTGCTCCCTCAACAGCATTCATTCATTTGCTGGCTTTTTAATGAATACTTACACATGCCACACTTTGGGAATACCAAATTGAGTGAGACATGGTCCCTGCTCTGGCAGAGTCCTTGGTTCTTGGCGGAGGAGCAAACAAAGTAGGTATATAAATGGAAAATGGCAGCTAAGATTTATTGAGAACGTAACACTTTACCTCAAGACTGCATCATCAACCCCTACCAGCCAGTCTGCCCTATGGCTTCTAGACTTGCCTGCCAGTCCCCACCATCAAGTGAACCAGTTCCTTAAAAATATCTCTTTCTCTCCCTCTCTCTCTCTTTCCCTCTCCCTCCCCCTCTTCCTTCCCCTCTCCCTGACCCTCACCCTCTCCCTTTGTCCTTCTCTCTCTCCTCTCTCTCATTCTCTCTCTCTCTCTGTCTCCTTCTTAACCTATTGGTTCTGTATCTCTGGAGAACACACTGCTGATTTAATCCTTACAACCTCACATGATTAAATTACCCACGAGAAAGTTATTGTTATTATCACTTCCATCTTCTAGATGAGGAAGCAGGTACACTAGCTTCCCAAGGTCACATACGTGAGATTTAACCTAGATCAGTCTAACTCCAAAGCCAGTGCTCTTAAACCTTCCGATATGTGGCCTTAGGAGGGCCACAGCTGAGAGCTAAGTGAGCTCAGGGAGCACCTCAATTTCAACGTGGAGAATGTGAGGAGGCTTCATTGAAGAGGGGCACTTCTGTTTGACCTTGAATGATCAGAACAGACTGTGACCACACAGATAAGGGAAGGAATAGCATATACAAAGGAAAGAAAAGGGCAAGGAGCTCCTGTCTGGCTGGCCCAGTGGGATCTGAGCGGATAAGGCAGCCCACGTGTGAAAGCGTTACACCGCGCACTAAGGCATTTGCACTTCATCTCAGAAGCATGGGAACAATCAAAGGCAGGTGGTGAAAGTGATGTCTTTGATGGCTGTGAGGAGCATGGATGGGAAGCAGCAAAGTCTGATCAGGTGTGGTAGCAGAGGATGAAAGGGAGAGAACAGAGCCAAGATCTCTTTGGAAGGATAATCTATAGCTCTAAAGGACCTACTGCTGTGAGGCAAGCAGGAAGGAGAGATGAGGAATGAATCCAAGCTCGGACTGGCGCTTGGCTACCTGGTAGACACAGTTCTTTGAATTGGAGGCACAAGGAGGCTAAGAAAAACTTGGTGGTTAAAGCCTATAGTACAGGAGAAGGGTCCTACCTGTTATAGGGCTTACAGACCATTCTCTACCATTGCTACCAACCCTAGTGCTGTGAGCAATTTTTCACATGCCATTTTTCCGTGATACACTAAGGGACTTTGTGAAGGAGACCACCTACATCCCAGTTTTGCTCATTGTTTTTCAACTTTGGAAAACTGTCCATGGTAGGGAAAGCAATGTGATATCATCCCATGTGCCAATTCCAAACTAGCAGAGGTGGCCTGGAATATGACGTTGAGACAGATGCCGAGGCCAGAGACAATGATGGTTAAGATTGATTAGTGATGCCTTCCAAGCTCAAGAAAGGGGTAGTTGTAGCCCAGGGGCATTGAGAATCAAGGATGATAGAATATGCTAGTAATTAACAGTATGGTAAAGGGAGGAGAGAAATCTGTAGGCCTCGCTGCAGAAGAGGTACGGCAATAATCTACTTGACAAGTCAAATAGCAAGCAGTAATGCCTAGTCACTGAATACTAAGAAACCACATGTAACGATCAAACTGAGAGAGAGCGATCTGAGAAAATCAATGGCATGTGCATTACACTTCTTCAGATGTTTCCATATTTATTATCTCATTCGATCTTCACCATGACTCACTCTATGGCGTAGAGAGCCAGCATCATTCCTACATTACAAATGGGGATGCTGAGGCCACGGCAGTCCCAGAACTCACTCAAGGTCATAGAGCGAGTCAGGAGATCCAGCCCCTTCAAGTCCTAGTTGTTCCCTCCACACAGTGCTGACGCACTGCCAGCAGACGCATGAGCCATGGAAGCGCAGGAGAGAGCTATAAATGGCCACATTGTGTGTGGACTGAGTGGAGCGCTGGACCCTGGGGACACATTCATTTGTGTGTCTTTGGGCAGTCACCCAACCAGTCTCAGCACCTTTGAACGAGAAAGACACTGCAGGTTCCAAGTCTTCGTCTATTCACATTTTTGGAATCATTACTAAAATAAACTTTGACTTGTCCCCTTACGGAGAGAATAAAAATCCTTGGGTAAGTTATTTCATTTGGCTTTGGTTTGCTCAACTGTAAAACGAGGTTGGGCTAGATTGGTTAATCTTCAATGGTAGCACACACCATCATGTTTTCCTGATAATGGCCAAAGCTTTCACAGAATGTCAGTGAACACCGAGCTGTCCTTCTGAGGGAGAGAGGGCTTTTGTTCATAGTGGGAGCCAGGTTTTTTGATAAAACATTGTGTAGAGGGTAAGCTGTGAAAGTTTAGAGTCCACTGGCTGATTGATATCATGTGCCCCTCTGCATCATAAAATTCTGGGAAACCAGTGAGTGCCACTGATAGGAGCCCACTTCTGTGTTAGGTGGCCTTCTTCAAGCTGATGGCTGATCGGAAGGGTCATAATCTGTTAATAAAATCACTTTGCTTAGTACTGAACAAAGCTTTTGAAATACTATGTCCAATCTAGTCAATCTGTTGTTTGCTTGTCAGCCAGCGACCCAGGCCAAACAATTTCAGATACGAGCAGGACTTTCTGGTTACACAATTACACAAATAAAGAGCACTTGACTGGGAGTCAAATGTGGTAAATCAATGCTGGTTCTGCCACTTGGTAAGATGGTCACCTTGAGCAAGTCACTTAACCTCCCTGGGCCCTACTTTTCTCCTGTTTGAAAGAAAGAGAGTAAACTTATTCTTTCTACCCCACAGAAAGGATGTAAGAACAAAATGCATATGCACATAAGTGTGTGAAAACATGTACTAGACTCTAAGCTTCTGAGGACAGAGACCACAGCTGCCTTTTTTCCCTGTCATATTCACAGTGCCTAGGATACCTGAGACTGAGGAAAAACCTCTGATGTACCTGTTGAGTAAATGAAGCATTTTGGAAAGTTTGAAGTGTGTGCAAATGTCACACGATCTTATGACAATGTCCTGACTGAGCACAATATTTTACTCATTATGCTGCCTGTTAAAAATAGGTAACATGAGTCACTCTGCATGGTCCTTTTTAAAAATTCTAAAATACCAGTCCCGATGCACAAGAGAAGAAGTTGATATGAACAAAAAATAAAAATGAAGGTCTCTTGTACATAGTCAAAACATCCGTGAATTGATGTGTAATTCTGATTCTGGAGTCACCCTTATCATGGGGCCATTTCTCTGGTGTGGAAATGTTCAAGCCTCAAATTATAGTTGAACACTCAGCTCTAACTCCAGGCTTGGAACTACAAGCTATGGTAAGAGCGTGATATTTATCCATTTACTTAAATACATGGAAAGAATTAGTCCAAGAGGCACCACAGAACCAGTTTCAGAACGCTAGGCTTCTCAATGCCCACCAGTCACTAGACACATGGCTAACACAGGCTCAGGCTAACTGGCGAATGCAAAAGGAAACTGGCTTTCCTACCATCGAAGATTCACAGGTGTCTGTGTATGTTACCTCAGAGTCCCTCTCTTGAACATCCCCCTATCCTTTTGTCCAGAAGCATTGACATCTTTGCGCTCTGCCCATGTTCTGAGCTTCTGCACATGCTCTTTCTCCCGCCTTTTTGGACTCTTCCTCCAAATAATTACATTGCTGCTCACTCCCTCCCCTCCTTCAAGTCTTTGCTCATATGTCTTCTCAATGAGTCCATCCATTACCGCCTTCTTTACAATCACAACCCCATCTATCCCACTCCTTCCTCTCTTCCACAATTTCCTCTAATCCCCTTTTTCCACTCGATTCTTCTCCAAAGTTCTGATCCCCATTGAATGTACTCTGCGTTCCATTTTATTTTCCCATCTCTCCTGTACCAAATAGGAAGCTCCATATAGGCAGGGATTTGTATCTGTTGTTCACTAATTGAACCTCTAGCATGTAGAACAAGGCCGAACACCTAGTATGCATTCATACAATTGATGCAATTTCTGATGAATACATGGACAGTTCTATGCTATAGGGACTATGGATGAGAGTGGCATAACCGCACTTTCATCTTCCAATACTGAAAAGGGGCAAAACTAACATGGCATCTATGCCAAAGAACAGCAGAAGAAGAGTAATCAATGAAAGGCAGAGAGTAATAAATTTGAATTATTTCTGTGTTAGGGACAAGTACATTTTGAGATGGGAGGAAAAGGACTCAATCATTCAATTTAAACCTTGGAGAGAGTAAGTCTGGGGAATCCAAACCATTCAGTGAATGCCAGAGACTCTTAAAGCTAGATGCTCTAGAGGTAGGCAGATCAATTCTCTCATTTTGTTTGCAAGGAAACAGAAATCCAGGAAGGTAAAGTAACCTTCTCAAAAGGCATACAGCCAAGCAGTCACAACACTTAGACTCAAACCTAAGTCTGACTTCTGGATCCATGCTCTTTCTACAGAAAAAATCCAAACTACACAAATTCAGGAAGCATACTGAGCTTCTAAGACTAATGAGTTCTTTGAGCAGGAATAATTTGGCAAAAACCTCATTTACCATCACATAACACAAAGACATTGTACAACATCACACTCACCGGCATTCATTTATTTATTTAAAAATACTTTGCCAGATTCCAAGTCAAACTTTACCTCGAGAAGCCAGTGTTTTCAGATCTGGTCATAATCTAGAGAAAAGGAAAGAGAGCCCCGGGAGAGAAACATGGGGTGGAAGAAAGAGGGAAGTAGAGACAGAAAAGGCAGAGCTCAAGGAAAGCAGAAAGGGAGAGAGGAAAGGAAAAATATGTGCAGCATGTTGACAGCACTGCTCGTGGGATTTTCTGGGAACTTCTTTGAATGGCTGTTCTATCACTCATCTCTTTCCATTATAAAATCATTTCTTTGGAGCTAATCACCAAAATGATTCAAGCCCAAGCACGTATTTTCAAATGGACCATTTCTTTTCTTTTGTTTCTCAAAATGTATTTTCTTTTTTTTTTTAAGATTTTATCTGTTTATTTGTCAGAGAGAGACAGCGAGAGAGGGAACACAAGCAGGGGGAGTGGAGAGGGAGAAGCAGGCTTCCCGCAGAGCAGGGAGCCTGATGCGGGGCTCGATCCCAGGACCCTGGGATCATGACCTGAGCTGAAGGCAGATGCTTAATGACTTAGCCACCCAGGCGCCCCTCAAAATGTATTTTCTGTATATCACAATATCCCACTCCATAACACATTGTTTTTTCTTAATTATTTCTTGTTTATTTTCCAGCAAGAACAAAAATTTGAGCATTTATTTTTCCTACATGGACTATAATGCCCCCAATAATACCTTACAATGTACCACATGAAGTCATCGGAATCATTTATATCTGGTTTTCCTCACTTCTCCAGTGAATAACCATACTAAGCGTCCACAGTGTGTCAAGAACTAAGGATGAGGAGGTGAATAGGATAAACCAGATTCCTGTCCTGGTGGAGCTCAGCTCTGAGTGAGAAATTCAGCCCATGCACCATTAAACAACCATGAATCATAAATACATCTCTGAGGAGAGAGGGTGGACTGGGACGTACTTGGGGGCCCAGGGTGTGTGTTCGAGAGCTTGGGATGCCAAGAGGATAGGGAAGTCCTCCTGAGGAGGTGGAGGTTTTGCTGGGGCCACAAGAAAATCAGTCACTCCATGAATTGACAAAATTGTGGAGCAAAAGCCCCAAGGCAAGAAAGTATCTGTTCTAAACACTTTGAGACGGGCAGTGGATACAGTTAAACGGCTTACACGTTCCAAGAATGGAGACTGACCCCTCTCCAATGGAGCCTGACCTCCATCCCCAGTAGCTCTCTCCCAGGTAAGCAAACCATCCTGTGCCCATGGAAATATTTGGTAATCAACATAGAACCCGGTTAGCCCCAACACCTCTGTCATACACCCCACTTTCTCCTCAAGGATATCCTGCCCTTCTCGTGCCCCTCAGTTCTCTTCTATCTCTGATCTCTTCCTTACTCAGTTCATTACTCCTCAGGGACTTCGTCATACACATTAGCCTAAATCCATTAGAATCCCTTAAACGTTTTCTCCCTTCCAACTCCTGTACCATCATCTCAGTAAATTCTCTCTCCCTTTATTAATTCCATTTGTGAGTTTACATAATGAAAGTAATCACAGTTTAACAGTAGTACATATGATGAAACTGAATTGAGAAAGGGTAAACTGCGAGTATAGAAGTAAAATGGAACATAATTGAAAATCCAGTGTCATAAGTCTCTGAAACTTCTGGAAATATACCTAAAAACTCTCTTCAAATTGTCTCTCCATATCCTCATTGTCTTCTAATTAAACCTTCCTTTTCACAAATAGCAACATTTAAAATTGAAAACACATTTAATTCCATTGTTCACTTCTGGCTACTTACTGTGGTACCTGTACTGTTCTTCACACATTTCATTGCAAATATTTAGTATTTCAACTAGATAATGGGTTTATAGCCTTTGAACGACTAGTGTGAGAATCTAATCATCGTATGTATCATTATTCCTATGGGAAAACTTGTTTCAAGTGAGCAATTCACAAACAAACTTTCAGGAACATAAAAACTGTGAGTTGGTGACTTCCTGCAATTTGTTTATTTGAAACATGGATAATGTATATGCCAAATCCAACAGAAAGAATTATCCAGAGTCTTCTAGAATGGTTTATCTAAGATAATTTTTTAAGATTGCATATTCTTTTTAAAGATTTAAAGTGTTGACCCATGGAATTGTATGGGAACTTACATATATAAGAAGGCTCTTTCTGACACAGAGCCTTGAGGAAGGAGAAAAATTACATAAATCATGACCCATGTATTAGAATCTCATATGCATGCTTAAGGTTTTCCAAATAACTTCACTCTTTCTGGGAAGTTAGAAGCATTCCCTTTAAAACTTCTTAGTTAACTAGAAAGCGAACAGTTCCAGCTTCAAAATGCTTTGTTCCTTTTTGATCAGATCAAAGAATTTTCCAAGTAAATAAAACTCTAGCTCTTGATAGGAAAAAAAATCTTTACTATTATAAGGTTCATTACAACAACAAAAGCTCAGTTAAGCTAGAATTATTCGAAATTGTCTAAATAATAATCTTGGAGATAAAAGGCATTAACAAGGAATTAAAAGGTATGGTTCTGTGGGTATTCATGTTGGAAAGAGAGAGAGAGACAGAATATGCCACCCAGGAAACCAAGTCCTAGTTTTCAATTAGGTTAAGATGCCCACCCTGATACAAATTTTAAAAAGGTTCCTATTATAAGATCCTAAAAAAAAAAAAGATGTTATGAGGTATCAAAAATATGAGCTTTATTGTTAAATGAACTTGGGTCCAGAAAATTCTCACCTCCATTTATCAGAATTCAGGAAAAACATGTAATTATGTCTTCTGAGGTAAATATGCTAATGTAAAACATCCAGATGACTATGCTGGTTCATTGTTTTTCTTCTAAAATTGAAGGAAGCAATAGATATATGACATAATAAAGGACTCCAATTTGGTTTATACTATTTATAAGAACTTGAATTGACTAAAAAAGAGAAACATGAACTTGGGTTCAAATTCCTTTCTGCCATTTTTCTGCCTCAAAATATTATTTTTTATTTTTGCAATTTCAAGAAAGTATTGCAAAAGGACTGCATGCAGAATATACTTATTTACAGGTCATCGTGAATAGTAAATATAATAAAATTTATTCAATCACCCTATACATTACAATTATATCCAGCAAACCCATAACAATGTACTTGTTAATTTTAAAAATTATTACATAGGATGAAGCCATTGGCTGAAACTTCTCCTTCTAAGACACTACCGAAGAGCCTGGCTATGGAACTAAAAGCACAGTAACTTGCGGTCCAGTCCTGTGACACAAGGGAAAACTTCCCAGGCTGCCCTACAAACACACAGATGTCCTAAGAAACCCTGACTTTGCTTAGCTTATCTTAGAAGGGGTAGCTAAAATGGCATTTTCAAACTTTAATAATAATATGTGAAAATAACAGAATCCTTGAAGCGTTGCCCTAATCACATAGACTGCATAACCAGTACATGTGCCTTTTAGCAAATAACTCCCTTTGCTCACCCTCTCTCCCTTCCCATTCATACCACAGAAGGCTCCACATCATGGGGCATTCCTTAGGAAAGACACAACTCCATACCAACCACTGCCAAAAAATAAAGATGGCAGGAATCAGTTAATCCAATATCAAATTAAAATATATGTTTTTAAATAAAAATATTTGAAAGGAATCATGGAGCCACAAACTACTGGTAACATGTCTGAGGTCCCTGCATAATTATTTCACTACCTTCTATGCTGGGGAGGTAGTAACATTCTTCAACTATGACCAGAATTTCTAATAGGCATTGAATGAATGGAGCCCGTAACTCATCCCATCAAAACAGGATCACAAAACTAAACTACGAGACATTCTGAAGAATATTTGTTTACTTCTGTTTTACACAGAGTAGGGAAGTAGCTTGGAAAAGTTGCCACGGCCATGCTTTTCCTGAGCAGCAGACTAAAACACTTTGGTGAATATCGAAATATATACAATGTAAATGTAGGCTCTCTCCCTTCCTTAATAATGTACTGCATGTGTGTGTAACTGTGTGTATGTGTGTGGGCAAATGTACTAGTTGACGAGGGACATCATTTAACCATCTTCATGGTGGGTGACACATTCTCAGAGCCCGCTGTTTCAGCAAAGGGCTTCCATGATGGGATTTTAGGGTGTCTTTTAAGAGGTTCCTTATCTTTCCAAGGTTATTGTGATAGATGGAAGAGTCTAGCTTCCTCTCGGGGTGAGTTAAGTAGAAATAATAACTGCTCTGCCACATCTTCAGAATACGAGCAATTCAGAGGTGAAATTCTGGGATGCAATATCAGAAAGATACATATATTGCCAAAAAGACTGGCAACTAAGTTACAAGGCTATTGATAGGCAAACTGATTTCTAGTTAAGGGTCCTACCTGCCTTTCTAAGGTCACTGAACCATTAAGATAATAAGTCTTGAAAAGCACGTAAGTAGGAACTATGGGTAGATAGAAATGATTAGTTTCATTAAAATTTTGAAGCCAATGGGAACACCTGTCCATTTTCTTTTGCAGGGATCTGATGGAAGGCAACTGCATCCATAGTGTCACCTCTAATTCAAAACAATGCTAAAATAACATCCTTCATTAGATGAATTTGGTAGAGCAATAGTGCTAATTCAGCTCCAACACACGTCTTTGTTACAGTTCTCATTTCAGTTTCAGCAGCTCAGATAAGCTTATCAGAGGGCTTTGAACTGACTGACATTCTGGGATGGCACAATAGACGATACTGCCAAGAGAGTCGTTCGTGAGCATCAGTAAATATTACTTCCTTCAAAAAAGACACTAACTCCGTAGTTTGCAAGGCAAGAAGTAAAAATGAAAGAGCTTCCACTTCCCTGTGTAAGATTCAGACCTAATCAGAGTGTATGCAGATTTCTTTTTAGGAAATGTTACAAATGAAATTTAGCTGGAGAAATATAGTACCTCTATAGACAAGATTGTTTTTGTTTTTTTCTGAAGAGGGTAATCCACATGAGTTTGAATTGAAAAGTGTATCAGTAATACTCTCTGTTTGTCTTGCCTTGTTATTCAAAGATTAAATTCATTTTAAATTAGTGAAAATGATTTAATCTTAGGGCGTTAGTAATCTCAGT
Source organism: Halichoerus grypus (assembly GCF_964656455.1). Classification (NCBI taxonomy): domain Eukaryota; kingdom Metazoa; phylum Chordata; class Mammalia; order Carnivora; family Phocidae; genus Halichoerus; species Halichoerus grypus. Next base: position 134,165,545 of record NC_135716.1, read on the forward strand.
TTATTTAGACCTGTATTTTAAAGAACTAGCTTGAGAGCCCTTAGCAAACAAGACCAAGCTCCATAACAAAATGATACCCAATCTCTCTTTTAAGGCTATTTTCTAAAATCTGTAGGCCATGACTGTAGAATTCTTCACTCCCCCAAATTACATTAACAATGTTTGACATGATGACAGAGAGAGCAAAAAGAATTCATTTCTGCCAAATAAGTGTGGGCTACACCACTGCTTTTTGAAACCATCCTCCTCTTATTCCATTTTGGTAAATTTCTAAGGAATGTTTAAAATCTGTAGGACAGACCTTGGCTTAAGAGGTGGCCTCTCTGCCATTTTCATGGCTGATTTGAGACCCATTATGCACTCGATTCTGCATTGTGAAATCCAGGCTGGGGACAAATTTCTGCCTGTCATCTTAGGAAAGGCCAGGAGTTTTGCACCATCCTGTAGTATGAAAACAAAATCAAAGCCAGGGTAGGGCTGCCTGCTTCTTTCTTAATCAGCTTGCTGCTTTTTTGAGGCAATCTTGGCTGTCATTATCTCAGGCATGGAAGGGTAATTTAGTAGAATAAAATATAGTTTAAACAACATCTCCCAGGGAAAGTTCCTTCTTACACTTAATATTGAATGCAAAAAGGTAATCAGTAAGTAATCATTTGGTGCTTGGCTAAGAATCATTGCACGAGAATGCGTTTAGGAAGCACAAAATCCCTTTTTTTTAACCTGATAAGACCCCGAATCCAGGGCTAAGAGGCCCAGATATTTTCCTCATATTGCTCATTCTGTTGTATGACATCCCCATATAACTATAGCTTATGGACCAAATTTGCTGCACCTCTCACTCCAACAATAAGATGTAAATTGCGGAGATAAAAATCTTACAAGAATTAAAAAAAAAAATTTAAACAGTTCACTGAAAATGACAGCATGGATAACTCTGTCAATGACCTCCCCTATCTAATGTCAATTTCAGGAAACAAGTTTCCATTGTAAATGTTTAATCAGTGTAGTCCCAGGAACCCAGAGCAGAAAACCTTATCTTCTCTCCCAACTTATTTGCTCTGCAAGCTCTTTCTTAGCTCTATCTCGGCTCCCTGGAAGCACTTTAGGTTTATTTTTTTTCCACCTCTCAAAAGAGCTGGGAGCTCTGTAGGTTCTGAGCTAAACAGAAGCCTTGTGGTTTGATTCCATTAGTCTGAGCCCTGGTCCACTGCAAGCAAACTGCAGCATTTCTGCTTGCAAATCCTGGCAACCAGGTTCTAGACCAGCCCCAAACACAGGCTGCACACATTCTTCAACGCTGTTCTGCCCAAACCTTGCCTGAAGCCAGTCAACCACAGCAGAAAGCATCCTACCTTCCATCATGGTGGCAGAATTGCATTCCTTAATTTCCAGGGAGTCTGAAAAAATACAGGAGGATAGGATTCCAGGTCCCAGCCAAGTCCTCGCAACGCCGCTGCCGAGAGGTCGGCTCTGTCCACTGCTGAAGCCAAATGAGACAAGTGTTAACCCCAAAGATAGGCCATGGATGCTGCTGGTGCCGCTTCACCTACAGGCTCCCAGGAAGATGCTGCGAGAGAAAGGGAGAGGAACAGCAAGCCGGCCGAGCTGCACCGCCTGCGCTGCCTCGGCCAATCCCTTCAGCTCTGGACCGCGTCACATGGTAGCCAGCCTGCATCTCCTGACACAATACCCCGGGAGAGCACACAGAACCTATTTTCCGTCCCTATTCCCCTCCACCCCCACCCCTCCCGCTAGGCACCAAACGCACAGCCCCTTCCCCACCTGGTGACGCACTTCCCCGCCCCTCCTCTTCGTCTTCTTAAGCCTATTGCAGCGGCTGGGTACCCGAGATTAATTATCAGACGCTGCCACCTTAACGGGGGACTCGGGCATGAAAGGAGCACCTAAGTGGCTCGCTGAGGAGGGGATTGGTTTTTTTTTCTTCTTTCTTTCTGTTTTTAAAGAAAAACTTGTTAATAATTACGTGCAGTCTGAGGTCTTAGCCGCACACTTCTAAGCGCCCATTCCCGTCTCCTTTTGCCCTGCAGGAATTCCAAACGTTAATGTCTGTGGCCCCCGCACACGTCCGTGAGTCTCTCTCTCTCTCTCTCTTTCAAGAGAGAAAAATCAGTCCGGCTGACGTCACATCATAAGCAATTATCCCCAAAAGGATGATGCAGAAGAAATTTCATCCCAGCTGCCTTCAACAGAGCCAGGGAATTAATCGCGCATGACATGCCCAAGGGCTGGGAACTGTCATTAAAACAAAGAAACAAAAGAACCCACCCGAGTGGGGCTCTGGAATCAAACTGGCAACGCTTGAGATAATTTCTGGGGCGGGAGGCGGGAGAGACGGCAGCAGGCAGGGCGGCCAGGCCTTCGCCCGCCGGAGGACAGCTGTGCGCGCCTCCTGCTCCCGCGGCAGCCTGGACGCGCCGCCGGCCCCGGCCCGACCCCGAGGCGCTCGGCGTTCCAGTCCCCGCTCCGCGCCCGCCGCGCGCCTCCCCGGGGCCCCGCACGCGGGAGCCGCCTCCCCAGGTGCAGCGGGGCTGTGCCGCCAACTGCAGGCCCTGGAGGAAACCGACGTTCTTCTAGAGGACACTACGGTTTTTCGCAAGGCGCCTCCGGCATCTGTAGCCGCCTTCCAGCCCATTCGTTCACCCCAGTGGAAATCCGGAGGGAGGCGATCGTGCCGGGTTCTGGCCGGAGGGGTGGGTGGAGCCCAGGGGTTTGTAGCTTCCAGGGATGGGATCTGGGCGCCGGGCTGCTGCCCAAGTGCAAAGGGTTATGGCACCCTGGCTGCAGGGGCTGAAAATCTGTCCCCTGACTGGTCCCCAGGGACCCCGGGAGGCTTTCGAAGGGCCTCAGGCCCTGAGGTCCGGCGATCTTGGGTTTCTTTCAAGCAGGTTCTGACAGCTAATGAAGAAGCAGGCAGCTGCGTATGGGAGGGAAGCGAGGGAAGGGAGATCAGAAGAGAGGAAAAGTCCTCCTTAGAACTCTAGGGGACAACAGCAGAAGTGGGGCATTTCTCCCTCTACAATCTAGCAGGAGGATTAGGAGAAAAGCCATAACATCACAGACCAGTTGTGAGCATCAAATGAAATAACTTTAAGAAGTTAAGATGCATTACATGATCAATGTTGAGTCTCTAATGCTATTTTTAATCCTTTATGTCATAAATATATCCACAAACTTTTAATATTGCTTAGCCCGTGACATAGTCTAGTTCTTTCCACCAGAGCAAATATGAGGTATTGCTGGCTAAGACCTAGGAAAGAAAATATAACTCAAAAAGCTGACTGAAGAGCATATTAACAGTTAAACAAACAAACAAACAAACAAACAAACAAACAAAACACCAAAACCTCAGTTCCTTAGCAACTTAGAAGTTTTTAAAAACTCTTATTCTCCCTCAGGACACATATTTCAGTAGCCTCGAAATTTCACAATGACACTCTCCAGGGAGGTACAAATACTTGTGCCTTTTTCCTTATATCTATGAGGCAGTTGAATTTTAAAAGAGAAAAGAATTTCAAAGTAAAACTTGTGGGTTGAGTACAATTTACACTGTTCTCAAAACTGCAGAAACAAGATTCGTGTGTGTGTACTTAGCCAAATTTTCTGTGGTGGTTAAGAACATGGATAACTATTGGCATCAAACAGACTGGGTTCAATTCTGTCCCTGCCGCTTAATGAGCTCTGTGATCCTGTACAAATTATGTAATTCTCTGTGCCTCACAATTTCTTTATCTGTAAAGTGGGGATCAAAATAGTACCAAGTTCATAGGGCTATAAATAGTAGCAATAACAAACCTTTATTAATGACTTACTATGTGCCAAGCAGTAGTCTAAATACTTGGCCAGTAAATTACTTAGCATTGTGTCTGGAGCGTAATAAACCCCCCATGTTAGCTTTTTAGTATCGGTGTTATTACCACCAAAGGGCTGCCAGAGGCGTTGGAGAAGTTTTTGGCTGACAGTTATACCACATACACAGAGGGGATGCATCCAGAGGTGGAACAAGTTGGAGCTTTCTGAGGCTCCAGGGGACAGGTGAATAGAAGAGAGATTTGAAACAAAGGAGGTTAAGGAAGGTCCACTTTCAGAGATGGAATTTTGGAGTTCAGGAAAAGATGGAATGGACTTGGAGTGGCAGTTCTAAATCACATAGGGGGTTTGAAATAAGAAAAATGGCTCAGATAATATCTGGAGGTAAGTGCAAGCACGGAGATGTGGAAATAAGAATTATTTTAAGAGATATAAGGGGCAAGAGAACCAGAGAAGCCCAGGTTGCCTGCCTTGCCTCACTCAAAGTACATTTTACAGTATATTAGGGCCAACTTCTCAGAGATCTAGCATGGACACAATATCAGTTTTGTTTTAGACACGCAGCAAGGCAGCTAGTTAGAGACGAAGACAGCTCAAAGATTTTTTCCGTCAGTGGGGTGTTTATAGGAAAAAGAAGTGTCTGGATATGATTGTCAGAGAAGGACCAAGAAAGGGATGTGTCATCAAAGGTGGTAAGGCTAGTCCGAAGACCGGTTAAACTTTGTGCAACTTTATTACCAACTGTAATTACCAATTGCTAATGACCAACTATAAGAACACTTGAGGAACAAAGTTCTGCTTCAAATAAAAAATTGCCCAAGTATGTTATCAGAACAGATTAAGCATCTTAATTTTGTCTTCTCATAGGTTTTTGAGAAAAAAAAAGAAAAGGTTTTTCTCAAGAACAAAGATAACACATTATATTGTGGCTCAAATTTCATTATTTCCTAGTACAGTTTTTGCTTACCAACAAGTACAAAAGGGAATTTTTAGCTGCTGAAATAATGGAATATTTTTTGCAAATTCTAAATGGAAGTCAAAAGAAAAGATTGTTTAAATTACTAACTTGCTTCAAAGTGCAAGGACTGCCTATAGGGATTTAGTCCAGGATGGTGAGCGTGAGCCCAGATCATACCAGGCTCTCAGGGCCTGCAACCCATTGAAGACCAAAACCTTAATTGCTGAAGTCACTAGACATTGAATTTTTTTTTCCTGAAATAACATTTGTATGGTGGTGATGCCCTGTTACACATGTTTTTTGGAATCAAATCCTATTATATTCTTACTATAAAAGTTGAACTTCTTCACGATTCCCCAATTTTAGTGTTTGAGGAAAAATCTGTTCATAGTTCACAAAGAGAAAGAAAATCACGAGAACTGAGTCACAAAGGAAGGAGGAAAGAAAATTAACATAGCAGTGACGTTTAATAAGTGGATATATATGGATGTAGATAGACATATAGATATATAGATATAGATATATCTCCAAGATAGTGATCTTAGCATGGCATTTGATTCTGTCCCTCTTGTTGTCCCCGCTGAGGCAATTCAATGAATGTAGAAGAGAAAATATTGTCCAAGCCCTGGAAATCAGCAAGATCCCACTGGAAGAGTTAGATTTCCATGGGATGAAATAGGTGAAATAATATATATATTATAACTCTGTGAGCTCTACACAAATAAAGCCCCCTTTGGCCATGTCAGTTAGAATGAAGAATACCAATTGGAACTGACATGGCCAAAGGCGGCTTTTCTGGGTAGCTCACAGAGTTATATGAAGGACTACATAGAAAGCAAGAACTAGGATACTCCAGGTAACTGTTACCAAAACCAAGTACTCACAACTCTGTTTCTCTCAGCATGTCTGCTGGTTTTCTCTTACTAAGTTTTCTCCCTGTGATCTGAGAGCTGGCCATTTAAATCCTTTAAGCTCCCATCTTCAGAGCCTGACCATTCAAGATCTACTCAAAAAACTTCTGGAGAAGGGCTCTGATTGAACTGGCTTGGCTCATTGTTCACCCTCTGGACCAATCAATGAGACCAGGTTGATGAGGTATCATACTGAACTTTTTTAAACCAAAACTCACATTGAACTTAGTCACATGCCTACCACTGTGACTAAACAGGGGAAGGAGATAGGGAAATTTCTGTGACAAACAACCCTTAATAGTATGAACCCCTTATATATTTGGAGGGGTAGAAAAGGCATTATCAAAGGATGAAGGAGCACTATTACCAGAGAAAGTGTGGGGAGAGAAACTATGAAACAAAGGCTGTTTGCCATGGACATTACTCAGTTCACCTAAGATAAAACTTATAAAAGGATTCATGATCCAGAGGAACTGAAAATGCTACTCTAATCCCATTCAGCATACTTGAGAGGTTATTCATATATTCTCACTCACTATGTCCTGAGAAAAACCGCAGACCTCATAGTCGTCCTCCTCCTCACTGTGGGAGGGGTGGGGAAGGGGGAAGCAGACCGTACTTCTTGGCTCACTTATCCCAAATACAAGACATGCCTTGGTATGCTGGTCACCCACTGCTCTATCCATGCTCAGACCAACTTGAGTACTGAAGGAATGTGTATCAGCTAGGAGTACTGCTTAATCTAAATGTACATGGATAAAGCTAAGCAATAAAGACTGAGTACATGAGAAGAGTCAGCAGCCTCAAAAGAGGAAGAAAATAGACAATTCTAGCTCATTAAGCAGAGGAAACACTTTCACTGAAAGCAGAGGAAATGTAGAAAATTGGAAAGGCATTTAAAAAATCTATTTTTTGGGGACACCTGGGTGGCTCAGTCAGTTAAGCATCTGCCTCCAGTTCAGGTCATGATCCCAGGGTCCTGGGATCGAGTCCCACATTGGACTCCTTGCTCAGTGGGGAGCCTGCTTCTCCCTCTGCCTGCCTCTCTCTCTCTAACAAATAAATAAATAAATAAAAACTTTGAAAAAAATCTGTTTTTTACTTTGATATAATTTTAGCGATATAGCAACAATAAATAAAATCAGAGTGCTATGACAAAACAGTAGGGGCAGTTGTGTGGCTCAGTCAGTTAAGCATCTGACTCTTGATTTAGGCTCAGGTCATGATCAGGGTTGTGAGATCGAGCCCCATGTGGGACTCCCTGCTGAGCGTGGAGCCTGCTTAAGATTCTCTCTCTCATTCTCGCTCTGCCTCTCCCTACCTCCACCCCTCCCCTCCCCCATGCACTCTCTCTCTGTCTCTCAAAAAAAAAAAAAAAGAGCAGACTGAGGACCAGAAAGAGCGCATGAAAGTAGTAAAAACATTCTCATTAAAAATTTTTAAATGTTAGGGTCATCTGGGTGGCTCAGTCAGTTAAACATCAGATTCTTGGTTTTGGCTCAGGTTATGATCACATGGGTAGTGAGATCAAGCCTTGCGTTGGGCTCTGTGCTCAGTAGGGAGTCTGCTTGAAAAATTCTCTCCCTCTGCCCCTGCCCCCACTTTCTCTCTCTCTCTCTCTCTCTAAGAAATAAATCTTAAAAAAATGTTTAAATGTTAATAGCTGTAATCAATGGTATAGTGAATACTGCCAAAAAGAAACACTGATAGGCCCAGCGCAAGATGCTGGAAGCACAGACCCACAGCAACAATGACAGGCCCAAGCACAGTGATATGTGTTTCTCACACCATTTTCTCTATCTGGATACACAGGAAGACTGTATTTGTTGGCCTTTCTTGCATCTTAGTGAAGTTATATGACTAAGTAAAGCAATGGAATTTTCCAACCCTGGCCTTTGCAAACATCCTTCAGATACTCTTTGCCTTTTTATCCTTTCCAAATGGTAGACAGCTACTTGATCTACATTAGACTTGGAATGTGCAAGAAATAAACCTTCATTGTACTAATCTCTGTTCAATTCATATGTAGTGTGTATATAGTGTGTAATATTTACATATGTTTATACTCTATATGTGTATATTGTATTTTATGGATGATATAATACAAAATACATATTTTTTAGAAAAGTTAGAGGAAGAGTAATCTGAACAGAGGAAAGTGTAGAGGCTATCAAAAGGGAAAGAACTAGGTATGTTCTAGAATCTAGAACTGCACTACCTAGTCACTAGCGACAAGTGGCTATTTAGCACTTAAAATATGCCTAGTCTGAATTGAGATGTGATGTAAGCATCAAAATGCACACCAGACTTTGACAAGAGTACAAAACAAAAAGAATCTAAAATATCTCATTAATAATTTTTATATTGATCATATGTTGAAATGATAATATTTTATATATTTGATTAAAATGTGTACTTGCCAAGTCTAAATTATACATGTGGTTCACATTTGTGGCTCAAAATTTCTATTGGACAGTGCTGTTCTAGAGACTGACAGAAAACCAACCCAATAAGCACTGTGAACAAGGGGGATGGGTTACGTTTCAGGGTTATGTGCTAATGGTGTATATCACCACCACATGCACATCCATTCATTTCTTCATCCAACAAAGGTATGTTAAGAATTGTCTATGCCCAGGAACTTTCAGGCTTTGGGACACCAAGATGAAAAAGTCGTAAACCTTTCGAGAAACTTATTGCACATTGGGGGAGGCAGATATGCAAACCGAGCATTAAACACAGATTTATAAATGTTCTGAGCTAAGGCAACACAGAGGAGGAACAGCTGGGGTAGAGAGGAAGCCAAGGAAGCTTGTGTCTATCCACTGTACTGGAGGCCATCTCCCTTTCCCATGTCCCACCCTCATCCCCAACTCACTAGATGAAGAGCAGTGACTGGCATTTTCTTAGTTCCCCATTTTAGCCTCTGTGTCAATCATTTGCTGCCATTACCAAAATATCTTCTAGGATCCATCCTGTTTACTTTCCCCATTTTAGCTGTTTCTCTTTTTACCAACCCCAGACCACCTCCAGGTTAAACTTTTCTCTATGACTTCAGCAACTGTATCATAGTCCTCTTTATCTCACCTCATTATTCATGACTTCAGCATCCCTTCCATGATCTGACATACCTATTTCACAGTTGCTTGACTTTCTCAATTCCAATGACCTTCATTTCCATTGAGTCTTAGGCACTGAAAGTATAGCCACATTTTGGACCTCATCTTTGTTTATCTCCAATATTTCACACTGTAGATTTCCTTGTGCTCTCAACTATTTATCTGCCCTTCCCCACCCTCCACATGCCATACATATGCCTTAACGCATCCTGAATCTACATTTGCTTCTTATTGTGATTCCTGGGGCTGCTGATCTTCCTTATTCACTTCTCAGAGCCTTGGGAGTAAAATCTGTGTTTATGTGTGGTAAGATGGGAGGGGGGAATCCTTGAGAGCAATCTCTCCTTCAAAACACAGCAATATTTTCTCCATTCTGCTCTAGCCATTCTCTCCTTGTACTCACCTAACCTGAAATGCCTACTTTTATCTCTATAAATGCCATGCTTTTTTCAAGGTCAAACTCAAATCCTCTCAAGGAAACTGATCATATGGATCTTTCATTATCTTAACTCCTACTGCATGTATCACATCTGCTTCTGATTATATAACTTGTCATCTCCTAATTTTATTTTGTGTCTGTTAGTTATTACCCCAACAGAGGTCTAGAAGAAAGGAACCACACCTTCTATTTCTTTGACATTTCCTACAATAGATAACACAATGCTGGATGCCTATTTGGTGTTCCCAAAAATTATTTGATAAACAAACATATTATTTTTTATGAGAGAGATCTAGGAAGATCCCAGTAGGAATATAAGCCCAGAAAATTACCTCTCCGATTGGATCCAAAAGCCAAACCTGGTTAGTGAGGTTGTTATTAGAGCAACCTGAAACAAAAACTACAGGGCATTGTGATAATAGCTGAGTTTATTAGTCACTTCATAGCATTCTATATTTTATTAAGCATTGTATAGGTAGTCTGCTAAGTAATTTATGACCATTATTTCAAGTAATTCCTTCAAACCTATGATTTAGGTATTCTAGTCCCGTTTTACAGATGAGAAAATAGAGGCTCAGAAGTAGTAAATAACTTGTCCAAGAAAACAGAAAATATCAGAGCTGGGATTTGAACTCACATCTGTCTGACTCTAAAGCCCATGACTTAACCTTGAAATTACAGGATTACAAATTGGTCTTGAGAATATTAATTGTTATTTTGGGGGTTCAATATTCCTCCTTTGCTCTGGTAACACCATTCCCCTTTTGGGGGGCAGAAATTCCCTTTTTCTTCCCACTACACTCCGTCATGAAGAAGAAATGGTTTCTGTCATCTCCCAACATGGCTCTACCTCCTTATCCATAATGTTGGGTGAAGGGAGAGATACCCGGCCCAAGATGGACCAATAATACCTTATTCCCCATGTTATAACTCAAGCCAGCCCAATTAGAATTCTTCCCTGAGGTTCAAGAAACTAAATCTATAAGTGAGGAACCTTTTCCTATGAGGTACTCAAGCTGTAAGAATGGAAACTTGAAGCCATGGCAACCATGTCAGCCATGTCCTTCCCCTGGGCATGGGGGGATGGGTTGTGTGTAGGGAATGCACCTGACAAGGAGAGAGGGGGAGAGATAGCCAGCCCTATTGGCTTGTGAGCAACTCCATCTTTTTTTTCTCCTGTTGCTTCTGATCTTCCTACAGTTAGAAGAACGAAAAACTTCCTCATTTTGCTCAAGCAAATTCAGGTTGATTGTCACTTGCAAAGGAGTCCTAAATGAAGCTCTTTTCTTTTTAAAGGTCATTAGGCAAAATAAGAATCAGTACGTCAACTTAGTTCAAAGACATGGATGGAGTGAGACCAATAAATTTCTTAAGAATCAAGCCCAAATGAAGCCATTTCCATCTTAAAATGGCGTTTTTCACTGGTATTCACCACCTCCTTTTTAATGACCACTACAAACTAAATAAATCATGTGCTAGACCAAAGGAAGGAATCAAAAGGAATAAAGACATTTGAATATGTAATATGTCATATTAACCAAGAAACTAAAGTGATAGAGAATTTATTCACAGAAGAAAAAGAGCCTTGGCTGTCTTGGCAGACTTAATTTCACCAGGATGATGTGTTGAGGTTTAGGTTAGGCGGGAGTCAATCTTTGGCAGTAAATCAGAGAGGCACACTCACCACTAATTATTTGACTATAAAAAAAGAAACTTTCTCACTCTGTATTTTCCTTTTGAAAATATAATTGCATGAGCTTAATTTCCTAACTGGGTTTAACTGGGAATCCGTGTTGAGCAGCAAGCTCTAAAATGTAAGTAATTCATTGGTTCACCTTGTGATTTCCATAGCTACCAAGGACTTTAGCACCCTGACCTCTGGGAGAGAGAGGTGAAGCCTTGAACCGAAGCTTTATTTAGCAAATCCTTTTCACTCAAAACCCATAAGCTCCTTGTCTCTGTCAGCAAGTGACCAGAAGGTGCCTTCTCAACAGACCCCAGCCGAGGGGAGCATGGCTGGGAGCTGACTGAAGTGGGAAGAGCCTTGGGAGCTTCTGCTGCAATTAGACTTGTCACTGGCTGTAAATTGAAAATTTCTCTGATTTTCCAGCTGGAAGTAAATAACACGTGTATGACTCATGCTCTGTTTTGTGATGTACATGTATGGGTGTGTGGTATGTGTGGTGTGGACATGGGCATGCACACATGCAAGTGTGTTTATCAATTGAAATCGGGCAGTGTTTCCACACAGTCCATAGTCCAATAAAAAGTGTTGCATTTCCAGTTGCTTCTTGTGGGTTCTGTGATTATGGGCCAATTCAACTCATGTCAGAACCTACCATCAGTATAGTCAAGGAGTATGACCAAATATATTTGAAGGCTGCTCATTTACATGGATCAATGTGTGCCCAAGTTGTAATATTAACCATTCATTTTTCTCTGAAGGCTTTAAAGTTTGGGAGTGGCTTAGGATTTACACACAAAAAATCAGCATTGCTTATGTAATTGCTTTTTTTTTTTTCTTTGAGAAAACAGTTTTTCCCCTCTTTAGTCACTTCACTGGAAATAGACCATGGTGCAACGTTTCTACCATAAAAAGAACAAATTAACCAACTCTCTAAATCTTATCACTTTTACAGGTGACAATTTAACCAAATTATTATACCCATAAAATGGAATAAGAAAAGGGTCTTGCCAAATAAATCATTCCAGTTTCAGGGTTGCTTGATAAATAGTAATAGGAATATAAATTCTACCAAATGAGACTATAAATTCTACTAAATTAGATACATGGGTGGACTTGAGAAATGGATTTGAGATGAGATATATATTTGCTTTGTGAAAAACAAGTAATGTAGTGGTTGTTAATTTCATTAAGGTATTAGCTGATAATAATTCAGAATGTTAATATCATGGATGATAAGCTTTGCCCTAGTTTTAGTTCTGATCTATAATAACCCTGGGTGTATTTGTAGCCCCATTTTCAGACCATGCCTTTTTTAGGCCCGTTGAAACAGCATTTTTGATGTCTTTCATCTGTGGCTTCAACTGCACTTCTTGTGAAACTTCTCTGACAAACCCTGGAAAGAATGTTAATAATTGCACTCATTCCTACCAGCAGGTGAAGCTCACAATTATTTATGTTTTCAGTGTGGTATCGGTGTGCTTTGGGTGAACTCTGAATGCCTGCCTGAATGCTCTCTACCATTTTACCCGGTCCATATATGTGATCTTCCCTTAGTTTTCCCGCTTGTTTTTCATAGGACCTGCTCATCGGGGATTCTGGCACTTTTTCTGGTTTTACCAAACGGAACTGGTATCCATTTTCCACTTGCAGTCTTACATCACTGAACATCACTGTGGCAGAGGCCATGAGCTGAATATAAAACAGCAACAGATGATCACTCCCTGCCTCAGTCTGAGTTTGTTCAAGATAGTTGAGATACTGCTAGGATTAATGGGTATAATTGGGTTAAATAATGAAGACAGGGCTTATTACACAAATGTGGAAAGAGCTGGGGGAATATCAGTCTTGATGACCAAGGCTGGAGAATCAAGAAACAGTCACAAAAGTCAGACCGAAGCAAAGGAGCAGGGCAGGGAAGTTTTCAAATCTCTGTGATTGCTAGCTGAGGAAGATGCCTGGAAGCTTACCACGTGGGATTGCAGTGACTTCCAAAAATTCATTTGCTTCATGTCTACCTTCTAAATCTCAAGAAAGTCGTTCTCGTTGGAAAATTCTAATCCAGAGCCATATAGGGAAGGAGATTTGGGGAAACATTTTCCAGATGGACAGACAACGATCCAGCAGCATCAACTCCTTTGGAAATTTGACATCTCTGTCCATTTCTTTTTACCACATTTAACCCCCAATATGGAATAAAACAACATCATGCTTTTAATTAGCACAATGCAACCATCTTTTAACAACCAAAGGCCAACAAGCAATCTTCCCGAAGAAGAGACTTAAGTCCCATATGTCATGTTGACTGTCCCTAGATTATGTCTAACCCTCTTAAGCTGAGTTACATTTACCTCTTCGAAATCCTGTAATTTAATATTGAAATAGACAGGTAACCATTATTATAATAACTAATATTAGATAATATGACAATGAAGAAAGGATAAAGAAACAATTCATTAATTTATATAAATATAAATAAATCAAGGCAATAAAGAAAATGAGTATAATTACTACAATTATTGTTTCTACAAGTAATAATTTGGCCACAATTGGTATTTATATGCTTCTTATCCTACTAAGCTTCCCTTAGTCTCTTTGTCTTCAGGAAGTAGCTCAGTTGGTTGTGGTTCTCTGTCTACTGGAGTTAGCAAAATCATCTTGGTAGATGTCTGTCATTAGCGTCCTATCTGTATTGGGTTTCTATAGATTCCCATTATCTTTTGCCACAGAACACAGAAGTACTAAGAACCCTCTGTAGAATTTTCTGGATTCTAGTCATACCCGATTTACTCCCATTTTGTAGTGGCAACCTACTTTCCCCTTTATAATTGGAATGAATTACCCCAACCATTATAGCAACAGCCTACTTTATTGTTGGTTCCGTGGCATGAGGTATCCATAATAGCCAGATGGCGGTTACAGTTTCTAGTTCATAATAATTATTGTGTGTCTCCTGATTCTAGGAATTCAGATCTTAGAAACAGCGAGCCCAAGTGGTAATAATGGAAATGGAAAATTTTGCTGGTGCGTCATTAGAGGTAATAAAGAGAGGAGCCAGTTCCTCTGTGTGGTTCCTAAATGCACGCATTCTGGCTGTGAGTGAAATAACATTATAAACTGGTTGTTGATTCAGAGCATATAAGTATCCTGAAGACATTGCCCCAGCCTTGCAAAGCTTGTCAAGCACTTACAGGCCTACATCTTAAAATGGCAATGCCATTGTTATATTAGGCCAGCTGCTTCAGGGTGATGGGGGACATGACAAGACAGTGAATTCTGCATTCTGAGGGCATGAACCTATAGCGACGTCGCATTCACTGTAAAATCACTTCCTTGGCTAAGAGCAATGCCTGTATGGAATAAGCCCCACAGTGAATAAGCCATTCTGTAAGTCTACAGGTAGTGGGGTTAGCAGAAGCATGGCAGGCAGGGAAGGCAAATCTATATCCAGAATAAATGTTTGTATCAGTAAGAACAAATCACTGCCACTAGGCAGCTGGCTGGCCCTCCCAGGGAATGGCTCCATATCGAGGGAATCAGTATTGATCTTTGCTTTGGCAGCTTGGTCACTCCGTAAAGGCTACAGCCAACAGCCTTGATGAGTGCGCAGTCTTCATCCCATTTTGATCATAAGCACATTGGGCAAGAAAAGATGTGGCTGGAGAGAGACTGATTGACATCCACACGTGGGATTATATTGCTCCTCTGGCTATTGAAAGTCCCCTCTACTGTGGTAGCCCTCTGGGGAGCATTTATATGGGGCGCATGTATCCTCATATACTGCGCCAATTTGGAGAATTCCATCCACTTATCTCTTCTCCAGACCTCCTTGTAAACAATTTTGCAATTTTGTGTCTTTCAATTCTATGACCATCTAACTAAACTGTTAGCCACGGCCCATAAAACAGTAAAGATGCATATCTCTGCCCATAGTTCTGTCCAAGAGAAAGGAATAATAAAGTACATTGCTCAACATTCTTTGTACTGGGACGATTTCCCTTCACTAGCATTCTTTAGGGTCACTCCTGAGTGCGGCTGCTGTGTTGCAGCTGCCCGCTTATATCCACCAGGATATAATGTAGATCATCTGTGAACAAGCTTTGGTTTTGTCGATGAACTGTTAATAGGGGCCTCACCCTGAAGCTAAAGGTGCTGGCTGAGGAGAAGACATCTGCAATAGGAGGAAGAACTGTAGGAGACTTAGGAATTAACTATGCAAATGGCTTGTGCTTTCAAGACCTGCTTCAGCCTTATCTTGTATATACAGTTTCTACCTGATGATGAAGCGATGTTGAACTTACCCAAATTTATAACTTGGTGAGCCAGACAACACACATTTTGTGAGAAAAGCTTCTCCCTTTACAAGAAGGTGTATTTTGTTTGGCGGCTCATCTCTGCCCCCGTCTCCCCTAACTGGATGAAACGTACAAATACCTGAATAAAGCAACAGGATGTATCTTATTAAGAAAGGACCTGCAATTGTCCAGTACATAGACGCTGTTGATCATTGTTTTGTGTGAGTTCCCCACCTGGCCTGCCCCTGCAGGAGATACACCTTCTTCACTCAGCAATATCCCCAGGGCCTGGTCCTACCATCAGGCTTCTCAGACAGCCACTTCTGAAAGGTGAGGCTCTATAGGGCTGAGAATCTGCTCTGAATCCAGAGCCAGTGGGTCAAGTCTAGTTTCCTGGGGGGGGGGGGGGGGGTTCTCTTCCAGGACCTAGAAGCAAGTCAAAAGCTGTTTCTCAAAAGGAAAATAGTGATCTTCAGAAGATAGCATAAATTTACTCCAAAATTCAGAAAGTCTGCACTGTTATTTATCTACAAGGACCTGCCAAAGACTCTGTATCGCGTTCATATCTGTTACTGACGTTCAGCCACCATTGAATATGCTGCGTTATATGGCTTAAGCGGCAGAGCAGCTTGAACAGAAAGCACCCTGGACCTGTCCCACAGCCCTCTCTTGCTCTGTTTCTTACTGAAGACTGTCGGTATTAAGAGGTTAATACTCAGTAAATGGATGGATCAAAGCAGAATTCCTAAATGACGTATAGATTGCCTCAAAATCCAAAGAGGCATCCTAGGTGTTACACCTTTTTCTTAGTGGTTGGAGCCCCTTGTTCTTCACTTTGTAGGTATGATCTCAATATATCCCAGACAACAGAATTCCTAGAAATTTCACTGAGTTTGCAATCTCTGAATTTTGTGGACCTACCTCCTGGCATGTGTAGGTTTTATTAGATATTCAAGGATATTAGCTACTTCCTGTTTAGCGGTTCCAGTGAGCCTGATATCATCAAGGCAGTAGACCAGAATAGTGTTCTGTGGGGTAGCTAGACAATCAAGGTCCTTGAGGACTGAAGTATTATAGAGGTGTGAGGTGTATTGCTACTCCCTCTACATGAAAGAAAACTTTTTCTGGTTGTGTTTACTAACAAGTATAGGGAAAAAAAAAACTTCCATTAGATCGATAGCTGTATAACAGATTATCAAGAGCTGTGTTAATTTGCTCCAGTAAAAATCCACATGTGGTCAATAGCTTCAAATAAGTCACCACCTAATTAAGTTTATGCTAATCCACTGTCATTTCCAAGATTTATCTTTTCTATGCACTGGTCAAGGAGGTAGGTCAAATGGATAAAATGGTAGGAACAAATGTCCTTCCATATTTCAATTTTTTGACGCAGCATGTTTTTTGGTTTACTGTTTTAGAAGAGAGAGGCCTTTCTTACTGTAATCTGTCACTGCACAGATCAAGGAACTAATATGAGAAGTCTGAATATGCCTACGTGAGCTATGCATTCAGAACCAGGTAAACTGTGAGAGGCCTGGAGACCTAATGGCCTTAGAGGCAGGCATGAGCCGAAACTTCATTAACCAACCACTTGACCTCCTTAAGTCCTTACTTTGACTATTGGACCACAGTGGTGTATGGGTCTAAAAGAATGAGCATCAGTTCAGAGTTAGTGTCTACTAATCCCTGGAAAGTGTGTCTATTTCCATTTCTTCAATATGCAGTCACCCTGGTAAATGGACCCAAGTCCCTTTGGGAAAGATTGGGAGGCAGACTTACAGACAATTTTTAGAAGAATGGCAGATCCTTTACTTAAAATGACCTCGTGTATTATTAGTTTCCTATGGCTGCTATAATAAATTGCCACAAATGTAGCAGCTTAAAACAATACAAATATAAATTTATTAACTTGCAGTTTTGGAGGTTAGAAGTCCAAAAGTGGGTCTCATTGTCCTAAAATTAAGTTTTTTAGAGGGCTCTATTCCTTTCTAGAGGCTCTAGGGGGCAATCTACTTTTTTGCCTTTTCCTGATACTACTTGTCTTTTGCAGAGGCTACCTGTATTGGCTCATTACCCCCTTGTATCTTCAAAACCAGCAGTGATCAGTAGACTTTCCCCAATGCCATCTCTTCAGTTCTGACTCTTCTGCTTCCATCTGCCATCTTTTAAGGACCTTGTAATTACACTGAGTTCACTCAGATAATCCAGGATAATCTCTTTATTTTAAGGTCAGCTGATTAGAAACCTTAATTCTATCTGCAACCTTGGTTTCTCTTTTGCTACGTAGTATGATATCCACAGGTTCTGGAGATTACAATGTGGCCATCTTTGAGGAGATTTTACTCTCCTTACCATACCTAATCTCTCCCTTTTAAAAGGGGCTCTATGTCTGTGATTTGACTCAAGTCTAGGAACTTGTTGAAGAATCATGTCCAACCATAGTATTGATTCATGTCAGGTCTCTGTCATCCAATCAAGTTTTGTTTTTGTTTCTTTTGCTTATACGAATGAAGTAGGTGCTTCATTGTGGTCCTAGAGTCCCCATGATAAATTAGTCACTACCAAAGATTTCTATAGACCAAATCATTCTGATTACTTCTTGGATCTTATAACTCAGGGATTTCATCACCCACTGAATTCAGAGCCTATGTCCATGGCAGCATCTCTTACTTTATTTGCAGACAACTGCCACTACAGAGTCTTTCGAGGATACTGATACTGCCTTAACCAATTTATTTCTCAAAGCCTTGCTGAAGGGCCTCACCCTCCCAGATGGCATAACTAGCAGGTTGTTAAGCAGGTCATTCATAATAAATACACTCCAGCATTCATAGCTCCATAAGCCTTTGGATACCTTCCTCTATAGCAATGGTTCTCAACTGGAGCCAATTTCGATCCCTCAGGGTACATTTGACAATATCTAGAGACATTTTTCATTGACTTAAACTGGGGGAGATGCTACTGGCATCTAGTTGGTAATGGCTAGAGATACTGCTAAGCATTCTACAATCTGCCCCCAACCCCCAACAAAGAATTATTTAACTCCAAATGTCAATAGTGCCAAAATTGAAAAACCCTGCTCTATAGTATAGCAAGGAATTTTTGATATTTTAATTTCATTACTTATGGACCACGACTGGGCCTAGATTTGGGTCAACCCATCTAGAAACTCTTAGAGACATTCTCAGTCATTCTCACTGAATTCAGAATCTCTAGTTGATGCATCCATAAATTCAGTCTGATTCAATATTATATTTCCCTCACCCTGGTTTAATGCCCTTCAAATCCCTTCTTTAAAAAATAATTATTTGTAGCCTTTTACCAACTTCTCCCTATTTCCCCCACATCCTAGTCCCTGAAAACCACTTTTCTACTCTGTGTTTCTATGGGTTTGACTTTAAAAAAAAAGATTCCACATATAAGTGATACAATTTGGTTATTCGTCTTTCTCTGTCTGTCTTATTTCACTTAGCATAATGCTCTCAAGATCCATCCATGTTGTAGCAAAAGGTAGGATTTTTTATTTTCTCCTGGCTTAATAATATTCCATTGTACATATACACCACACCTTCCTTATCCATTCACCTGTTGGTGGACACTTAAGTTGTACTCATGTCTTGGCTGTTGTGAACAATGTTGCAATGACATGGGTGCACAGATATCTTTTTGATCTCCTATTTTCATTTCCTTTGGATATATATCCAGAAGTGGGAATCCTGGATCAAATGGTAGTTCTATTTTTAATTTTTTGAGGAAACTCCATACTGTTTTCCATAGTTGCTGCACCAATTTACATTCCCACCAACAGTGCACAAGGGTTTTCTTTTTTCCACATCCTCAACAACGCTTGCTATTTCTTATCTTTTTGATAATAGCTATTCTAACAGGTGTGAGGTGATATCTCATTGTGACTTTGCATTTCCCTGATGATTAGTGATATTGAACATGTTTTTACGTACCTGTTGGCCATCATTTGTATGTCTTTTTTGAAAAAGTGTCTATTGATTTCATTTGCTCATTTTTAAATTGGATTTGCTTTTGTTTTTGTTTTTGTTTTTTGTCCTTGAGTTATATGAGTTCTTTATATTTCTGGATATTAACCCTTTATCAGATATATGATTTGAAAATATTCTTTCCCATTTCATAGGTTATATTTTCATTTTGTTGATAATTTCCTTTGTTATGTAGAAATTTTTTAGTTTGATGTGGTCCCATTTATTTATTTTTGCTTTTGTTGCCTTTCTTAAGATCTCTTCTCATCCGTATTTCTCAAGTTTCTACTGATATAATTGGTAAGACCTTACACTCAATGACTGCTCATCTGGATTATACTGGGTATTGAGTTATATTACAGGTCTAGCATCAGTAGATGGGATGGAGGTTGGTCTTAAAGATCAACATTTACCTAAAAGGAAACTCTCTCTGGAGTGGTCATTACAGGTTCTGTGGGCAAGAAGAGCCTAACACTTTTACACAGAGAATGAAAGCCTGTTTCTAATGGCAACACAGGCTCAGGAGAGTTTGAAACTTCCAGGTCCTCAGCTTAATTAAAATCTGCCAGATATTCTCAGCCCCATTTTTAGGGTCCTGCTCTTTCCCAATCAGTGCTCTGAATTTAACATGAGGGAAAAAAACTTTGGATTTCATTGTCAGAAACTTCAACTCTGAGACTATAGGAGATAGGGTTTCTTTCAGGGCAGTCATAGAAGTTTTCTGATTATTTATCTAGCCTTAAGCAGGAATTTTAGAGCCTTAAGTATATCTCCCTCATCCTAAATTCTCCATTATATTTAGAAGCAACCAACCCATCCAAGAGTTACTATGCATTTTTTCCCATTGTAATGGAAATTATAATGTTCTATTATAACATTCTATTGCAGAAGCTTCCATCCTTGATTTCTATAGGTACATGACTCCAGGTTAACTACAGTGATAATTTAAGTAACTTCCTTTCCTACTGCCTGCCATAAACTACCATTGACTCACTACCACTAAAAATGAAAGTTATTAATCCTTTTAAATCTAATCAGGTCAGAAAACCAATGCAACACTCCCATCCACAAGTTTCTGTGCCCCTGAGACTACTTTTAATCCAAAATTTGCATTAGTTTTGGTTTGGTCAAAAAACAGAGCTATGACAGTATAATGAAAATGATTACTTTAATATAGAAATTAGAGCTTACAAATTAGAAGGATCTGGGGGATCTGGGATATCTGCTATTCTGAGGCTGGATGATGGGAGAAAGTTTCACTGTGGCATCAACAAAAGCCATAGAACAGAGAACAAAAACTGCCACTTTTGGAGAAATCTTTAACTACTGCAACTTAAAAGTAGGAAATTTGGAAGAAGTTTGGAAGCCTGCCACGTATGACTGCCATCGTATTGCAAACATAATAGCTTCTGCTTCACTTCTGCTTTTCAAATCTCATGCAAGTTCTTCCATTGGCAAATTCAAACCCAGAAACATACAGATGAGGAATTCTGGGTAATGTAGTTCTTCGCCTCAAAAGGGACTGGTGGTAATACCATCAAGTCGACCACGAAAGCGGCATTCTTGCCAATTTTACAACTACTCATGAATTTCCATTTCCAACTTTGCCACCTATAATAACCCTGGTGTTTCTTTTTTTATTTTAATTTTGTTTTATTATGTTATGTTAATCACCATACATTACATCATTAGTTTTTGATGTAGTGTTCCATGATTCATTGTTTGCGTATAACACCCAGTGCTCCATTCAATACGTCCCCTTTTTAATACCCATTACCAGGCTAACCCATCCCCCCACCTCCCTCCCCTCTAGAACCCTCAGTTTGTTTCTCAGAGTCCAGAGTCTCTCATGGTTCGTCTCCCCCTCCAATTTCCCCTCCCTTCATTCTTCCCTTCTTGTTATCTTCTTCTTCTTCTTTTTTTTTAACATATAATGCATTATTTGTTTCAGAGGTACAGGTCTGTGATTCATCAGTCTTACACAATTCACAGCGCTCACCATAGCACATACCCTCCCCAATGTCCATCACCCAGCCACCCCATCCTTCCCACCCCCCACCACTCCAGCAACCCTCAGTTTGTTTCCTGAGATTAAGAATTCCTCATATCGATAACCCTGGTGTTTCAGTTCTTGTTTGTTTGACCTCAATCTGCTTTTGAATACCCTCCCTAGCATTAATGAATCAGCTTCCAAAAGTAACTGCTCAACATTTGATTCAAAGATCCATTTTAACTTTGCTTTTTAGGATATTACACTGGCTTGGGGGAGCCATGTTTCTGGACTGAACCAGATGGTTTATGTGTTTGAACTTGATTTTGGCTTCGTTAATCCTTTGGGCTTTTGGAAACCAATTCTCCATAGCAGCTGTAGGTAGTAGCCCTTCTGAGTTTCCTAAAGTCTGTGACCCCATCACTCTAATTTTAGTTCAAACCTCACATCCTTAGAGAAACTTAGCCTGACTCCCATATCTAACCTACCCTGTCGGATCAGATTGACTACATTCTCAGAGCAGCACTTTGTACTTTTTTATAGCCCTTATCATTCACATTTGTGCAATTATTTAATAAATAATTCTAACTCCCCCTACACGGTAAGTCCCAGGAGGACAGAGACTATGACTGTTTTGTTTACCACTACATCCTTTTGTTTACCATTATATCACAGTGCCTGATACATAATAGGTGCTCAGTAAATATTTGATGAATGTATCATTCGATAGCACCATGCCATCCCTTGCAAAGGTGACAACATGATGTAAAGAAAGGAGTGCTAATAGACCATCAAGAGAGCTCTGTTCTACTTCTTCCTCACTTGCTACCTTGTCAGATGACCTTGGGCAGGTGACTTAAACTTCCTGAGTTTCAGTTTATTCATCTGAGGAGTGAAGCAGTTGAACTGGAGGGAAGGTCCACTTTACTTCTGAGCCTATAACTTATTTGTATGACTGAACCTTGTACATAGACTTTTCTTAAGATAGGATGTACTATTAAACACCTCCATTGAATATGGGGGATGTGGAAGATGGGGGGGATACTGACATGACTCCCAAATTTTTAGCTTGGGTGACTGCTATTATTTATATAAACAATAGCAATCAAAGTCCATAGCATGAGGCAGGGATCTTTCTTTGCATTCAGGATTAACAATATCTTCCTTATTTTTACTCATTTTCATTAATTTTGGTCATTCTTATTGGACTGCACTCACACTACCATTTTTACAGGAAGGTAGCAGTATGTTTTAGTGGCAAATGCATGGGCTTGGGAATCATAGATCTAGTTTTTAATCCTCATTCACTTGCTGGTCATCTGATTTTGATGAAATAACTTCACCTCCATGAGCCCCAGATTTCTTTTCTATAAAATGAACATAAGAAGAACTACCCTATATAATTCTTATGAGGATGAAATCCGACAATCTTTGTGAATACCCAAGCCCAGTTACTGGAATATAGGAGGCCCTCAAAAATTGAACTGAGGTGACAAATGAAGAAATTGAGGCAACAGGGAAATTTGTGTACGTGTTATGCTGTCTAAGCTGATGCAACTGGATCACCTATTTCTAAAAACTGCCTGGACCACGGATATGTCACAATCCTGTAAAAAAGTAAGATAATAAAGGATGAAAGAGGTTAATTCAGAAATGAAGCCATGAGAGTAAAAAGAAGAGGCACATGCTTGGCATAAACAGTTCTCAGTGTCTAAAAGGACATTGAGCACTTTGGTTTTTATCCCTTTAATCTTTAATGTTAATTTTGGAACTGTACTGAGCAAGATGAACAGCATGTTTCCACTATTAGACTCCCAAAAGTTAATTCAAACAATACAATACAATACAAAATACAATACAAAATGCTAAGAAAAGAGCAGAATTTTAGTTAACTGCAAAAGAATGCCAAAACATGATTTTTCCACCCTTGTGTTTGAACACCTTCCAAGGACAAGGTTTTAAAAGTTTCTAGCCACAGTCTATAAAATATGTACATTCTTGGGAATTTTTTGTTGTGTCAGAATCTAACGATACCTGTGCAATCATCGATTATCAATAATTCATTTAATCGACATATGTTTTTCTAAGTGCTCACTTTAACAGATACTAGGAATGCAAAGACAAAAGATATCATTTCTTTCCTCAAGATTCTTAGTCTAATGTTATGAAAAGACTTGTAAGAAATAACAAAACATAACTCAAAAGTGAATGTTTTTGTCATCATTGAAGTAATTTAATTTTAAAAACTTTCCTTTTAAAAATATAAAGAAGGTTAGGTTTCAAAGGCTATTTCTGAATCCATTTGTTTATAAATTTAAAGTGTTGGAAGGGCTTTTCACGTGTATTTCCTTGGTGCAGTTCTAACCAAATGAAGTGTGATTTGTTCCTTCACAGGTTTAAAGCCAAGTTCCAATTTTCCCAGGTTTGAATTGGTGAATGTTGTCTCAGAGAACTTTTTCAAAAAAAGATCAGTTTCATTAACATTAAAAATTAGCACAGGGAGTTGAGCACCAGCCTGCCCCCCAGCACACACATGCAGGGACACACATACACACACACACACACACACACACACATTGATGATCTCCAGGGCTGCCATGGAACATCCCAGTGCTTCTGTGTGTCCTCATAACTGCTTTGATGTTCACAGAGTCCAATAAGCATTGAACAATGGCATGTTCAAGAGCTGCACTAGAACTTTCAACAGCATTTTCACCTTGCTTAGTCTTTAGTCCTTTAACAAATCTTGCACCTCTTCCTGAATGAGTATTAGACTAGTGCGCTTCCAGCATGGATGCTAATTCCCTAGCCATGCCCTTAGAAGGTTATCCATTTTGCTCATAACATTTCTTCATATCTTTCTACATTGCCCGCGACAAGTAGAGAAAGATAGGACAATGGTCTGTATGTATGTGTGTTAAGGACCTACTGGAGGTTCTTGGTCAGCAATTTAAGGTGACTTCTGTCAGCAGGATTGAATGTTTTCCCCTAAGCACCTCCAGCTGAGATGCAGATGTGAAAGAGGGAAGAAATGTTGGATTGCCAGGATTGTGGTTTTGCCCACAGGTAAGATGAAGTGAGCAATGGGCAAGGGATTCGATATGTGTGAGCAAGTGACGATAAATACTGACTTTGGAATTTTAAGCCAGATAGAAAATAAGAGAAGACATTGAAATACGAGGAATTGTGAAAAGGTAGAATGATCAATTGATTAGCAGTGACTTGAAGAATCAAAAGATCATTGGAACCAGCAGTCAGGTAGAGAGAATAATGTGGAAAGATGAAAGATGCTGATCAGAGTGGATTATGGCTTGGTTGCAGATAACGATCTTGACAAGGTCTACAGTTTGACTTGGGGAGTGAAGAGGCTGAGGTAGAATGGATGCAAGATCATTGGGAGAGAGACATTAAGCAGATGAGCAGCCAGGCTGTGAAAGCATTGTATATGAATATATGGAAATCACTAAGAGTTAAGATTTAAGTGTGTGGAGAACACATGAGTCAGGAGCTGACATCACCAAAAAAATGTAAAGATGGGGTGATAACCTGGGAGGCAGTGGATTGTGGCCACAATTCTCCTGGCACAAAAGTAATATTACTAAAAACCTCAAAACTGAGCATAAAGACCAATAAACACAATTTAGCCCAGAAGTCTTAGGCCAGCAAAGCCTAGAACCTTGAATTAAATCAAGCCGTTTGATATTTCTACCTGACAAACAATACACTTAAAAAAAAAAGATTTGGATTAGTTGCCAACAAATAAAAACCAGAATTAATCTCATAAAAGTCCAGGTTTCCATCTTCTCCTGATAAATGGAAAGTTTTGTCAATATTGGGCTCACTGGCACACAGGAATAATAAACTAGAGGGGGCTGGTGACTGGCCAGTTAGACACAACCCACTCTCTCCAATTTGCCACAGTCCCCGCCACTCCCTTGTGTCACACTGACATCTTTTATCCAGTTATCTATATGTCTCACCTAAAGGCATTTGAGTTTTCAATTCTGTGTTAAGTTAATAGGCACTATTTTGACCAAATGACTGTGCAAATTGCTAAAACTATTTTTAAAAGTGAAGATCAGAGAAGGAAAAATATCTATGTATCTGAGAGATCTTTTCAGTTGGACATTAAGATTTTTTATCACATTGCCCCATCAGTTCACAATCAATTATACTAATTGAATCCACATTCCTAAATTATAATTCATTTCAAATTATATTGTACATATATTTTTTGTTTCATAGAAGCAAAAATTACCTTAAAGATTATACATTCAACCTTCTTAATTCATAAGAAGAGAATGGAAACACAGGGAGTAACACGTTCAAGGTTATGCAACCATACCACCTGACATAACTGGAATTTAAATTATTGTCTTAACTCCCCAAAATTAAATTTAAAGATTATAATTTCTTTGGTTTGGGTTCTTTGGAAATACTTTTATTGTAAAATGTGGCAAACACAGAAGCTTAAAGAGTTTAATATATTAGTATATGTGTACTTACTACCCAACTTTATTGAAATTTAAGTGTCTTTATACTTGGCAATGGAATATAGAGTTGAAGCTCTTCCCCCACTTTCTCCAAAATTCTCATCACTTCCCTTCTTCCTCAGAGATAACCATTATGGCAAACTTGGTATTTTTCATTGAGGACCACCTTCAAATGTAATTACATTTATGGAGAATTTTTATTCCTATTAAGATGTGTGCACCTACACTGCTAAAAGGAGAATGCTAAAAGGTGAGTTAATTTATACATCAAAATCACCCTATGAAGGGAAACAGCTGTTCCAAGTATGCCTCCCAGGGAATTCCCAAGTTGAAACTCAAGGTCATACATGAGAAATTCATTGGTTTCAATAATAAGAAACAAATCCTGTTTCTCCAAGAGTAAAAACACAGAGAGATGCTTCTAGGCAGGGCCAGCTTCATGGACAGGCAACCTGTGCAATCACACAGAGCCCCCATAGCTCAAAGGGTCCCAGGCTTGGTTTAATGCTCTACTATTGCTGTCTTGAAATTCTAGTTAATTTTAAACAAGGGGCCACACCTTTTCATTCTGCACTAAGCCCTGCCAACTAAGTATCTGGTTCTAGTCCCAAGGCAAGTGGCAGCTGAACTGAACCTTCCATCCTCAGCTCTCTGCCTAAGAATGCAGTTGTCTTCAAGGAGCTGACCAGGACTGCCAAATTCACTTTGACCTCAGGGGGGCGCTGTTCCACCTCTAATACTCAGTCCGGGTCTTAGATGTAGACTTCTTGCCTTCATTCCCCAATGCACAGCTAAAGATAAAACCAAGAATGTTCAAGTAGGATTTTAAATGATGAGTTACTTCAAAAGGAATATGGACATGGAAATACAAAGATAAGAATTACAGCCATTTGTTGAGTTTACCTTGTGCCAAATTCCAGGAAAAAAACCCTAGTAAGACAGTTGTTTTTAAAGGATTTTTTAAAGGGCTGTCTATGCTTTTAGATCATGCCATTCTAGTAACACAAGAAGGATTTGCCAGAGAGCGTCATATACTCTCTGAGCTCATCCTACTAATCAGATGCAAAGCTCTGTCCAGTTCCAATAATTACGCATTTCAAATTTTACAGAATGCTATCATCTGAACGTTTGTGCCTCCCCCATTCATATGTTAAAATACAATCCCCAAATTGATGATATTAGGAGGTGGGAACTTTGGGAGGCTGCACCCTCATGAATGAGGTTAGTGAGTGCCTTTATAAAGCTGTGCGGGAGAGCTCTCTTGCATATTCTGTTATGGGAGGACATCATGAGAAGTTGCCTTCAAGGAGGAAGCAGGCTCACAAGACATGAAATCAACCAGTGCTTTGATCTTGGTGGTCCCAGCCTCCAGAACTGTGAGAAATAAGTTTGCTGTCTATAAGGCATCCAGTTTCAGCTATTTGTTAGAGCAGTCTGAACAGCCTAAGATGGAGAAGAGTCTGGATTTCAAATATGCTGTTCCATTTTCTTCTGAAGTTTTCTTATGTTTCCCAGGCAGTGAGTTTTGATTTGGGGCTCTGAAAACATAGTCATGAAATTGAGACATAACTATAAACTGGTACCTTTTAACCAAAACCATTACCAACTCACTTTATAAACAGAACTTTGGGGTACTTCAAGCCATATATTCCTCTAAGCTACCTATAAATACCTGACTGTAGGGTGGGAAAGTTAACTATTTACAGTAATTAAAAAATGCAGCTCAATAAACCTAACACCTGTAACAGAAGACACATACACATTTCCTAGTAGGGGTTTATATTTTTATAGTATAAGCTGGTCCTTACTATAAAATGAAGCAATTATAGGTGCCACATTAAAATGATACTTTCTCATAAAGTTTAAAGAGATAATGTACATGAGATGAAGGAAATTTCCTTTTGTTTCCTAGTTTACAAAGAATTATTATTATGAATGGATGTTCAGTTTTATTGAATGTACTTCCCATGTCTATGATTTTCATACCTTTTTTCTTTCTTTTATAAAGAACATAATGTGTCCAATTATATTAGTTGGTTTTCTAACATTTCAAACTCTGAATAGCTGAGATAAACTCAACATAGATATTACATATTCATTTGGTTATTTATTACTGGATGGGGTTTGTTGAATCTCTCTATTGTATTCCTGTTGTTTATTTAATCTGTTTCTGCTCTTATTTTATAAGCTCTTTCATTCTACTTTCCCTGGGCTTATTCTCTTCAATTAAGTTCTAATTTCTTAGGTTCAGCTCTTGGTTGGCATATTTTAAGGCTCCCTTCTTTTCTTTTCTTTTTTTTTTTTTCTGAAAGACAGAGCTCACGTGCGAGTGGATAAGGGTGGGCAGAGGAAGAGGGAGACAGAGAGAATCCTAAGCAGGCTCCACACCCAGTGCCTGAGCCCAACGCAGGGCTTGATCTCATGACCCTGAGATCATGACCTGAGCGGAAATCAAGAGTCCAATGCTTAACTGACTGAGCCACCCAGGCGCCCCCTTATTTTCTAATATTACCATTTATGGTATAAAATTCCTTCAAATACTGCTTTAGTTGAATGTTGCAAGTTTCTATATGTTTTAATTTTTACATTCAGTTGTAAATATTTCCCATTTCCCATGATGTTTTCCTTTGATCCATGAGTTATTTACAAGTGAATGTTCAAAATCAATAACAAAAAGATGACTAAAAATGAAATAATCTTCTATATGCAATCTATGAAATTTCATCAGTTTCTAAATTTCTATCTTTAACTCTGTCTTAATCTTCTATTCAGCCTATCCATTGAGTTTTCACTTCAATTACTATATTTTTCACTTCTGAAAGTTTTGTTTTCTTTTCCACATCTTCCTGGTCATATTTTGATACTCTTATTGGTTCTTTAGGCATATTAAACATGCTTTTAAAATACCTATTTGCTGGGGCGCCTGGGTGGCTCAGACAGTTAAGCATCTGCCTTTGGCTCAGGTCATGATCCCGGGGTCCTGGGATTGAGCATCAAGCCCTGCATCAGACTCCCTGCTCAGCAGGGAGCCTGCTTCTCCCTTTCCTGCTCCCCCTGCTTGTGTGTGCTCTCTCTCTCTCTCTGTCAAATAAATAAATAAAATCTTTTTAAAAATGTCTGTTATTTTTATATATAAAAATACTTACTGGGTCTAATTCTACTGGTTGTTTCTGTTGCATTTTGCTTCACACATTTCTGACTGTGAGTTCATGTGACTGAAAACTTAATATCTACCTTTTTTTGTCTTAAGACTGAATTTAACTTGATTTTCCCTAAAAAAGGATCTACTTATGCTCTGTCAGGTACCTGTCAGATACTGCCAACAGAGGATTACTTTCAACCAAGTTTTTTTATTTCAAGATCTCAGACCACAAAGAAGCATGAATTCTTGCCCAAGATTATATTGATAAGGGAAATCTGTGTCCTAAGATGGCCGACCAAGCCAGCAAAGGAGTCCCAGCCCCTGCCCTGGGGCTCTTCCGGGTTCCTCCCCCTGCCCTGCTTCCCGCTCACCAGAAGTACCAAGTATGCGGAAGTAGAAGAGTATAAATTGCCCCCTTTGTGCTCAGGGCTCAGACCTTTGGAGATCACTCTCCTCTGAGCCCACCGGCGTTAAATAAACCTCCTATCCTCCAAGATCTCCGAGTGCCGCTTGGTTCTTCTGCTGGGCCATCCAGTCCAGGTTCCGCAACAATGTGACTGTGGGCTTCTGTTGAGATTTCTCAGGGGAAATTTTTTTTTTTTTTTTAACCTTTTCACTCATAGTTAATGCTGAGAAGGCAAGTGTGTTCACAGTACAGGGTATTCCACCTTCCTTACCTAAACATCCTTGGAGGACATCATCTCCCAGGTCCCCACATGAAAAAGTGGTTCTGGACCACCTTCCCACTTACTCAGGTGCCAGGAATGGTCTTTGGTGTCCCAGTTGAAGCATTAATGCCCAAACTCTTGGCCACCAGAATCAGACACTTTCAAGACACCACTCCTCCAGAGCTACTTGACCTTGCTGGTTTCCCTCTTCCTTATCTTTTCTGGCCTGCATTTCCAGACCTTAGTTTGCTCTAGCTCAGTGGTACCTTTAAAATACTTCCATCAAGCACTTTTTTTGGTGTTATATCCCAGAAACTTTTCTCCAGACTGCTTAATAATTTGTCAGAAATGGAAATCTAGGCATCAGCTTTAATAAAGAGGAAGCTATGAAATGGGCATCAACTACTTCATTTATTCAGGTACTTGTGTGTGTTAATAAAGAAACCTCAGTTTAGGGGTGCCTGCATGTCTCAGTCAGTTAAGCGTCTGCCTTTGGCTCAGGTCATGATCCCAGGGTCCTGGGATCGAGCCCCTGCATTAGGCTCCCTGCTCAGCAGTGAGTCTGCTTCTCCATCCCCCTGCTTTTGCACTCTCTCTCTCTTTCTCTCTCTCTCTCAAATAAATTTTTTAAAAATCTTAAAAAAGAAAAGAAACCTCAGTTTAAGAACTGGTGAAGGAAACAAAGAGCATGGTCAGTGAAATGCTCAAATGAGGATAGATTGTCCAGGACAGTCCCTCTTTATTCTTCATGTTTTAGGTTTATTATTTCTCCATTTATTTTAATTTAATATTTCTCCATGTCACTGTCAAAAGTGTTCCCATTTGGATGATGAATTCTAGTCATCCTTACTAAGGAAAATTTCTTTGGTCTCTCATGTGAGAGATTTATCTGTAGCATTTTCTTGTCATTCAGTGTAAAGAGATAAGGACACTCTTTAGGTCAAATTTTTCTACAACACAGTCAACCTTTACCCATTTGAAATGTAAACATCTATATTTTTATGGAAGTCATCCTTCTGAGACAGAATAAAAGTAATTATAGAAATGATAAATTATAGCTAGAGGAGATAATTATTGCTAATAAAGTTATTAATAATTTGTAACAACTTTGAATGAAATCACTGTTTTTATATAAAGTATGTGTTATAAAGTATTTTAATGTGTTATAAAGTATTTAAGATATATAGAAAGTATAAATTTAAGATATATAGAAGGTATAACTCTAGTATGAAAAGTTTAATTTTATTTCTTTATTATTTATTATTACCCAAAGTGATGGTACTTCTGTGTTATCTCTCTGCCAAGCCATACCACTACCCACTCAGAAGTACTGTTCCAAATTTCATCCTGATAATTCTGATTTCTTTTTTAAAAATATATTTTTACTTCACATGTATGCTCCCATTACCAATAGTTTTCAATCCACTGTGGTTATGTAATCATTTTTCTGGAAGTGGATATTTAGGCTTTATTCAATCATCTATTATTACAAAAAGTGCTTCTCTGAGCATTCTTCTGTATGTGTCTGTGTGCCCATTAAAATATGTTCAAGGATCCCACAGCTGCCAGAATGGTTTGAGACACCTGGGTGGCTCAGTCAGTCAAGTGTCTGCCTTCAGCTCAGATCATGATCCCAGGGTCCTGGAATCAAGTCCCCTGCATTGAGCCCCCTGCATCAAGCCCCTCTGCATTGGGCCCCTCATCAATCACCCCCCCACCCCTGTATGGAGCCCCACATCCAGCCCAGCATCCAGCCCTGAAATGGGCTCCCTGCTCAGCAGGGAGGGAAGCTTGCTTCTCCCTCTGCCCCTCCCCCTGCTCCAGCTTTCTCTCTCTCTCTCTCTCTCTCAAATAAATAAATAAAATCTTTAAAAAAAATGTGTTCAAGTCATACATGGCAAAGAGTTGGAATACTGGATTATAGGGTATGCTTATTTTCAATTTTACCCTAATAACCTCAATTTTAACTTAATTACTTCTTTAAAAGCCCTGTCTCCAAACACTGTCACAATCTGAGGTACTCAGGTTTAGGACTTCAATATATGAAGTTTGGAGAGACATGAGCCCATGTCATCAAATTACATGGAAAACCTTTTAGGATTTTATATTTTATTTCTTTAAATTTATAGAACAATTTGGGGGAGAATTGGACTCTTAGAAGTTTTCCAATTCATGAGCGTTTATTTCGGTCTTTAGAGTCTTTCAATAAAATTTTATAATTCTCCCCATGAAAATCTTACACATATTTGTTAGAGTCACTTCTAGTATTCTCATATTTTTAGTGTCTTTTACTAAATATACCTTTCACAAACGTATATTTCCTGTGTTTTCTGGTCTTAAAATTGTGTGTGTGTGTGTTTTTAAATTCTTTCCCCACCTAGATCTAAACTACCTTCTGTGAAATTATACAAATCTCACAGTGATTTCTGGTATTTGGGAGAAGAGCTCAATTGGTTATCTCCCCTCTGCTGTGGTTTGAATATAAAGTGTCTCGGCCGGTTTGTGGACCAAAAGCATGACTTTCTGGACTCGATGTGCTGGGCAGCCTTTTCTAAGCACAAGCTATCTAACCACAGATCCCTGAATAAAACATTCCCTGTTCGTACTTCAAAAATATCTGAAGTAAAAACAACATCAGATTATGAGGCACATGATGTGTGGTCAGGTAGCCTCACTCAGTCAACGGCTTTCTAAGCTTAGCAAATCATTCCTCAGGCCTTCATTCAAAGGAATGCTCCAGGACAATTCCTCAGTTCACCATTAAGAGGCCTTGAGGCTGCTCACAAATGATCTAAATCATGAATAATCTGTGAGCGCTAAGACACGATTTTGATAGTAAATGCTGACATTTGATGAATGTTTAATATATTCTAGATATTGTTTTATGTATTTGAACACATTTTTTAAAATATTGATTTATTTATTTTAGAAAGAGAGAGAGAGAGAGACAGCATGAGGGGGAGGGAGAGAATCCTAAGCAGACTCTTCGCTGAATGTGGAGCTGACATGGGGCTCAATCTCATGACCCTGAGATCACGATCTGAGCCAAAACCAAAAGTCAGAGGCTAAACCAACCTCACCACCTAGGCACCCCTGCACACGGTATTTCTAATCCCCACAAACAGTCCTGTGCAAGAGATACAATTACTATTATCCCCATTTTGCAGATGAAGAAACTGAGGCCTCCAAAGATTTTTATATAAATATCTCAGGAAAAAGAGTGAAGGTTGCATTAATAAGTTAATTTGCCCTGACATGCCTAATATTTCCTCTACTCTCACTTTACCCCATATGTAATGGATGTGGTTTCATAAGAAGGAGCTGAAATTTGAAGATTGTGTTATTGTGTGCTGTGAATAGGATGTTCTATAAGACCTGATTAAAAGAATATTCTTAAGTAGGCTTGGGCTGCTGTATTGCCAGTCTCTTGTTGGTTCTTTGGTGATCAACCAGATTAGTCTTTTGCTTATTTTAAGTCAATCTAGGATCTTAACATGTTATAAACTCTGAAAGAGGGAGGGCTTATGAATGCTGATAATGATGTACCACACAGAGAGCAATGTATATTTGCTCCTGGTAGAGCTCATAGGCACAAACCCGAATTCAGGCTCTCTTTTCAGGTTTCATCCTTGCTCAGCTCCAGGCCTGCTTCCTTTTGGCAGGAGGCACTTTCCTCGGCAAACTTCATTGCTAATGGGAATACCCTAATTATCCTCAACATTTACATGGCTCAGAGTACACACAGTTACCAGCCAAACAGGGATAAGATCTCCAACAGTAAGAGAAAGATGTTTTTCAAACAATTCAAAAAGCCACCATTTGAACCCTCCTGGAACTGATATCTTTCTAAGAAGGCTAACCCAGGGAATAATCATTCCATTTGTGTGAAACTCTATTCTTAAACAGAATAAACTTAAACTCTATTCTTATTCTTATAAGGTTCTGTTCAGAATTTTATCTCAATGACTTTTACTCATGAAAACATTTCACTGATCATATTTCCTTAAAATAAAAATATTTTAATACTGAAAAAATTTTCTGGAACCATAAATCTTTATTACATTTTTCTTGATTGAGTTATCATTATAATTATTAGCATAAGAACAATATCTTAATCCCTAACCCCAAATCCTGAAATTCAAAAATTAATTTGAAACTTTACAAAATGAAAGCATTTTTTCTAAATTAGCAACAAATATATTTGGCTAATAAAACTGTCCAAAATTGATTTAGTACATGTATAGTCTGTCAAACATCAAAAGTACATTATACATTTTGATAAATATTAAGAAAACATTAGGACTTCATTGGCACTGAATTTCTTAGCAAAAAGATGGTGCTGTTTTAATAAGTTAGTTTAAAAATCCATGAATATATGTTAATTTTTGTTAGAATGAGTCAAGGGAAGCATCAATTCTATTGCTTTTGTTGTTGTTTTTAAACATGTAGGTTCTGAGAAGTCTTTCATATAAATAAGTAGATGGAAGTAGAAGAAGTTTTATTATAGAAATGTTACCAAGTTCTTGAAATTTGTATGTGCCTTAAAGTTATATAATGATTTATTATCAAACTATGTTTCATCGTCAGCTTACAATTTAAGTTCTCTTTCAAGTTCTTCTTCTGTCTTTGCAAATAAGGAATATGGAACCCACCAAACTTACAATAGAGCTTTTCTATCCACTCATGAGAGATAGTTACATTCTCCATAGCAATATTAATGTTTCAAATTGTTCCCTTTTGTGGTACCTGGAAGTTGTTTACAACCTAAGGAATTTCCCATAGCAATTTACAGTAAGTGTGAACTTTGGCTGTTTTTTGGAAAGTAGAGAAAGGGATTCTCTGGCCACAAGTGCCTCTTCAGGCACGTCAACTTTAGGAAAGAATATGAATGGAAGTTAGGTATCTGGAACTTGGTTCTGTAAAAACTATACTTGGCTTGTTGTGATTATACACGGGGGGAAATAAACCCTGCAAAATATTGCTACAAACAATGAGGAACCACTAATTACACTAATCAAGGTAGTGTTATGTTCAGATTTGAGTTTTAGAAGGATCTCTCTGGCTTTGGAGCAGAGAGATAAATAGGCAGAGAGTGACATGCAGAGACTGGCACCAGTGGCCAAAGGAGTAAAACTGAGGCCACTCAGACCATGTAGACCACAGGAGGAAATGGGGGTTAGGGAAGGGGCTCTAAAATTCTGCAAGTAGTGGCTGAGAACTACTGACTGGTACTATTGACTCATGATTTCCTTGATGTGTTATATTTACCCACACCCTGGGATCTATTTAGGAAGAACCCCAGGAACAATGGAACAAACTTCATGTATATATGAAATTACCTTAAGAGTTTGATCTTAAGTAGAGTTTTCAGTAATCTCAATTCAAAAACAAAATACCAAGAAATGATGAATCATTTCCTGGAGTTGTGTATGTTTTTGAAACTAATAAACTAAATCAACTTCTACTCCCATAAAGAAATTATTTTAGGTAAACTGGCCTGGGCACTATGCTGTGAACTTACTCTACCTAAATGCTATGCATCCTTTAAAGATGATCTCATATCTGATCTGATTTCTGAAACCTTCTCAAATGGAGCCAAGGATTGCAAAAATCAAAGATGGCCTTAGCAATCTCCATTTTGTACTAAATTGGTTACAATTAATTTCTATTACCCTGTATTTGTCCATTTTTTCCATATTGTCTTGAGACTTCTCTTATGGGTTTGTAATAGATTGCTATTAATTATAGACACTTGGTATTCAGTTTTACTAAGTGTGTATCTTGTACAACCCATGAGATTTTAAGTTAGAAGTATCATGAGCTTCTGGAGATGGGATCTGAGTCTAAAGCTTCTCCAAGGCTTGCAGAGTGTCCAGTGTAGTGTCACACAGAGCAGATTCAATAAAGATTTGTCAACTGATGAAATTACACCTCTTGGATAGCATCCTTATCTTTGTGACTATTTAGAGGCTATCCTCTTTCTCCAAGTTTTAAAAAAAATCATTAGTTTCCATGTTTCAATAAAATAGTTGAGTGATCAACTAAACAAGAAGAGAAATGAAGGTGACAGCCAGGTCCTCTTTACAATAAAGCTCATTTTTTAGGCACTTCCCTTCCATGCCATTAAAAACAGAGTTTCTGTACCACCCCAAACTTTACTCTTTGGTTGTAAGACTGATTTGGAACTTAAATGTCCAGGGATGAAAAGAGATACAGGAAGAGAACATGTATTGAACTCCTATAATGCAAGAGATGACTTATGTGTGCTGTCATATCACATCAGTAATCTCTTGAGGAAGGTTGGAGTGACAAAATGCTAAGGATTAAGTACCCGCTCTCAGCAATCCTTGAAGGTTCTTCGTAATCCTCAGGAACTTTCAAATTCCAGATATCATCAAGAAACCCAGGCCACGGACACTCATCTAAGCTTTCATATGGAGATGTTTTATAAAAACCTCCAGAATCAGATCAAGGTAGTGAACAACTTGTCCCACTTTTCCATAGATCACTCAAACTACCAAATTTCTTTCCAGTAGCAGAGAGGAAGAAACAAGAACAGGAGCTCTGAAAACATCCAGCTGATGTCTTTGGTGTAGTTGAGATCTCAGGCCTGTTTCATAGAACAAAACTGTAGTACCTTCCCAGTCTCTGGGGCCAGGGAAAATGGCTTCCCATATAGGTAGACTCCAATAATGAGTTGCAAAGTTAGTGTGGGCCTGTATCTAGAGAAAGGTTGTATAAGGTTGAGGCAACCTAGCTTTGAGAACTGATGATCTCTGTGTGTCAACTTGA
The DNA here is from genome assembly GCF_964656455.1 of Halichoerus grypus. NCBI lineage: Eukaryota > Metazoa > Chordata > Mammalia > Carnivora > Phocidae > Halichoerus > Halichoerus grypus. The sequence continues at coordinate 134,201,856 of NC_135716.1, forward strand.
GTCTTGGCTTCTTGAAATCTAGCTGAGGGTACTCTTAGACCAAGATCTATACTGGTAGAGAAGCATGGGGAACATGGGGATTGGGTAAGAATACTACTAAACATTTTTAGAAAGGTCGAATTCGAATCTTGATTTTGTGACATTGACTTTAAGTTAGCCACTTAAGCCCTCTGAACCTAAACATCCTTTTATGCAAAAAAAGGAACAATGATACCCACCTTGCCTATACCACAAAATCATCATGAGGATCAAATTTATTCCATCAATTTTAAGCAAATATTTACTACATACTTCCTATGTGTCAGGCACTCTGCTACATGCTGGGGATAAACTGGTGAGCACAGATGTGTTTCTTGGCCTTATGTAGCTTTAATCTAACACAAGGTTCCTCAGCCTCAACACTATTAATCTTTTGTATTGATTAATGCTTTGTTGTGGGAGGCTATCCTGCTCATATCTTGCAGCAGCATCTTTACCCACTAGATGCTAGTAATGCCTTTACTCCCTGTCATGGCAACCAAAAATGTCTCCAGACATTGCCAAATTTCCCTGGGGCGGTATAATTATCCTTAATTGAGAACCACTGGTCTGATGGAAAACAGGTGGCTTCCGAGACAGGGAAAGCAGTTTTTTTGTGTTTTTTTTTTCTTTCTCCTACTGGATGTTAATTGGGAAGCATCTCCTGATGGCAGCCATCTTATGACCAAAAAGATGCTATAGGTGGCAGAATGGAAAGATGGAAATAACTTGGCACCCTGGTAACATAGTAGAGACTTAATCCCTGGAGTTGGCCCTACCTCTGGCCCTCTGGATTTGCTGTTAAGTAAGACAGTGCATTTCCATATCATTTAAGCAAGAGTTTCTGTTGCTTGCTGTTAAACGAATCCTAGCTCATATGACCTAACTTCATCTCTTCTTGTTTATCATCTATAAAATGAGTATTATAATGCATTCTTTGTTTTGTAATAAGGATAAAATGTTTGTGGAACATCTTGCCTATTGTTGAGCATATTGAGTGTATTGAGTGTAATCAAATAACCAGTATTATGATAATGCCTATTACTGGCCTTTTAAGACATTCACCATCATTTGTGTATGTTTCTGTTATATGCTGATCCTTAATATGTGCTTCAGATACTAATTTTTATCAGAGATTTCCTTGGAGAATGTTCCTTTAAGCATACTTTGCAACTTGCCAGTCACTATTATGTCCATATATTTAAACCTATAGCATTCTTGGTGACCTCACTATTCTCACCTCTCTCCACGTCTCACCTCTCTTCAAATTGCTTATCTTCCTTATAGTGAAAGGGTGTATTATTTCACTCCTCTCCCTTTGATGCAAAGATTTACTTCCTAAGAGAGGCATGAGATTAATGCTGGATCTCCAGTTAGGAAGGAACATGAGTGCTGTGACCCTCCCTGTGAAACAACATTAAATGTCCTTATCTACACCGCAGTAGCCAATCAGGAGGTTTGTGGTCTCTACACAAGCTAACTGATGCTCACCTCACCCAGCTTTCCTTTCCTTCCTGAGCGCAAAGGAACATGTCCTGGGCCCTCACAGTCAATCAGATGGAGCCATGTGACCAATTCTGGACAGTAGTCTGAGCAAAAGTGATGTGGGTTATTCCCGCACAGCAACATTTGAGAGTGGGCGTGAGCTCTGCAGATTCTCTCTTTTGTAACTCTGGAAGTGACTTTTTCCAGATGGTGTAGCCACAAAACAGAAGGAGTCTGGATCCCTGTTTGGAAGGGAACAGCCTTGGAGAGCTGTCTGACCTAAGGAGACTTTGTGAGTGAGCAATAAACTGGTATGTGTAAGCCCACTAATGTTTCTGGGCTTGTTACCAAAACATGGCCAATCGTATTTAAATAAGGGGTATTCCTAATTGTCATGTCACATATCCTGTGGCTATACTAAGTCATTTTTTATTCCAGATAAAAATCTCTTTTATCTGGAATCATCTAGGAAGGAGGTGTTCCACATTAGTGAATTTTCCAAATACCCAAATGGAACCAGCATGTTAAACAAACACTACTTGTGATCATCTTTCCCCCGTGCCCGAATGAAAATTGGGCAGCTCATAAATTTTCTGTTCAATCTTAGAAAACACACAGTCTTACAGTTATTTTAAGTTGTAAGCACCGTTTCAATTCAGTATTTGGAATGCTTTATGTAAGATTTTAATCAAAACTCTGAACCCACATTTTGTTCCCTCCCCAAGTTGGGTCTGCTTTGGACTGGAGGTCACAGCAGGAAGGGGACATTTGGATTTCTCCTTCTCCTGTCCCCGCTCATCTGGTCTTCACATGCTACCTTTGCATATGGCCAAGTGTGGGAAAGCGGGATAAGGGGACAGGAAAGTTTTTACTTGGCTGTGTAGTTTTATGTCCTATAGCGCTGGAAGATGATTAAATTGGCAGCTCTGGATGGGCCTGACAGATAATTGAGGCTGACTTCCTCTTGAAGTGCTTTTGTGAGCTCTATGAAGGTGCTATGCTAATTCTACTCTCTTCCATTTCTCTTGACCTAGGCAGATGCATCTCTATTCTCAGTGGTAAGACCTGTGATTACTTTCTCAGCTCCCAGGTATCTTCTTGCTCCTCTGGGTCACACTACTGAATAAGACCCAAAAAGACTCCATACTGATATGGTCTGTGTGGCCCACACACAGTCCACGGGAAACATGTTGGTATTGTTTGCCCCATCAGACTCTGGAATAAAGGTTGATCTCACCGTTTCAGCAACCCTTGCTCTGGGGCCCTACACTAATCAATCAACCTCTTCCTCACTCTCTGTCGCCACAGTCTACTTCTGCTTTCGTAAGCACCAGTCTTCTCCACCTGCAGAGGACACATGTGATCTCTCCAAGTGGTCCTCTTGAAGAGCAGTTCACGAGGACTGGAGTTGACAAGATCGTAACTCCACTTCTCCAAAGCGGACCAAGTAGAGACTCACAGCAAGGTAAATGCACTCCTCAAAGACATCTCCTTCCCCGCCGCTTTAAAACAAAACAAAACAAAACAAAACAAAACAGTTTCCACTTTTATTTTTGATCTGACTGAGGAGTTTAAGAGACCTGGACTATTTTCTCAGGATCATTGTCTTTATAAATCTGCATTTGGGAGAATCTGGGCAAGGGAAGGAATTGTGTCTCAGGCTCATTTTGGTATCCTGATATATATAGTATGAATACCTTAACTGATACTAAGATAGGGCAAACAAGTCCCATCATAACATCTTGATACATGAAACAACTTTTTAAAACAGTAGGTTCCTTTTTATTTTAATAATTTTTCAGTGACATATATTTTAACTGTGTTAAATACTTTGCCCGTAAGCTTAAATTATTTCTAGATAATTGAAGAGTTTTATTATGCATATTAGTTATTTTCATACCTAAAAAATTAATGCCTTTGGGGAATAGTGATACATATAAATGTGCTTATTTCTATATCAAATGGCCCCAAATGACTATGCTCTAATAGTAATGTCACATGAAGAAATTAAAGAAATTGGGGGTATTTAGATTGAAGAAAAAAAGACATACGAGAGACCTAAAATCATTCTTTAGACATTTGAAAGGTTGTCTTGTGGAAGAGGGATTAGAATTATTTTCTATTGTCTTGGGGGCAGAATTAGAACCAATCTATGTGGAGTTTTGGCTCAACATGAGAACGAACTTTTTGATGAATAAAACTGTGGCTTCGAGTGGCTAGTCATTTACAAGAACCTGTTTCTCCTTATCCTGGACACAAAATTAGACACATTTCCCAGCCTTGTTTGCAGTTAGGTATGTCCATGTGATCGAGTTCTGACCAATGGAATGTGACATTTGCTGTGTGCAGGCCTGCTCCAGAAATAACTCCTTTGCACAATCCTCCATGCTCTTTCCCCTTCCACTGGCCTCAAGTGGATGATACTGGAAGCCTTGGAGGCTACATGCCAGAGATGAAAGGAGACCGTGCCCTGAACCAGTGCCTGGAGGGGAGCCTGCTACCCATTAGGTAACCTATGTTGGACTTGACTTGACTAGCTTTATTTGACTAGATTATCTATTACAGATAGGAGCCCTGCCCTAACTAGCATAAAAACCATTCTGGAAATGGAAAGGGCTCCATTTGGGAAGTACTACATTCTTTGTCACTAAGGTATTCATTCTACAAAGATGCCTTAGAATGAATTAAACTTTTGCGCAATGATTGGATTGCATGTTCTCTGAGTTCCTCTCTATCCCTGAGTTTTCATTATTTTATTCACTCAAAGATTTTTCTAACTTACTACACTCTCAGACATTCGTTTGTGAGTTGAGAACACATTTTCCTTTAATGGTCCCTAAATCTCTCTTCTAATTTGCTGCTTCTAAAATGCTATGAATATTTTAGACAACCAAACTTGTTAGCTCTGGGCTTAAAATAGCGATCAGTATGAAAAAGACAGGGTATGAATTCTATAGAGAGAATGATTTTCATTTTTCAATCTATTTATATTCGTATGCAAAGAAAAATAAGATTAGAATGAAATACACAAAATAGCAAAAGTGATTATTTTTGTGCACTGGCATTACTGTGGGTGTTTAATTTTTTTCTTTAAACTTTTCTGTATTCCTCTTTTAAACCAAAAAAAAAAAAAAAAAAAGAAAGAAAGAAAGAAAAAGAAAGGAAAAAAACCCCACAATTTTCCCTTGAATAATCTAACCCAAATAACAATTAAGTTTACTTTAAAAATTAAAAATAAATACATCGTAAGCTAGGACCTGTGAGGTTGATGTATGACATAGGAATGTGACTTTGATTTGTAGATTTTGTCATATCCATTATCTCTAGACAATCAGACTCTACCATCAACAGCTCAGGTGACCGACCGACCACATGCTCTCCAGCTAAGTGATGCTACTTTACTGTGCACACATTTCAATTTTATTTATACCTATCACCCAGCCTCCATTTCTCACTGCTCTATGCAAAGGAAAAGCAAGAGAGAAGTTAATATTAGAGGTGTTTATCTCATTCTTTATGGCTCATTTCATTAACTGATTGTTTGTATAGTTTATATACCACCATTGTGACTCCATGGAAATCCTTGATTGGAATAATTATTCAAAACTACAGGCCTTAAATGAATGCCTTTTGTGATAGAGAACTTGATGGGGTATTATTTCATATTCCCCAAAGAATTATAATTGATAACTCTCATTATAGCTGGCCTTTGTTTTATTACTCCTTGAGTCCCAGTTTACCTTTCAATTAGTTTTGGATTTGTTTTCCCCCTAAAATCTGAGCTATCATTTCACATAGCTGGTAAGAGAAGCAGCTTTCCTTGATGTATTTTATTTCTGTCCTTAAAATGACTCCCAAACTACCTTGTCCTCTTGTAACTGGAACAGACCGCTGTGAGATCATGGAAAATATATTTATTGGTCTCTACCCCCAGTTCCTGCACAGGGCTCCAAAACCCTTCTAAATTCATAAGTGGTAAGAACACTGGGAGCATCTTTTGTTCTAATAAGGCAGCTCTGGGTGGGCTCCTGGATGGCTCCTGGGTGGGCACTGATCACCAGAAAGACCAAGCCTGGATTAGAAGCTTAGAATTTTCAGCCTCACCTCTCATCCTCCAGAGAGGGGAGAGGGGCTGCAAATAGAATTAATAATTGATCATGCCTTTGTAATGAAGCCTCCATAAAATCCCCATTGTATGGGGTTCAGGGAGCTTCTAGGCTGGCGAACATATCCACACTGGGAGGGCGATGCCCCTCATTTCCACAGGGACAGAAGCTCCTGTGCTCAGGACACTCCCAGGCCTCATGCTATGTATGTCTTCATCTGGCGGTTCATGTGTGTCCTTTATCATGTCCTTTAATCAATGGGTTAAAGGTAAGTAAGTGTTTCCCGGAGTTCTGTGAGCCACTCTACCAAATTAATCAAAATTGAGGAGGGAGTTGAGGGCACCTCTGATTCATAGCCAATAGGTGATAATGTGGGCTTGGAACTGTCATCCGAAGTATATATGTGGGGAGAGGGGCAATCTTAGGCTTATGGGACTGAATCCTTAACTTGTGTGATCTGACATTTTCTCCAGAAGATAGTGTTGGAATTAAGTTAAATTGTAGGACACCCAGTTGGTGTCAAAGAGAATTGCTTGGTGTGGGGGAAAAGCCTCTATGCATTTCATGTCAGAAGGGAAGTGTCCTGGGTGAAAAGTGGACACACAGGGATACAGACCCATAGGAGGAAAGAACTGGGTTTTTTTTCCCTATACAGAAGGAGGAAAACTGAGGTTTTTTTTCCTTTTCAACCTCTATTTGATCTAAGTGGAGATTATAAGTGACTTGATTGTATAACTCAGATCTTCCAAGCTGCTTTGAGAAATAGTTCTGAAAAATGGATCTTATGTGAGAGGAAAGGCAGAATGGTACAGTCAGAATTCAGAGGGGTAGGCCAGAAGGGGGACAGAGTCAAACTGAGAAACTGGTTTTGAAGGGTTGATGTACAAATAAAGAGATAGAGAAGCATGGCAGAAGGAAAGGGGTTTAAAATATATTCTGCCCTTGAAATATAGACTTGCATTTTATTGTCTTTTACTAGAAATTATTTTATTACCATTTGGGTTTGAATATCATTATTAAAACAGTAACACCAATTTTACATCCTGTCATAGGAAATGATTGATTAATGTTTGAAAAAAATCTTCAAACTTTCATTTCAGACATTAATATTAGCCACTTCTATTTACCTCTTATCAGAAGCCACTTATGAAATGCTCTCATTATCTTTGCCTCCTTTAGTTTATTGTTTTGTGTCTGTCTTCCTACTCTACCCTCTGAATAAATAACTTTAAAAAAATAGTTGTTTCCACTTTAAAATATTAATTTTTATGTAATTTTTAATTTTTCTTATTTATATTTTTAAAAATTGTAAATAGTTTGGGGCGCCTGGGTGGCTCAGTTGTTAAGCGTCTGCCTTCGGCTCAGGTCATGATCCCAGGGTCCTGGGATCGAGCCCCGCATCGGGCTCCCTGCTCAGCCAGGAGCCTGCTTCTCCCTCTTCCACTCCCCCTGCTTGTGTTCCCTCTCTAGCTGTCTCTCTCTCTGAGTCAAATAAATAAATCTTTAAAAAAAAAATTGTAAATATTTTCTTATTTGGTCCTCATATTTTCTACCAAATGTAAGCATTATTACTATTCTCATCACAAAAATGAAAAGACTGAGGCTCAGAGAAGTTGAGTACCTTGGTCATGGTCACATAGTTAACAGGTGGCAGACTAGGGCTATGACAAGGTCTGCAGGCCCCCGGAACCTGCTTTCCATTCTACCACTGCTCTCATTGAAAGGGGGATCCCAGAAGAGACAGGGTTCAGGGAAAGATATTCATGCAAGAAAGATATTTTTTTCTCATTCTTTCTAAAAATTTTATAAATGCCAAACTTGGAGTGGAGAGAGACAGGGAGGTGGAATGTAATCATGAATCAGCCCTAGCTTCTGCCTTCAAGGGACCACCCATAGTCTAGTTGAAAGACCATCTATTTTAATAGTAGTGTTTTATGAGGAGGGAGAAAGTAAGAATGCCCATCTTCTCAGAGGAAGTGATATCTGATCTCTGCCATGAAAAATGAGTAGACATGGTAATAGGGCAGTTGGGGAGAGGGAGCCCCCAGTCCTAGAGGCACAGAGTCCTGGGAAGGCTGGATCCAATAGAGGAAGAACCATCCAGGGAGAAAAAATGGGCTCGGGAAGGCAATGAATCAGAGCCAGTTTATGAAGAGTCCTGGATAGAAGGGGCAGGGAGTTTGGGTTTTACCCTGGAGGCAATTAGTGGGTATTACCTTGGAGACAGTAAGAAGTCCTTGGAAGTTCTAAAGCTGCGGCCTTTGAGTGACTAGCTGAGCTCCTGCGTATCTAGGAAAGACACAGCTGGACTGGAATGGACACACTTTGTTAAGAAACAGATATAATTGTTGTATCTCTACTCACACACGTTTTTGGATTATTCTCTTCTGGTTAGTCAACTTGTTCATATAGTTATCAATCCTGGCAGGTGCTTTCAAGTTGATGCATCCATCTTACAGCTGCAGTAGCCCCCAGAGTAGCTCTAACTTTTCTGAGTTCTGGGTCCTTCTCAGATTTTGGCGACTTAGAAATTTGGGCATCCTTATCTCTGACCTTGAGCCCTTCTGAGTCTGCTGGCTTCTAAACGTGGCAGGGGAATTGGAGAGAGAAGCTGAGCAGCAAGGTCCACAAATGTCACCTGAACCAAAGTAGGCCAGTGAGTGAATCCTGGCCTCAGCTCCATTCATATTCATGTGGTCATCTGGGTGTCCATGTTTGGAAATCAGAAAGGACATGAGAAGTGATTTTTTTTTTTTATTGCAAATGTTACTTCATTTAGTCTTCATATTGATGTAGTTTTTTGGAATGTTGGTTAGGTCCGGAGCTGATGGCCAAGAAAGAATTCTTGAGACGTCTTTGGTGCAAAAAGGTGATTTTATTAAAGCACAGGGATAGGACCCATGGGTAGAGAGAGCTGCCACACTGGGGTTGTGAGGAATGGTAGATTATATCCTTGGGAGTTGGAGGGGGTAAGGGAAAAAGGAGGTGTCCAAAAGGACTTTGATATGTTAAAGAAGACTCTCAGGATACTGAAGGCCATTGCTATTGTCAAGCTAAGGTTGTTTTTCCCTCTAGTAAAGCATTAACATTAAGACAGTTGGGAGTTTGCTGGAGGAATGCGATACCGCTCCTATTACAAATCCTTGTCAATAGGCTGCAGGTCATAAAGAAATTTAGTTTTGCTTACACTCCCTTCTGCCTCTGTTTCCCACATCACTCATGGAGGGGAGGGTGATATTAGGGCTCCAGGAAATTGAGTAATGGGTCTCTGGAAGTTAGGCTATTGATAAGAATGCTTTTTCCTTGTAAATCACTAAGACATTTGTAAACTGATGGAGACTCCTGTCCTGCAGGACTGTGATCTCTATTAGTTAACCATTTGTTTTTCCTTTCCTTAGTTTTAGGGCAGCCAGGAGTGCCTGAGGTTGTCACACAGATCCCACAGTGTGGGTGGAGGGTTGGAGGGGAGGGGCTGCGGGGTGTCAGCTTGTGCTTTGTCCTCACCTTGCCTTCTGCTCCCTCATCAATATTATCTGTGAAATATAATTGTTATTACTCCCACAATAAAAATGAAAAAACTGAGATTCAGAGAAAGGCCCTGGTCACCAGCTCACACACAGCAAACTAGGAGGCTCTGTTAGTTTGTTTTCTTGTTGTGCCTGCTCCAAATTCCTGAGAACCTCGAAGAACAAACATAATCTGAATTACGTTTCACAGATTTGGTCTTTCTCTTCCTCTTCTCATTATGGTGCAGTGGTTAAGGGGATTCAGGCCAGAAGGAAGTGGGAGGAAAGGAAGGAGTCACAATGGAATCCATGCCTAAGCATTAACTACAGTATTTTGAGAACCGAAGAGAGGATACATCGAAAACCCTCGAGAATTTTGATGTCTCCAAAAATATTACTGATCCATCACTGAAATATTACGAAAGAGAACAGAAATATCCCTTGTGACTACCAAGTTTGAGATGCACTCATCTCTACTTGCCCAAAGTCAACTATTTCATAAGCATAATCTCAGTCAAACAGCACAATTTTATTCACTCCACTTTGAAGAGGAAAAAAAAATCAGAAACTCAAAAAGCCTGCAAATTTGTGTCAAGTTCATATTAGAGCAAGACTAAGGTGGAGGCAGACATAATTTAGTTAAATTTCAGTTCACCTGGGCAAACACCTAAGGGCATAGCCTTCCCGTGTTCTACTTCTTCCTCCTACCCATCTTTCCTAACTCCCTGCAGCATAAAACTCTGGAAACCTGTCTAAGAATAAATAACATGCAGTTTAGCCAGGCATTCCATGTTTTGCCCCTAATTTAGCTTTTCAACTCTTACTAAATACTCACTTTTATTTCGCTCTGCTCCAGTCCAATTGATTACTTTCTGAGCCCTGTACATCATGTGCATTTTTGGGTCTCCACATCTTTCCAAAGGATGTTCCTTCCCCCTTGAAGCCCTTTCCAGGCCCCTCCAGTTTCCACAGGCCCTTTGCTTCACAACTCACCTCAATGACCAACCATTTGAGAAGCTTTCCCCAATTTCTGCTTTTCCCACCTGATAGCAATTTTTTTTTTTCTGTTTTAGGTCCCTTGCTACCATGGTGGGGGCTATCTTTTGTTTGTCTGTCCAGGATCCCATGCTGAGACCTGTGTGCACCCACTTCTTGATTCCTTCTCCGGCACTGACTCTTATTTTTTTCGGTGGCAATTATTATGTTCCTGGTCTTAGTCAGCTGGTCTAGATGGAACTCCTGTTTCCAGCTGGAAGTTTAGCTAGTGTTCTACTTCTTCCTCCCACCCATCTTTCCTAACTCCCTGCAGCATAAAACTCTGGAAACCTGTCTAAGAATAAATAACATGCAGTTTAGCCAGGCATTCCATGTTTTGCCCCTAATTTAGCTTTTCAACTCTTACTAAATACTCACTTTTATTTCGCTCTGCTCCAGTCCAATTGATTACTTTCTGAGCCCTGTACATCATGTGCATTTTTGGGTCTCCAAAATCTTTCTTAAGATTTTTAAAACTAGACTTGAGAAAAAGAACTAAGCTCCCTCCCTAAGTGGCCAAAGTTATAAGGCATCAATGTTGGTGGCCCAGGACACATGTTCCTGAAGAACAGGACTGCCTAAGTCGATGAGCAGTGACAAGCACAAGTTAGAGAAGAGAGAAGAAGTCCAGGCAGCACCCAGGTCCTGTTTCCTCTGGTTTCTGAGTTGAACTTCCCTTGCATTCCATGAGCCAATTTGCCAGTTATTTACCTGTTGTCTCTTAGCTCCCTCCTGCTTTTCTATATTCTGCAAACTGCATTTCCCAGAACCCTCTGCCAGCTGGCTTCTTGTTGGCTTACAGGAGACACTGGAGGGAGAAGAGGCCCAAAGAGAAGAGCAGGGGCCTCCTTTCTGTTTTCTGGCTGATATCATCAGTGTCTTCCCGGTGGTGGCAGTTGGCTGCTCTCAGTTGCTAACTCATCACAGCCCCTCAGAGGAACCAACAGTAGCTGGGGTGGAAGCTGCCCTTTCCTCAAAGGTCTGAGCAGTGGGTCCACAGAGCCACCTCTCAGAGATCCATGGTTCTGGAAGCTTACCCTTTGGCTTTGTGCCCCAGCTGGGGGAGGGAGCCCCTTTCGGCAGCTACCATCTCTGTGTTAGCTCAGGGTTCCCTTTTTGTCCTCTCAGCCTCCAACATCCATGAAACTATTTTGTATTATATGCTCCTCTCTGATTTTTTTGACTTCTGTGTTTCCCAATACATACAAAAACTCCCCTTTTGTTTAAGGTGTTTTGAAGTGGGGTTCTGCTTCTTGCTCTCAGATGACTCCTGACCAATGCAGGTCTGCTTCATGGTTGCCGATTAGAAGAGCAGCCACCATGTACTGAATGTTTACTATATGCAAGGCACTGTGTTGGTACTTTATATGCATGCTTTTATTTAATACGCTCATCATTATAAAATAAGCATATTGACAAAAGAGGCCCGTTTCAGCATTCATCTCTTACCCCTAGCTACTCCCCGTACATGGGCATACTTGCCCACACACTGTGTTCCCACAGGCCCCCACAGGCCTGAAAGCCTTTTCCCTTCCTCTATCAGCACCAGGTGGGCAGACTTCGTGCTGGTTATCAAGGAACTAGTTTATTCCTGATATCAAAGGGAAAAGGGCCTCTACATGGCGCCAGAATGAAATGCATCTGATGCGTGAATGATGTTGCTGAAAATGCAGGACCACCCAACCATGCAAGTACTCTCTGTGGTCCCTCCACCAGCCTGGGACTGTGGAAGGCAGACTTGGCACAGGAGACATTGGGCTTTGAGTAGATTGAGAACTTTGCTTTCCAGAAACTTATTTTTGAAACCAAGCCTTGCAAAGGAACTCAAGTCAGGGACAGTGGCCTTGATCTCCTCTAACATGTGAAAGGCCCAACTCTTCCATCTGGATAACTTCTTAAGACAGGAGGTAACTCGAGTCCAGGAATGACAACAGAATAGGTCCAGTATGGGGTCATCCACTGGGCACCAGAATACTCTGCCTTGATTCCTCATTCTCATAAAGTGAGCTCACTGTTATTTCCTTATTTTTCAATCCAGTGAAGCTTAGTTGGAGGAGGAGTGTGATTTAACCATAATGTTTGGAGATAATCTCCTAGCAGGCACTAATACATGTGATGAAGGACCAAATCAATAGGTCTCATTGCACATGTGAAGAAACTGAAGCATAGTAAGGTTGGTTAACTTTAAGACCACACAGCTAAGAACTGAGCTTTGAAAGTATTTGACTCAAACCTCATACTTTTAACCATTATATCTCACTATCTTATCTCCTTCAGAATATGACCAATACATTATTTCTTTTTATCTCTTTTTGACTCTTGACTCTTGCCCTCAATTTATTGGGCAGTGCCTTTCAATGACCAGAAACTCAAAGAATGAATGTTGAATATCTTTAAAAAAACACAAACAAACAAAAACCCCCCACCATCTGTGAACTTCATCTTCTTTCTATTTGTTCCAAGGAGACTTCCTCCTAGGGCTTTGAGGAAGGTCTAAGAATTTGTGAGCAGTCCCATCTTTGAGACCTCCAGCCCACCTGGAGAAAAGAAGAACAGTTCTTCTTTTTTCTGTTTTATACTATATAATCTATTTACATAAGATCTTGTCTGAGAAAAGGGTTTCTGCTATCAAAACAAGCTTGAAAAATTCCTGATATAAAAGACTTTTCAAGCTACCTAAATTGGTTCTTGCATATGTTTTTATTTCCTTTTACCCAGACTCATAAGAAACAGACACTTAACTATCTAGGGTACTTAAAAAGCTGAGCTGCTAAATCCATAGGGACAGGCCATTAGTATTAAAATAGTGTTGGCAGTAGAAAGTGATGGAAATTGGTGGTGGCAAAGGTGGTAGAGTACAGGGCAGATAGGAGTTGTGTTCTTGCTGCATCTTTGGAGGAAACAGAAGTCATGTCCCCAAGTCTCAAAGTGGCATTGCTGACAAGGAAGAAGCCTCTGTGATTGGGGGGCAAAAGGGTTGATGGAATGTCGCAGAGGACCCTGCCAGGCCTGGCTTCTGCTAGATTCACTTCCTCATTTCATTCTGGTCTCTGTTCACCAATCCCCTCCATAGAGAGCCTGCCCCTGACATGCTGTCTACAAAAGCATCTTCTCCCATTCATCTCCCAGCCCTTATTCTGCTACATTTTTTTTCCCTAATTCCTTTTATCTCTACCTGAATTATAGTATATGTGTATGTGCATTTATGTATTTATTTTCTGTCTCCCTGCGCTAGAATTGAAGCTCCATGAGGGCAGGCACTTTATCTTTTGTACTCACTTCAGTCTCCCCAGTGCCGTAGACGCTCAATTCAATTTTTTTGTTGAATGGATGGATAAATAAATTCCATATCTTGGATTTCTCTTGGGCAGAGGTAAAGGTCTACAACTCTATGCATTTCAGAAAGGGTTTGGAACAGAGCCCTGGCCGCTGGGTTTTTTTCTTTCTTTACTAAATTAAGCTAAAAATGACTTTTCTTATCAGGATTATTACATTTACACTGTACTTCCATGTTCACAACAGACAGGGAGATAGGAATCCTTAGTAACTGTGAAGTTAACTTTGACTTATATTTGTAAATCTCTTGGGAAACCCCCTGATATTCTCAGACACAGTAAAGTCTCATTTATTCAGATCCCACAGATTTGTGAGGGTATAGGCATAAATTGGACTGAGCTGTATTTTCTCCATTATCTGGAGTAAGGTTTTGCCATGTCAATTGATAGTCTGAACAGGATTACAGGGCAACTGCTTAACTACTTAACAAAACAAATTCTCTTAAAGATTTTTATTTATTTATTTGACAGAGAGAGGGAACACAAGCAGGGGGAGTGGGAGAGGGAGAAGCAGGCTTCCCACTGAGCAGGGAGCCCGATGTGGGGCTCAATCCCAGGACCCTGGGATCACGACCTGAGCTGAAGGCAGATGCTTAACGACTGAGCCACCCAGGCGCCCCAACAAAACAAATTCTTATCCAAGTGTTTTTTAGCATATTCTGCAGTTAGAATATACTCATATGTTCCAGTGGTTTAAATGGCTCATCTCTCTGGACTAAGCCGTATCCAGTACAGCCTTGAACTGAAATGTTAACTTTGGACCTTGTTTGATTCTTAAAACAATAAAACTTTGCAGAGACTGGGACATGAAATTTCTGTACTCTATTTTTGGCAACAAACTTTAAGAAGGAATTAATGAAATAGACTCCATCAAAGGTGGCCCCCTTGATGGTTGAGACCCAGCTTGCACCTCTAAATTCCTCAGTTTCCTTGTCTTGCTCAACTAGAGCTCATGCCAGCTCTGCCAGGCAAGCTCACCTGGTTCCTGTCAGTCCTGGCTAGGGCCACAGGCATATTAGCAACTTTTGCTCTCATCAGTAAAAAATAATTAAAATAATGTATTGACCATTTGCTGAACACTGACATGAACATACTGAACTATGAGCTAAAATAGTATTTCCTTTAATCTTCTTGATAAGGCCCGTGAGTTAGGCATTATCTCATTATACAAATGGGGAAAGTGAGGTTCAAGTAGCTTAATTAATTTATGCCCCAAGGCCCCATAGCTGGTAAGCTGCAAAGCCAGGATTTAAAATCAATGCTTGTAATCTCCAAATCACTCTTCTTATCTAGTGCACCAAAGGTAGATGACCTTTGGTGCCATAGACTCAGCCTTGGTACACTGAATAAACCCTGAATGCCCTGGTACGTCCCAAGTATTTCCCTTCAACACTCCTGAGGCTGTCCCAGGCCATAGAACTCCAAGATGCTTTGCCCTGGTTCTCTGCCTAGCCCTCTAGTTATGTCTAGTAACAGCCTACAGGCTAGGTGCAATATATAACTCAGATTTGGCTTCTTCCCCTTTCCTATGATAACTCCCAGGGACATGCTCCACCCCACTGATAAGAACTCTTTGATTCTCATGCTTGTCAAAATCACATCCAAACTTGCTCAGTCCTTTAACATTGCACTTTATAGCCTTCTCCAGGCTCTGCAGATGACTTAGTTTTCCATCGTCCTGTCCTAATGACCATGCCTGCCCTCTTGTCTGTGAAGGTTTTATCATATGGTGTGGTCTAATCCCGTTGAGAAATGATAACATTTTTCTATAGTTTAGTCCAAATGCTGCTTTGGCAGAAGTTTTCTGCATATGTACATCATTATTTTCATTTCTCTCTTCTAGTGTTATGATTGAGCTTGCTCATTAGCAATTGTTCATCCAAGAACTTAGCAAAGCAGTCATTGCTGATTGCAGTACACCTGGAGATACAGACTGATGGTGCAAATTCCAGTTCCAGGTGAACAATCTAATGGAGGTCAGTTGGCTACCTGAAAGAATTGGAAAGCTTCTAGGCAGACGTTCTAGGGAAATTAACTACCTCACTTTCTTTATCTCCATCTCTTCTGCCCATTCTCCTTGCTCCTCCCAGGCAAATTTACTCAACATTCCCTTTGTGTCATCATCTTAATCCATCCTTGAATACCTCTTCCATCACTCCACTGGCCCAGAACAATTTAGTCCATTCATTTCTTACGTGATCACCTCCTGAATGTGATTGTCTCCTGAATTATCCACAAAACTCCATCTAAAAATTGAAAGAGAAGTTGCAGTGATCTCTGAACTCTTTTTCTAAACAAGCAACTACCCTTTCTCCTCTTTTCTTACTACCTTACAAACAATTCATCAGATAACAGCAACTATCAAGATTTCTTTAATGTACTGGGTTACATCTCCAGTTACAAAACAATAGGAAGTTAAGAAGATAAAGCATATTTTAATAAAAATATCACAAGTAGAATTAATTTGATTTATAATCAATTTTAGATTTCAGTGATTAGGGCCCGTGGGGACCTTAAGAGTCTGGCAGTTGATAATTAACATTAAGTTGGGTGACCAAAGAACAGGACTAGATATCAAGAGGACTGAATTTCAGTTCTATCTCTTTCACTAGTCCTGTATTATGGTGGACAATTCTTTTCATATTTTTGCATTCCCTTGAAAATACAGAAAATTGGACCGTATGGTATTCTGGGTTCTGGAATATTTCATGGTTATAACATTTACAAGCCCAATTTCGTATTTTTTAAGAAACAGATGTTAACTTATTTAGGTTTCTTTTATCTCATTGTAATCTACCAGATAATTTATTTCTAGACCACTCAAAATTTCAAAAAAAGCTCTTTAAACTGGACTTTTGAAACTCCTGGAACTCTGTGTTTATTTCCCTTTTATTATCCATGAGTCTTTAATTAAATTTTATTTGGATGTTCTAGTTCTGCCTCATCTGGAATAAGAGATATTAAGAGAGAGGTCCAGTGTCCCTGCTTGGACAAGAGTGTGAAGAGGGTGGGTGTAGGCCAGCATGGAGATGTCGGGGACAATGAGTGATAGACCCTGAAGGGAAAGATGAGTCCCCGGGACAGATATAGGCTGATTCACCAGCCACCCCTCACCCCTGAAAGATTCTCCTCCTGGTTCCAACCTGGAAGACTATGGGTTTTATTTTTACTGAGAAAGGAAGCTTTTCATTTATGTATTTAACCTTCATTCATTTAAATACTGAAATTACTACATGCTAGTCATCAGGCTAGGAACCAGACATGCAAGAGGGAGCAGTGCAGAGGGGCTCAGTGTGTAGAAATAAGCATTAGCCAAATAGTCAAATAATAAATAAAATTACACAATGTAAGTGCTATCATAGCTCTGGTATAAAAGGTTCCCTCACCCACCCTACTTTCTCCCCTGTGATTCTCCTTACTCTGCTATGTGGTAGAGGGTGTGTGTGTGTGTGTGTGTGTGTGTGTGTGTGTGTGAAGATCTACACTTGAGAACAAGGCCCCGGTTCTTTATCTTAGCTCATATCTTTACCTGGACACGAAAGGATTTTCTTAGCCCAGGTTTTGATATCTTACAAATGGAAAGGTACAAGGTCTCATTCTGTGAGAAAGACCGTGCATTTTCTGCTTTCAAATTATTCTCTATATCAACAAGATCTGATCACATCACAAATTACCTAAGAGCAAGCACTCTTCCCAAAATAAATATTATTTTCTTCTAAGATAATTTGTATCTCTTATGAGTTAGGAGGATAATGCATTTGTCCTATTACTGTAACTTTTTACCTTATTCCTTACAAAATAATAACCCTGTCAGGATACTGTTAAAAACATCTGACCTCTTCCTAAACCTATTCATAAGATAAGGCCTATTTTATTAGCTTGGAAAGTCTGTGTCTGGACCAGATGGAAAATATTCTTTTTGATCATATCATCTCTCCCAAGATAGAAGAATAAAACCATATGTGTGGAGAAAGTTCACTCATTCACCCAACTAAATTATGAAAGAACATAAAGCTGAGGAATCTGACTTTGTCTTGGGACCCTGGCTATAGGCATTACTAGTAAGCAATGACATCAAAAATCTAAAGGCCAGCTCACTGAAAGAGGCTCTAAAGACCCCACCAAGGAAACACTCAAACCTAATGATTCAAGCCAATGTCAACCATTTGTAGGTTTGATTCTATTGTCATTCACTTATTCATGCAAATGTATACAGCATTATCTGCCATGTGTGCAACATGATGCTAAAGACAGAAATGCTTTTATGCTGTTTACAATCTAGCTGAGCCTTGTATCTACTGCAAACATACAAACAGTATTGATTAGCTGTGACATCCAAAAGATATATTTTTCTTCTTATAACACATTGCTTCTGCACTAACAGTGTAAAAGATGTGTGTTATTCAGTGTCGATTGAAAATTTCTTTGACTACCCCTTTTCTTTCTTGATTATTGAGGACAGAGAAAAATGATTTTCTAGGTTGTTGCTGACTCTCTCTTGTGTTGGAGAGAAGGATCCAACAGGTAACCTGGGAACCCATTAAAGTAAAAAGCATTCTTAAAATGTGCAGTCAGAAGAAGAAACTGAATTTCTTAGTATATGGTGACCCAGTCTGGAATTTGTGGTTCTATTATTCTTATGCCCTGGTTTCAATAACTGGGGTGTTCATAGAAATGGCATCAGATGAAGGTCAATGCACATCTCAGCACAGATGCTGGCAAAAGTTCTACCAAGTATAACTCAGCTCTATGACTAATTGAACAAAAGTAACACAGGGCTGAGTAGCTTGTAATTTCCTGTAACAGTCTTTAATGTTGGGACTTGAGATCCAGTTCAGCTCCATTTGACTGCATGTTAATAGTGTTTCTTTTTAATGGGATGAATCTTAAGTGTTGTTGGCTTCGTTTTTGAGAGTTTCTTGAGTGTTCTCAAGCCTTGTAGAGGGTGCTCAGAAAATCTGTCCTTAGTGTGCTAAGATCCTGATGAAAAGCTAATAAACTTTGACTGCATTCATTGAAACTTAATACCCCCTGTAACAAGTTGAAAACAGACTACAAGTGGGGTATTGTGTCCTGTTCTGGGTGCTGTGCTTCAACAGTGACACTGGCAATTATAAAATACAAGGTGCAAGAAGTGCCACCTGGGAAGTAGCCTGGGAGGGAAGTCTTATAGAGAAGAGTTAAGAGAATACTGGATGTTTTCTCTGAAGAAATGAAGGCTCAGGGTTGGGGAGAATAACAGGAGTTGGGGAAAAGTGGAGTTACAAAGAATTAGCTTGTTTAGGTTTGCTCCAAAAAGCTGCATAACGACTCAGTGGAAGTTTCTGGTAGGCAAATTTGGGGGTCAAGAATTAGGAAGAAAACTCAGAGCTAGTCAAATAGAAAGAGCTGCCTCTCAAAACAGAATCCACTCCAGGCTATGTTGTTCCAGATGAAGATGGGGACCCGACTCCCTATAATCTGTAAAAGAGAATCCTGTAATTGGAGGAAATAAATCTGATTTAGGTACAAAAGGTTAAGGTTTTGGGGCTGGGCACACCTGTGTTTGTAGATCAGCTCTATAACTTCTTGGCTTTAAATTTGAGTAAAGAATTTACCTTATCTGAACCCAAGTTCTGCCATCTTAAAAACAGAAGTTAACACTTTCCTCAACATTGTTTGTTTTGTAATGAATAAATAAGACTCTGCATGTCGATGGTCTATTGAAATGCTTGACACATAGAAGACACTTCTCTGAGTGACTTGTAGGGTCCCTTCCAGTTTTAAGAATCCCAAATTCTCTGTTTGACTTATTTCGCTCAGCATAATACCCTCCAGTTCCATCCACGTCGTTGCAAATGGCAAGATCTCATTCCTTTTGATGGCTGCATAATATTCCATTGTATATCATATGACCTCACTGATATGAGGAATTCTTAATCTCAGGAAACAAACTGAGGGTTGCTGGAGTGGGGGGTGGGGTGGGAGGGATGGGGTGACTGGGTGATGGACACTGGGGAGGCTATGTACTCTGGTAAGCGCTGTGAATTGTGCAAGACTGTTGAATCTCAGATCTGTACCTCTGAAACAAATAATGCAATATATGTTAAGAAAGAAAAAAAAAGAAGAAGAATGTAGCAGGAGGGGAAGAATGAAGGGGGGGAAATCGGAGGGGTAGACGAACCATGAGAGACGATGGACTCTGAAAAACAAACTGAGGGTTCTAGAGGGGAGGGGGGTGGGGGGATGGGTTAGCCTGGTGATGGGTATTAAAGAGGGCACGTACTGCATGGAGCACTGGGTGTTATGCACAAACAATGAATCATGGAACACTATATCTAAAACTGATGATGTAATGTATGGGGATTAATATAACAATAAAAAAAATTAAAAAAAAAAAGAACCCCAAATTCTAAGAATGATGCAGGGAGTACATAACATTTTTGGCTAGTTACCTTGTCCTGTATTAACCCTATCTTTTCTGACACATGTTATGATCCTGCCTAAACATGTCATTTATTGGCTTGGAGTTTCCTGTGCTCAAAGCTGTGACCAGAGGTTCTGAAATCAGTGTGAGATTACTCAGCTGACGCTTAGTAATTTTGTCATAGAATCATGAGTGAGTTCAATTTAAGATGGTGTGTTTGGCTTTGCCTTTAGTACTGGGGGGAAAATAACCCATCACACCTTCCTCTCTATTGGGATATCAGGGTTTGTGTTTTGGTTTTACTATAAAGCAGCTCTATAAATTTGGAGAAGTAACTTCACCTCTAATGACCTCAGATTCCTAATCATTGAAACAAAGATGTTGATTAGATAATCTTTAAAGAACCTTCCTATCTATAAAAATAACAGGATTTCACTATATAGGCAGCTCTGTCAATATTTTTCCAGAGTAGAAAGTGTGGATAACACCTTGGAGAATGCAATTTGAATTCCAAATAACTTTATTATGGCAGAACAGTAGGAAGTAAGCAGTGGAAAAATGTTCATTGCAAACAAATACAGAGGAATGTAAATGGTACTAATTCAAGGTAAGAAAAATACCAAATTTAGATTACGTAAGAGACCTCAAGTATACGTGAGTCAGGAAGTAAGTAAAGATTAATGAGAAGAGATACACAAGACATCCTGGAAGACCCAAATCTTGTAAGAGACAGTCAAGAAAGCCTTCAAGATCTCTTCTTAATAGTGGAGAAGGAATTTGCCAGACAGACCAAGAGAGAAGGCATTAGGGCTCAGGCCCAAGGGAACGTGAGAGGACACGGAGTACATCAGGAGCAGCAAGTGGGTCCAGTATACCAAGAGTTCCAGGTGTGTATAAAGGAGTAGCAAGACTTGAAGTGAAAGAAGTAGGAAGGGGGTCAGAGCCTGAAAATGAGTGTTTCCGAGCTATAATGTTGTGAAGAAGAGTAACAGGAGCTTGCGCATACCTCCTTTTCCTCAAAAACTTGTGTATGGGTGTGTAATTATGCAAGGGGGCATAGTACTGCACAAAAGAGAACTCATCAACTCATTTCTTCCTTTCCTACCTTCCTTCCATAAACATTTACTGTTTCATGTGCGTTAAGGCAGCCCTGGTGCGATACGCAGCAGAAGTTCAAGTCCTCACTCTAGACGGCAGGACGTCTCCTGTCTACACAGTTCCATGATTTGGGAAACTCAGCCTTTGTTCCACTTACCCATTCCCCCTGGCCTCCCAAAATGTACTCCATCCTGCTTGGCCTCCCTGATTCAACACACAGCCCAGGTTAAGCCCAAAAACCTTTCTTGGTGCCACACACAGGGATCTCGGGTATCCGCAGGGCAGGCTGCTTCACTCTGGTCCCCTTTTCAGCCCCGCTGTGTTCTCGTTCACTATTCCTCTGTTCATGGTGATAAAGGGACTGATTAATAAACCGCCAGCCATGCAGATTTCTAACTGGGGAATAAATTCAGGTCTCCCCTCATTGCAGGCACCCCCAATCTTTTTGAGCTAGTCTACCAGAGGCCCCCGAGCTCTGAAGCAACTGGCCACCCCTCCTCCACAGGTGATAGTGAGGAAGAAAACAGCCACTCTTTGCAAACTGTGTACTTTTCAAAAGGTTCACTCACTACCTTTTCCTCTTCTTGGTTCTTCTTGTAACAACTACAGTTGGGGCAGTTTTGGTGCCTCCCCCTGAGTCCTTCAGGTAAACTTCTGAAGGCTCATTGTTCTTAAAATGTGTCATACTTTGTAGTGTCTTTTGTCCTAAACTTTGGGCCTTAACTGCCCACTTGACTTCTTATATTGTTTTAAAAATGACATGGTTGGTGCCCAGAACTGTGGTTTACCTTTTAGACATTGAAGTTTAGAAAATTAGGACAATTTAGAGGACTCCTATCCAAACCCTTAATTGTTCAATGGAAGAGCTAAATTCCAAAGACAGGAAGGGGTATATCCAAGATCACATATTTGTTACTAGATACTAAAACTGTATGAATTAAGATGCTCCTGGTTAGGTGCGCCTGGGTGGCTCAGTCGGTTAAGCACCTGTCCAACTCTTGATTTGGGCTCAGGTCATGATTTTAGGATTGTGAGATTGAGCCCTGCATCAGGCTTACGTGCTGGGATGGAGACTGCTTAAGATTCTCTTTCCCTTTCCCTCTGCCCCACTCACTTCCTCTCCTGGTTGTAAGAAACTCTGGCTCTAAATTCTAAACTGTGTTAAACAATGATAGGATGCATTATATTGTATGATAAAAAGGGACAGTCTGCAAGCGAGGCACGGTCAAGGGCTCTGCCTCTATTACTATGCTCCTCTCTCTGCTCTGTCCTTCCCTAGGTGTCAGTTTTGGGTTGGGCTTGCATCCCACGTTTGTTCACTGTAGTTATGGCAAAAAGAATTCTTGGTTCTTGTCTAACCAGTGAAAGAGATTCTTTCCTCCAAACCTGGAATGGAAATTCTTCTTTGTAATCTGACTGAGCCAAATTGGTCATATGCTCAGTCCTGTATCAATACAGTTACAGGGAAATGCCTGTGTACTGTTTTGCTTAAACCTGGGTCCCTGAATAAATTACTCACTATGGGGTAGAATTACTATACTTGGTTTAGTTATTAGAATCCCTTTCTGGAGTGCAGGTAAGTTAAGTTATTCTGAAGTCACAAATACAACTTTCAGGGAGTGGCAAGGAGTGGTTACCTAAACAAAATTAGGAAGGAGGAAGGAAGGAATGGATGCTGTGTAAGCAACAAACAGGGTCAACTGCAGAAGCCCAGGGACCCGCTATATTCCAGTCCTGCTTTGACTGACTGACATGAAGGAAGAAAGATGAAGGACTCTAGAACAATCTAATACTTAAAAGAATACCACATTCAAAATAGAGATTGTGTGATCCTTCCTATGAATAATTTTGCTGAGACAGTCCAGAAAAAATAGCTAAAATAGCTAAGGAGAGAGCAACCATTTCATTCTGCTGCCAAGACAAGGCCATCTGCTATGACATCACAGGTAGATACGGCAGCACATTTTATTTTGTGAAGTTGCTAAGGCAACATAGTCTGACTGTGACAGTAGGTTAAGGTGGCAGCACAGAAACTGACATTTTTATTTTTTATTGGGAAAAACAAATTAGATGAAAACACAACTTATTGTTAGAGAATATTTTAGATTCTCAGAGGTAGGTTAGCCAGAGAAAAGGTAATAATTACTGTAGATCAGTATTTTTGGAAATTCTTTGGTGACTTAAAATGATCACTAAATCCCTATGTTTGGAGTCTTAGAAGGTTCATAGATGATGGGTCTCAGTTGCTTTGTTTAACTTCTTATTTGTCTAATTCTTTTTGAATTTTTAAAATTTTTATCAATAAGGCCCATGTCTGTGCAGATCTGGCTTTTTTTCCTCTTGATTTATTTCTCTATCAACTTCTGTCCAATTCTGTTGTAGCTATTTGATGAAACTCTTTCCGGTACTTTTTTGCACCTGCACTCTACAGTGCCTAGCATAAAGCTAAACAAATAGAAGGTATTTAATTATACTTTTTGGTGAATTACTCTTTCATCATGCTTCGTTTAAAATTTTTATTCCACCACCTATTTTCTAAGTTAATTTCTCTTATTTGCTTCTTTTTGGTTGGAATTTGTCCAAAACAAATAAAGGGTCGAAAGTGAAGTTTACAAAGCAGCAAGAATCTTAATTAAAGAAAAACAACTACACTATTTGTTTACCAGCCTGAGATATAATTTGTAATTTTAATTTTAGTTTTATCTCTTCAATTAATGACTGAAACTCTCATATACTCTTATAAACAGCAGAAAGTCCAGTGTCTCCTTGAAACTTCAGAATTGATTGTGCAAGAAACACAGGACTTTCTCAGTCATTAATTTATTCATAGAAAAAATTATGGAGTGACCATTATGTGCCAGGCACTGTTCCAGGTGCTAGAGATACAACAGGGAAGGAGTTCTACTTTCAGGTACATTTAGATAGAGAGAACTAAGAAATTTATGTTCATGAGCACTGATGCTTTGATCATTTCCATATGGTTCACTACTGAACACTCATTCCATACCATTAGACTGAAACCTGTCCATCATGAGGTAGTACGTTTTCATGTCCAGATTCTTACCCAATATTGCATTAACACCTTACCCTGAGGTCCGGAGTTATTACACCTTAGTTCAAATTTATAACCGTTTTCTCCAAAGCTAATAATTGAGCCAGGAAAAATAAATCCTGAAGGAGTTGCATTTGTGTGAAATTATTTCTAATTAACTTAATTTTTTTTAAGTGGCTGCAACTTTTAATAGTGATCATGGGCTAAATTTGTAAACAAAGAAACAAAAGAACAATAAAAAATTCTATATCTGGAGACTTACTGGTTTCCATCTGGGACGTAGATAAGCTGAAAAGAATGTTGCTCTTATCTTACAACAGAAGATTCAAAAATACCCAACAAAATCCTAACTTTTCTTGAGAGCCTGGACAGTGGAGAAGGCACTGCTATGGAAAAAGCACAAAATCCTGTCCAGACCCTTGTCTTCTAAGGAACAAATATTTAAGCTGTCGGTGGAGGGGTAGCAAACCCTCTTGCCCCCAGGGTGTAGGTGAAGATCTATTTCAGCTGGGGGAAGGGAAAAGAAAAAAACTCCATGACTACAGGAGGGTTAGAAAACTGAACTAGGCCCAGACTATTTGAGGTTACCTACTTTGGGGGAAGGGCAAGATCGCCAAGAAAGCTCCAACTCTAAGACCCTTGAATGTAGGGCCTGCCCAAGAATGGGGCAGAAATAGGGCAACAAAGAGTATCCCCCACACCCCACTAACAATACCATGCCAGCAACCATCAGGTAACTAGGAATAGCAGTTTATTGCTGAGCAAAAGGCAAGAGTGTTGGAGAGACAACTTCTCTGGTAGGTAGGTACACAAGGAAGGCCTAAAGCTGAGGGTAGAGCAGGAACATTGATAAAACCATCTGGCAAACCAACTTCCACCTTTAGCACAAGGTAATACCATAAGAATTAAACTGGTGCCCAGAAGCAAGAACAAAATTGAAACCAGCTGAATTTATGACCATGTTGAGTCAAACACCAGCAGAAGATGAGGTATTCCTATTTGCAGACATAAATAATATTGGCCTCACTCTCCGCTGTTCTACATACCACATCCTGCATGCAAAAAGATAGAACAACCACTGCCAAGAGAGAAGGCAATTAATAGAACCAGACCCAGAGATTCCCCAATATTGAAATCATCAGGCATCAATTTAAATTAACAATGATTAGTATATTAAAGACTCTAGGTGAAAAGATGGACAACATACATGAATAGATGTGGAATGTCATCAACCCAGAGAATTGAAGTGAAAGAGGAAGCTAAATAGAAATGCTTGAAAAAAAATGGGTAACAGAGATGAAAAACAATTTTAATGGAACCATCGAGAGAATCAATACAACTGAGGAAAGAATTAGTAAACAAAAGCCAAGAGAA
Organism: Halichoerus grypus; assembly: GCF_964656455.1. Lineage (NCBI taxonomy): Eukaryota > Metazoa > Chordata > Mammalia > Carnivora > Phocidae > Halichoerus > Halichoerus grypus. Next base: position 134,227,271 of record NC_135716.1, read on the forward strand.
TTCTTTTTAGCAGACTTGTACTATAAGAAATGCTAAAGACAACTCTTCAGGCAAAAGGAAGATACTATCAGAGAGAAACTTTGATGTACACAAGAATGAAGTCTTTGGGAATGGTGAAAATAAAAATAAATATAAAAGTTTTCTTTTTATTTCTAATCACTCTAAAAAAAATAATTGGCTGTCCAAACTAAAATTAACAGTGAATGCATCATGGCATACGTAAAAGAAAAATGAATGACAGCAGCAAGATCAAATATGGGAGGGAATTGGGAGCATGTGCTATGAGGTTCTTAAATAATACTTGAAGTAGTAGAGTATTATTTTAGGGAAACATGCTTTATTTTTTTTTTCAAAGATTTTATTTATTCATTTGAGACACAGAGATACAGAGAGAGAGAGATCATGAGCAGGGGGAGAGGCAGAAGGAGGGGGAGAGGCAGAAGGAGAGGGAGAAGCAGGTTCCCCACTGAGCGAGGAACCCAATATGGGGCTCAATCCCAGGACACTGGGATCATGACCTGAGCCGAAGGCAGATGCTTAACCATCTGAGCCACCCAGGCGCCCCAGAGAAACATGCTTTATTAATGATAAATATCGTAAACCTTGGAACAAGCACTAAAAATAAAATTGTTTAAAAAGATTTGTGAATAATAGACCCAAAGTGGAGATAATATTGAAAGTGAAAATATACTCAATCCAAAACAAGTGGGAAAAAGAGGAGCAAAGAATGCATGGAACAAGTAGAAAAGAACAAACAAAATGGTAGGTTTTACTTAAACATATAACAGTCATTATGTTAGACATATGTAGTCTAAACATATCAACTAGAAGAGTTTATCAGAATGGATAAGTGAGCAACTCAACTTTATGCTCTCTGCAAAAAAACTAATTTTAAACATAGGTTAAAAGTAAGAAAATGAAAAATAGATAACACTAATCCAAAGAAAGCTGGAGAAGATAAATATCAGACAAAGTAGACTTGAGAACAAGAAATATTACCAGGGATAATGACAGACATGATTACATAATGATGAAGAGGTCAATTTATCAAGAAGATATAACAATTCTCAATGTATATGAACCTAACAATGGGACTTTAGAAATACCTGGAGCAAAAAATTGGCAAAATAAAGAAGAAATTGATGAATCCACAATTATAGTTGGTAACTTCAATACTTCTTTCTCAGTAATTGATAAAACAAATAAATAATAAATACCAGTAAGGATAGGGAAGATACAAACAGCACAACACTATCAACAAACCTGACCTAACTGATATTAACAGAACACTCCTTCCAACAAGAGTAGAATACACGTTATTTTTAAGTGCAGGAGGAAGTACACCACAATAGACTATTTTCTATAAAATTGTTTATCCATAAAACTAACTTGAATTTTATTTTTTTTTTTAAGATTTTATTTATTTATTTATTTAAGAGAAAAAGAGCATGAGCAGGGGGAGGGGCAGATGGAGAGGGAGAAACAGACTCTCCACTGAGCAGGAAGCCTGACATGGGGCTTGGGGCTCCATCCTGGGAGTCGAGGATCATGACCTGAGCCGAAGGCAGACTCTGAGGCTGAGCCTGAGCCTGAGCCACCCAGGTGCCCCACAAACTTGAATTTTTAATGCATTTAAAAATAATTGAAATCACACAAAACATGTTATCATTCAGAAATTGAACTAGTAATGAACAGAAAAATACTTAGAAGAGCTTGAAAAATTTGGAAATTAAACAACACAGTTCTAAGTAACCCATGCCTCAAAGGGCAAGACTCAGTGAAAAATAGAAAATATTTTTAAATGAATGAAAGTAAAACACAGTGTATAGAATGTATATAACATAGCTAAAGCAGTACTTGATATTGCTAGAAATAAATGTTTAGTAGACAAGAAGAACCTAATCAACAAGCTAAACTTCCATCTTAAGAAATTAGAAAAAGAACATGTTAAACCAACAAGGAAAGAAGGAAATAATTAAGATCTGTACAAAAATCAACGAAATATAAAATTTAGAATAACAGGAGAGAAAATCAATAAAATCACAAGCTGATTTTTTGAAATCTGTAAAACTGATGCATCTCCAGTACAACAGATCAGAAAGGGAAGTCACAAGTTACCAGTATTGGGAATGGGAACAGTGACATCACTACACGTTCTACAGATATTAAGAGATATTAAGGGACTATGCAAATAACTTTATGTCAGTAAAGTAGTTGCCATGGGCTGAGTGTTTTAGGGGAGAGTGTGGCTGGGTGTTTTAAGGACGTGACTCTGAAGTGGCAGAATAAAGAAATTCTTGTGCCTACTGGAGCTGTTCCATACCTTTGTTGCTATGGTTGCACAACTGGATGTGTTTCTCAAAACTCACAGGACTGTGCATGATAAGAGTTGAATTTCATTCAGTGTAAAGTTATTGATGTCTTCAGTTTAAGATACTTCATCACTTTTCCTCAATCATTCTCAACATGTGTAATAGCCACATCTAACTTGTGGGCTTTTTATCCTCTTGTTTTTAATTTATGTAGATTAGGAAACATATCAAAAATTTCAGGGGCGCCTGGGTGGTTCAGTCGGTTAAGTGTCTGCCTTCAGCTCAGGTTATGATCCCTGGGTCTTGGGATTGAGCCCCATGTCAGGCTCCCCGCTCAGTGGGGAGTCTGCTTCTCCCTCTCCCTCTGCCTCTCCCCCTGCTCGTGCTCTCTCTCTTTCTCTCTTATTCTCTCTCTCTCAAATAAATAAATAAAATCTTTAGAAAATGTTTCAGTTATTAAAAATTCTTGTCATGGAGATTGGAGAGGACTATGCGGACATGGCAACTACATGCAATGTATGATCTTGAATTGGATCTTAAACAGAAAAGGGCATTATTGGGAAAACTGGTGAAAACTACAAAATAGAAAAATAGTCTCAAACATAGGATTTTTAATTTAAATATATTTCTTTTTTTTAAGATTTTATTTACGTATTTGAGAGAGAGAGAATGAGAAACAGAGAGCATGAGAAGCAGACTACCTGCTGAGCAGGGAGCCCGATGCGGGACTCGATCCCAGGACTCCAGGATCATGACCTGAGCCGAAGGCAGTCGCTCAACCAACTGAGCCACCCAGCCTCCCCTTAAATATATTTCTTAAACTAACAAATGCATGTAATCCAAATGAGAACAAGATTAAAAATTAAAAAATAAAATAGAAGATTTCTTTGTGTTGGTGCAGCTGTAGGAAGTCCCAGCAACAGCCGCCATTGGCCATCTCCCAAGTGGACTTATTTACTGAAGCAAAGGACCTAAGACAGGAACGACGTGCTGCTCATGAATGTTTGCAGCTGTCTTTGTCTTTCCCAGCTCTTGATTCTGGGATATGTAAAATTTACCATTCAAATAAGAGGGGAAGCTCAGAACTACTCCAGGCAATGAGAGATGAGAGGTCCATGCCTCATCTAAGCTTTGTCACAGACTTCTTAATGAAGCCTTGTGTGTGCCAATCACAAAGAATCCAAAATTAAGAAAATCCACGATTTATAACATTTTTCTTTTAAGTTCTGCTTATGACAACTCTTTATTGTGAATGAAACATTTTCTTCGTGACATAACCATCCGTGACTTCCTGGGCAGGTCCAGACTTGCTCATGAATTTCAAGGATTAACTCCCACACGCCATTTGCAATCCTCTTGCGTTCATCACACAATTTGGCATTCTCCTCCCTTTTTACATACAACATTTGAGCCTTTTCTTTCTGCAGATTATCCCACAAAATTTTCTCTAATCTATTTATCTCCGTGTCCTTGGTGCCCCTCAATCTTCTGCTGGAATTTCTATATAGTTGGGAGGAGTTCATGCTTTTTTTTAAAGGGAAACAAACTTTCCCTGAGTATTTCTTTGGTACGTCAATAAATCCATGGTAGAAAAAAGTGGCTGGCATCCCCCAGCCTCCCAATGAACACAATAAAAAGTATGTGCATCACTGAATTGCAAAAGTTTAATCTAGAATCTTCCTTTGGAAGTAAGGTCAACATTTAAAAGAACCTAATATTGTTCTTTTATGATTTTGATAAAACTTTTGTCTATGTTCCTCTAAGAAAGTGACTACAAAGTAAGGGAAATTCCTTGGTAGTTGAACAAATTTTTCTTCATATTATGGATTTAAAGGACACTATTTCCCCACTCATAATTCTTCCAAATTAATGGCTTTTCTAAGGATACACGCATATGCAGGTAAGAATTTTTAAGCCATATCTTTAGAACTACCCTTCTGCTTAGAACTAAATTTGGTTTCTCCTTAAGCCCCTACTCCATCAAGAACAAGACACAGTGTTGCCAAATCAGAGTAAACTTCCACATCTTAGGTTGTTTTATCCCTTTACACTTTCTCCTCAATCTCTTTCCCTCTGACATGGCATCTAGGTTTCTGGGGGTCCTCAGAGCCTGCTGACCATACATAATGGGGGAGTTTTCCTCACCCCCAGCCATCCCAGCTCCTCTGTCCTTCAGTGTCACATCCACAGTCCTCTTGGCTATCCCAGAAACATTCTGCTGATTTCAGTGCTCCATTGGTGAGTGAAGGAACTGAGTTCAAGTCTGGTCCATCAGCCTGTGTACCTCACACAACATCTCCATTTTACTCCCATGGGTGTTATGGTGTAAGAAGTCCACAGGTTCTCCCCACCTCCCAGGGCAGATGAGAAGCAGAGCATAGGTCTCCACTAGTCCAAAACCTTCCAGTTTCTGTGCGTGCACTATCATCTCCTATATCCACCACCTTGAAGTTGAAGGGAGGAGGGGTATCAATGCCACTTTTCAAATCTCCTCACCAGTTTCTCTCTTGAATTCTTAGAATACTCTCTTTTCAACTTGGAGGTATTTTCCTATCTCCTCAGGGCCTGTGCTTACTTACTTATTTTGTGTGTGTGATGGGAGATGGATAACACAATAGAGCAGAGAAAAATGACCAGACAAATTTTTTTGAACAGTTTTAGGTTCACAACAAAATTAAGCAAAAGGTACACAGATTACTCAGATACCACATGGCGGGGTGGGGCGGGGGGCGCCTGGGTGGCTCAGTCCTTAGGTGTCTGCCTTCAGCTCAGATCATGATCCCAGGGTTCTGGGATCGAGCCCCGCATCAGGCTCCCTGCTCAGTGGCGAGCCTGCTTCTCCCTCTCCCTGCTGCTTCCCCTGCTTGTGTTCCCTCTCTCGTTATCTCTCTCTGTCAAATAAATAAAAAAAAACTTTAAAAAACAACAACAACAACAACAACAACAAATACCACATGGGGATGCCTCCCTCATTATCAACATCTCCCACCAGAAGATGCATTTATCATGATTGATGAACCTACTTTGACTATAACTATTCAAACAAATTGAACCAAAGTCCGTACCTTACATCAGGGTTCACTCTTGGTGTACTTTCTGTAGGTTTGTATCCAACATTGTAGTACCACACAGAGTAGTTTCACTGCCCTAAAAGTCTTCTGTGCTTCACCTATTCATCCCTTTTTCCCAAGCCCTGGCAACCACTGGTCTTCTTACCATCTCCATTGTCTTGCTTCTTCCAGAATGCCATGCAGTTGGAATCATACAGTATATATCCTTTTATGCCTGGCTTCTTTTACTTAGTAATAGGTACTATTCTAAAAGATTCACCTACATTTCACTGGTGCTAAGATGCTTTGTTTATAAAATTATTTTATGAGCCACTATGAAAAAATATGCTAAGTAAATATGAACAATGCTTTTTTGCACTTTGAATTTTCATTCTCTGCTTATCAAAGATGGCACTTCTTTTAATGCATTTTTTAAAAAATCAGAGATCACAAATGTTCACACATAAAAAGGAAAATATAAGTAAAATAAGTTATTTAATGCATTTTTAAAACACATTTGCATTTGGAGACTGTCTTTTCTCAATAAGTTTTGAAAGTGCTTCACTTGAGGATCTCAGTTCCAAGCCACTAGCACCCATTCTCCCGTTTTCATACTGGAGTTTCTTGGAATCTCACTGTAAGGTGTCATAGAAGGTTTTCCAACAATCAGGGTTCAGGTTGCATCCTAAAATTGTCTTGAATGGCTTGTGGCCTGAAACATGGAGCAATTGCAAGTATCCTGTTAGACCAGCTAGAACAGCAACAGTCTTAACACATGACCAATCAATGACCTTATCAGGACTGCTGCATGGACATCAGCAGGGGTAAGCCCCATTCCTTGTAAGAACATCTTGATTCTGAGAAGTTAAAACAGGAAAAACAAACAAGGTCTTAGAATCAATGACATAAAGGTAAACCATTTAGTCCTCGCAGCACTCCAAGGCAACTACTGTTAGTATCTCTGTTTCACAGATAAAGGAACCTGTCTCAGTCAGTTCAGAATACTATGACAAATTACCAAAGACTGGGTAGCTTCTGAAGAAGAAATTGATTTCTCACAGTTCTGGAAGCTGGAAATCTGAGATTGGGGGCCAGTATGGTCAGGTGCTGGCGAGAGCCTTTCTCCACATTGCAGGCTGCCAACATGTTCTTGTGTCGTCACATGGTGGAAAGAGCTAGAAGAGCCTGTGGTCTCCTTTATATGAATACTAATCCCATGTACAAGGCCTTCACCCTTATAGCTTAATTACCTCTCAAATGTGCTAATACCAGCACATTGGGAGTAAGGATTCCAACATGTGAATTTGGAATGGACACAAACCTTCAGCCTATAAGAAAACCCAATATACAGAAAATTCCAGAAACTTTCCCAAAGTCACACAGAATCAATCAGTCTGGCTCTAGAGCTCCTCACCATATGGTTCCCTCCCTCCCTTACTCATGTCTGTGCTCAAGGGTGTCCTCCCCAGAGAGTTCTTTCCTAACCACCCGAACTAAAGTATCCTTCCTCATCACCTTGTGTCCTCTCACTACTTTGTCCATAGCACATACCATGACCAGATATTATAGTAAATGGTCACCAGTTTGTTTACTATCCAGATTGTAAATTCTTCCTCTCTAGATTGTAAATTCCATCCAAGCAGGAAACCTCATTGTTGTATCCCAACTATTTATAACAGTGCCTAGCACATAGTAGACATTCAGTAATTATGTGTTGAGTAAATGGAAAAAAATTATTTTTAAATTTAAAAAAGATCTGAACCACACATCTTTCTTTTCTACAAGATACAGTGGGTTTTTTAAATGTTGGAATATATGTCATGGTAAACAGGAATAGGTTTGGTGTTCAGTGGTGTCCCCTCTGATTACTGATCACATAGAGGTAGTATAATGTAGTGGTGAAGACCGCGGATTGAAACAGTCTGCCCGGACTTGAATCCTGGCTCTAGTACTTACTAGCTATGTGATCCTGGGCAAGTTACTGAATGTCTCTATACTTCAATTTCATAGCCTTTAAATTGTCAATAATAACAGTATTTACCTCAAAGGGTTGTATAAGGATTAAATGAATTAACAGATTTAAAATGCTTTTAACAAAAAAATTTTAAAAATTAAAAAACAAAATGCTTTCAACAGTATCTAGCATGTTTAAATGTGATATAGATGTCACCTGTTATTACTATCATCACTTTCTTGGGCCCACTGTGCTTTTATAAGAGAAAACTAGACTAGGTTTTTGAAGTTCTTTTAAAATATTTTAATGTTGGTAATTATTTATAACATATTTATTTTGTGAGTGATGTGACCCCTAAGAGCCAGAGTACTCCTTTGTCTATTTCTACAGATCTTAGAGGAAGGGCAGGACTGGTAACAGCACCCAGGGCATATTTGGACTCAAGTGACATGCACAGGGATTTACTGTTATTTGTTGTGATCATTATGCTACTGATTCAGTTTGCAAAACAAAAAGAAAAATAATAACAAACCATTCTAGGGAATCAGGCCATTCAAAATGCACTTAATCATACAATGAATTTGGGAAGGATTTCTTGGGTGTGACCCCAAAAGCACAGGCAAAAAGATAAAAAAATAGATAAATAGCACTTCATCAAAATGAAAAAGTGTGTCAAAAGATACTATTAATAGTGAAAGCAACATACAGAGTGTGAGAACACACTCGTAAGTCAAATATTTGATAAAGGGTTAACATCCAGAGTATATAAGGAACTCCTACAACTCAACAACAACAAAAACAGCCCAATTCAAAAATGGGCAAAAGACTTGAATAGACATTTCTCCAAAGAAGATATGCAAAAAGTCAATGGACACATTAAAAAAAACTCAACATCATTAATCACTGGGGAAAGGCAAACTATAACTGCAATGAGATACCACTTCATACCCATTAAGATGGCTATTATGAAAACAAAACAAACAAAAATGGAAAACAACCAACGTTGGAAAGAACATGGAGAAATTGAATTGGAACCCTCATGCATTGCTGGTGGGAATGTAAAATGGTACAGCTGCTAAAGAAGACAATACGGTGGTTCCTCAAAAAGTTAAACCTTAAAAAGTAGAATCGTGGTATGATCCAGCAATTCCATTTCTAGGTATATGTTCAAAAGGACTGAAAGCAGGGACTCAAGTAAATAGTTGTGACCAATGTTCAGAGCAGCATTATTCACAATAGCCAAAAGGTAGAAACAACCTTTCAAAGAAAACTCTATTTTTCTTTACTTTCAAAGCTTCTGACACCAGATGGTGGTGGTGGGGGTGGGGGGTGGGGTGCAGATTTTCCCACATCAAGGATTTCTTTAATACTCAGAAGACACTGACTGGGTGTCCTACAAATGTAAATTAGTTCTGACACTGTCTACCTAAAGACAACATCAGATCCCACAGTTTAAGGGCTCAGTCCCATAAGACTCCCCTTACTTCAGACATTAATCACAAGCTGAGGTTGTCACCTATATGTCTGACTTACCAGCTCTAAACTGGGGTTCCCACAATCCCCTCCTTGGGTTCAATAATTTGGTAGAATGACTCACAGAACTTAGGGAAACTTTATTTATTTACTGACTTTTTATAAAGGTATACAACTCAGGAACAGCCTGATGGAAGAGATGCACAGGACAAGTACAGAAGGAGGGGTGCAGAGCTTCTGTGCCCTCTCTGAGCTCCCTCCCCCCCGCCACCTCCCAGCACCTTGATGTGTTCACTAACCTAGCAGCTCTTCAAATCTCAGTGTTCAAGAGTTTTTATTGAGTTTTAACTTCCATGCTATTTTACCGGTGATGGATGGGTGGGGCTGATAGTTTCAAACTTCTAATCATCTGTTTTTCTGGTCACCAGGCCAATCCTGATGCTATCTAGAGTCCCCATCTGAAATCAACTTATTAGCATAAACCTAGGTGTGCTCAAAAGGGGCTTTTTATTAATAACAAAAGACAGCCCTATCACTCAGGAAATCCCAAGGGACTTAGGAGCCCTGTGCCAGGAATACCACGAACCCAAATGTCCACTGATGGATGAATGGATAAGTAAAATTTGAACCACACATGCAATAGAATATTACTCAGACTTAAAAAGGAATGAAATTCTGATATATGCTACAAAATGGATGAACCTTAAACATTTATGTTAGGTAAGCCAGGCACCAAAGGACAAATATGATATGATTCCCCTCACTTGAGGTATCCCGAATTTGACTAAATTTGTAGAGACAAATAGTAGAACAGCGGTTATCAGGGGCTGGGAGTGGGGAGGGAGGAATGGAGAAGTATTGTTTAATGAATATAAAGTTTCAGTTTGGGGTGATGAAGAATTTCTGGACATGGATGGTGGTGATGGTGTACAATAATATTAACGTACTTAATGCCATTGAATTCCGCATTTAAAAGTGATTAAAATGGCAAATTTTATGTTATACATATTTTATCCCAATTAAAAAAAACAAAAAACATACATGTATTACCCCCCCCACACACACACACACAAATGCATTCATACCTACTTCTCCCTAATGGCTGATCCTCTCCTTAAATCTAAGGACCTGTCATCCTTTTTTGAGTGGCCCATATGTCCAGTCTCCCGATGAAAACAAAGTAGATGTTTGGATAAGCTTCACCTTGTGGTCAGACCCAACCAGTCTTGCCCAGCTAAGTTACTCATTTTAGATGTACAGCACAATCTACTGCAGGCTGAATGGTATCCAACCAAAATTCATACATTGAAGTCCTAACTTCTGGCATCTGAATGTGATTGTATTTGGAGATAGGGTGTTTAAAAAGCTAATTAAGGTAAAATGAGATCATTAGGGTGGGTCCTAGTCCAATATGTCTGGTGTCCCTATAAGAGGAGGTTGAGACACTTGCTGCAGAGAGGGATGGCCGTGTGCAGACAGAGAAGAGCCATCTACAGGCATCTGAGGCCATGGAGAGAGGTCTCAGAAGAAACCAACCCCACTGACACCTTGTTCCTGTACTTTTAGCTTCCAGAATTATGAGAAAATAAATTTCTGTTGTTTAAGCCACTCTGTGGTATTTCTTACAACAGTCCTAAAAACACAATCTAAAGGGAAGCCTCTATTTGCTAACAGATTGAAGCAAAACAACTTCTTGGATAAAAACTAAACATTTCTCCCCAAAGAGCTCTTACCCATATAATTTGTCTTCCAAATAAAAACATAACACATTGTAGGCTATATTTTTTTCTTTTTCTTTTGATAAAAGTAAAAGACACAGTGAGCTCCTACTCATGGAGATATAGCTTGTCTCTTATGCTATTCTGTTCTTTATACCAGATGCTGCCATTTTTTTTATGCACTGCTATAATGCTATAACTTCCATTGCTAGACGTCCAGTTTATTTTTAAATTTTTATATTTTCTTTTATTTGTTATAAATTCAGCAGGAAATGATTAGCTCAATCCTGGTCATGAGTTCAAAAGGGAGCCCTCTGGTAGTTGTAACCAACTCTTCCAAAGGAAAGCTTGTAACGAGGATCTGAAGAACAAATAGAGTTACCACATCTTCATGTCCTTAGCAGAAAAAAATTGAATCATTTGGCAGGATTTTTAAAAACATTTTGTATTATACATGTAATAATTAATTCAAAGCTTACAACACCATAGGGGCTTTTCTTATCACTTCTTACCAGCCATGACGCGCTTACCTTATTCGCCCCACATCACGAAGCTAGGAAAGGGGAGAGCTGGACTGTGGGTTCAGGCAGTGAGGTCCAGGGCCCACCCTCTTAATCGGTACCCTTCAAGGCCTCCTCCCACTCATGCACCAATTCTTACTTCTGTACTCCAGTTAGTGGTGTTAGAATTTGTTTTCCCTGATCTATGTTTCTTGATCTTCTAGTCATGTTATCATCTCTTTCTCTCTCTGGACCTCATTATAAGTAATTCCTTCAAATTACATTTCCCAACGCATTGTCTCGTCAGGTCTGTTCCATTCAGCCACTGGGATCTGTGTGTACTTGAAATCTACAAGTTTTATTTAGTTCTTCCTAAAACCTGCCTTATCATTTTTTATATCCTAGTTTTCCTTTCCTGTTTTTATTTCTCCTTTTATTTCCTTTAACATTTTACAGGGATTATCACACATTTTCATCAGCTCACACTAATATCTGAGGTCTTGGGGGAAGAAGTCTAAGTCTTTTGTTTATTGTTTCTGCTGTCTCTCACTTATTCCTTGTGCCTTTTGTGGGCTTTTTAAAATTGTGGACTATATTTCATTGAATGAAGTCTGGGAGAATCCCAAGAGCCTAAGACGGACATGTTGACTGCAACAATGTGAACATTTACTTCCAGGCAACCTCATCCTATAGCTCCTTCCTCTGCTCACTTACTTCCTACTCCCTGCTCCCTGTTTGTTTAATTCTTATACCCTCAGAAAATTCCCTTCACTCTAGTAAGGGCAGCAATGCATTAAAATTGTGTTTACTATGTTTGCCTGATCCACCATCTAATTATATTTTATATGAAAGGCCATTTAGTGTAACTAGCTAGCCAAACTGGCAGAAATTAAAATCCAAGTCTTTCTTTGGTAAATTAAATTTTCAGGTCAGGCTAAGAGTTTGGGCTGTCTGAAGGTCTAAAATATTTTTCATACATTCTCCAGGAAGATAACACACCTTCAAATTATCCATGTCCCATCATTCCAGACTTTATTTTTCTAATGAAAGAAATGAAGGTCAGAGGGAGCAAATGACTTGTCCAAGTTACTTCTGCAACTGAAAAACAAACCAAAAAAAAAAAAAAAAAAGGATGAATACTGATCACTGGGAACCAAAAAACATTTCAGGTTTATCCAACAGTCTGTGGATTAGATTCAGAAAAAAAAAAAAATGAAAAGAAAATGGCAAAGTAAGAGCCCAGCTAGCAACAAACTGCTTGGCCTATACAAGTCATCCTGGATGCCCAGCAAAGACACCTCCACTCATTGGGCATACAAACCATAGTTCTTTCCAACTTGAGTCTGATCAGCACTCACAAGGTGAAGTCATGAGAAACAGGAAGGAAGAAAATTTGCCAATTGATCAGACACTTTTTGAGTCCTGGACACATTATAGCCTCTTTTCAAGATTCCGTGGGACTGACCCAAATCTAAATGCCTTTCTCTCTAAGACTCAAGGAAGTGTATACATCTGCATTCCCAGACTAACAACAACTGGGTAGTAGTATTCTAGGGGAGATTTTGCAAAAGTCTTACTTCCCCAGAAATGCCCACATCAGGAGCTTGGGGTTTAAAAGGTCTGTATTTTCCAGGCTCTGAGCAGACTGATGGCACTTTGGACCGTAGATTAAAGAGTGAGGAAGATCTGTCTTAGACACCGGTCTTAGAGGTCTGGCTCACATTTTTAGCAATGAAAACGGCAAATCAGCAATGCAAAATGTACAGATCTTTCTGAAATCAGTGTATAGATTTTTGTAGACAACAGTTGCTATGTTCCCAGTGTCTAGTGTAAAGCTTGACATATCACAGGCTTTCAAATTAAAACTTGTGGATTGATTAAAAAAAAAAAAAAAGACTGCGAACCCCGTTTTTGAGTTTTAGGGACAGTATTGCTTTGTGCCACTGGATGGTGCTATTAAACCACTCTCCCATGCACACACGCAAAACAGATTTTTGATGCTTTCCAGACTTTCAAGCAGAAGGTATCGCTCTCACTTCTCAGCTTTCCAAACCATCTCAATCTGGACATCATGCAGCCTTTTCTTTTTTTCCCTGAAAAAAGCTGGAAACATTTCTGATTCATTCTTTTTTTTAAAAGACTATTTTTTTAGAGCACTTTTAGCTTTAGAGCAAAATTAGGAGGAAGATACAGATTTCCCATATACTCTCAGCTCCCACACGTGCATACCCCCCTACCCCGTTATCAATATCACCCACCAGAGCGGTACATTTGTTATAATGGATGGATCTGCATGTCATTATTACCCAAAGTCCATAGTTTACCCTAGGATTCATTCTTGGTGTTGTACTTCTACGGATTTGGTTAAATGTACAATGATATGTATTCATTCTTAGAGTATCATACAGAGTATTTTCACTGCCCGAAAAATCCTCTGAGTTCTGCCTATTCATCTCTCCCTCTGATTCATTCTTGAAAACAGGGATTGTTCCAGGAACCCTTCTACTTAAACTGGATCCTACAGCTCAGACATGCAGAAGACAGACAGGTCTGTGGGACGTTTTGTTGTTTTGGTCAGGAGTGGCAGTGTCCACTAGGTAAGAGAAAGAAATGAAACCAGGAATTCGAGCACCCATGGTGCTCTTGCTCCTCAATGACCTAAAGATTCTTCAGAGATGCTTCCAGTTGCGAAGGGTGTGTGTGTGTGTGTGTGTGTGTGTGTGTGTGTACACACTTGATAGTTGCAGTGTGTGCAAAAGAGGAATGAGAGCAGGACTGTCTCTTCCAACTTTATCAACCAGCATAGCTCCATGTTGGGGGGTAGGAAATATATGCTTTTGTTTTATTTTTTGTTGGTTTTGTTTTTAAGAATATTACCCTCTACTGAAAGAAAATTTGAACAAATTACAAGGCTTACTTATCTCAATGGCCCTTCTAGTCCTAACATGCTATGTTCTAAGTTCTTCAGTTTTCTTGGTTGAATATTTCACCTTGGTTTACCAGCATGAAGACTAAGAGGATGTGGGGCTCTGGATTAGCCTGAAACAGTGCTGTGCTGGTCTGAACTCACCCCCAGGGGTCTCCTGTCACTGCTGTCTCCTTACTGTCACCCTGAGCTCTGGCTGCCTGGTTCAAACAAGTCACCACTCAGGAGGAGGTTTTGGAAAAGGTTTGGAGAGACACAGAGCTTTTACCAACTTCTTATAGTGAGCCTGAGAAAGTACCTAGGTAGAAACTGAATGCCAAGGCCCTCAAACAAGAATGCATCAACCCAAGGCAGACTGTAAGAGGTGGGAACACCACAGGGATGGGCAGGTGAGACGACAATGTAAACCAGTTCAACAAGTGTGTTTCTACACTGGGCCAGACTCTAAGGTTACAGAAATGAATGGAAGGAGGTGTCGGGAGATTGGAGGCAGATACATAAATGTAGAGCTATCGGGCCGTATTTAAGTGCTTTGAGAGTGGATGGAACAGGGTGCTAAGGCAATTCAGAGAAAGGCAACAAACCAGAGGAAGTGATGCCCAAACTGACTCTCCATTGCCCAGGGCGCCATCGTTAAAATTATTCTTGATTAAAAGGTTTTTATTGGAAGTTTTTTTTTAAATCAGACTTCCGTACATCTTTGATGGTTGCCTTCATACAATTATATAGTAGTAATAGCTACTCTTCATTAAGTTCAAAGCATAGTGCTAAGCACTTTACATATAATTCCACATTTAATCCTCACAACAATCCTGTGAGATAAGCAGGCTTTAAGACCCTTATGTTGAAAACTTTTTGTGGAAAATTTCAAGCCCATAGAAAAGTTTTGGTTTTAAGTACAATTAGCTCCACTGTACCCACCGTCCAGTACGAACGGTTATCACCTTGTGGCCAGCGGTCTTTCATCTACACCCCACACACATTTTCTGACGTCAGGAGTACACTGAAGCAAATTTCAGATATCATGTCATTTCTGAACTTAGCTCAGTATGTTAATCTAAAAGATAAGGACACTTCAAAAAACTGTAACCACAAGTTCGCTTCTAGCTAAGATGAAGTAACAGAGACTAGATTTACCCTCCTGCCTGACTTAACAGAAAGAGAGGAAAGAAGAAAGAAAGAAGAAAGAAAGAAAGAAAGAAAGAAAGAAAGAAAGAAAGAAAGAAAGAAAGAAAGAAAGAAAGAGAAAGAAAGAAAGAAACAGGAAGGGAAGGAGGGAGGGAGGGAGGAAGGAAAGAAGAAAGGAAGGGAGGAAGGAAAGAAGAAAGGAAGGAAGGGGGGCACCTGGGTAGCTCAGTCATTAAGCGTCTGCCTTTGGCTCAGGTCATGATCCCAGGGTCCTGAGATCGGGCTCCCTGCTCAGCAGGAAGCCTGCTTCTCCCTCTCCCACTCTCCCTGCTGTGTTCCCTCTCTCGCTGTGTCTCTCTCTCTGTCAAATAAATAAATAAAATATTTAAAAAAAAAAAAGGAAGGAAGGGAGGGAGGGAAGAAGAAAAAAACAAAATGTGTGAAACGATGTTTTTCAAGACACTGGACATCAGGCAGTGAAGGACAATGACACCTGAGATGGGACAATCAGCTGAGTTGCCCCCTCCCCTAGCTTACTGCCTTGGGAGGGTTCAGGGCAGCACAGGGAGGAGGAACACAGAGAAGCCAGATGGACAACCTCAGCAGGCTTTATGTAGAAGTGATCATTTGATTGTGAAGTTCAAATGGAAATGCAAATGATTTAGAACAGCCAAAACAACTTTGAAAAAGAAGAACTAGGATGAAGGAGTATTACCATGTAATTTTAATACTTACAACAAAGTGACAGTAATGCAAACAGTATCATTGGCATCAAGATAAGCAAATAGATCGTTAGATCAGAATAGAGGTCTAGAAAGAGACTATATATATATATATATATGACAACTGATTTTTGACAAAGGTACAAATGAAATCAGTAGAGAGAGGACAATCTTTTCAACAAAAAGCACAGGAACAATTAAATATCTATATGAAAAAATGAAGTTTGATACATACCTTGTACAATATATAAAAAATAACTCAAAAATGGATCATAGATCTAAATTTAAAATCTAAAACTTCACTATCTCTAAACCTCTAAAATAGAGGGAAATGTTAATGACCTTGAATTAGGCAAAATTTTCTAGATATGACATGAAAAGCAAAATCCACAAAATTAAAAATTGATCATTTGGACTTCATCAAATTTTGAAACATGTATTCTTTTAAAAAATTCTGTCAAGAGAGTGAAAATACAAGCTACGGCCTAATAGAAGATACTTGCAGATCATATATCTGATAAAGGATGTGATTTTTTTATATATATGATTGATTGATTTTATATGAATATACATATATATTCAAGCACTTGATTTTATGTATGTGTGTATGTATATATATATATATATATATAAGAACCATTAGGGAAATGTAAATTAAAACCACAGTGTGATACCACTTCTAATCTATTATACTGGCTAAAAACGGAAAGTTTGGACACCACCAAATGTTGGCAAGGATATAGAGCTTTAACTAGTGTGGAACCTGGAGGCAGTTCTCTAAACACATTTCCAGTTTGCTTTTCTTTGCCAACACTATCTGAACATTTTGGCTACACATCCACATACTTAATTAGGGAAACAAAGTCTGGGGTAAATGCAGTAAAATGAGGCCTGAGAACGTGGTCATCTGCCTTCCAAGTTGGAGACGTTGAACACTTAGAGACCCTAAAAGATTTGAGAGCCTTAGGAGTTGTCACACACACTGAGGCCCAATGGACTCCAAACATGGACCAGGAATTAGGGGTTTGCTAATTCAACCACCCCGAGGCCGCCTCATGAAAGAAGATAGGAAGGGAGGCCTCTAAACTGGAACGTGCATCAGCAGGACATTTTCATTGCTGGACTGTCAGTCTCCTCAGTTCTAATACCCATCATGAACTGAAGTTTGATGTTGCAACTCAGCTATCTGCTAGAATCAGAGGGAAATTAAAGCAGGGGTGGTGGTTAGCGCATTGTGGTGAAATATGTCATCCATCTGGTGAGCGTGACCTAGCAGTGTGAGGAAAAAACTCTAGTAGTTTTTCTAAACAAGCAGGACAGTAAGTGAAGTCTTACCAAAAAATAACATTATCTTATGCTCTTGCTTCTGATCAATAACATGACACCACACATGAAGGCAGTAAATAATGCATATTCAGCTTAAGCTGTTGCATTGTAGGTCAGAGAAGCAAACCCTCAGCATTCAAATTATGCAACTGAGAACGGGGACTTTTTAAGCATTTTGGACGTAGCCCCTTGTGCCCTGCTGCCCTTCCTCTTCTTACTTGCTCAAAACTGTGGGGGCTGTCCTGAACCGTCTCTTTAGCCTTAATTTTCTCATCTGCAAAATAGAGGTAAATATTATTGTACTCAAAGAGAGAGCATAATACGGGCCTAATATTAAAAGATTGGTTTCTCCAACACTTAAGTGCTATCACGGTAACATCAGTGACCATAATCTTCCAGGGACTCTAACCCTTACAAAGGATGTAACTATTTCCTGACTCCAACTGTAAAAACCAACTTCCTCATTTCAGTAGAAATGACACCATGAGCAGTGAGTCAATACCATAAAGCGTGTGTGCCCTAATACTGATATATTTGTCAAAATTTCAGTGCTTTTTCTTTTGTTTGAAGTTGGAAGGAATCTGAGCAGCCTTCTAACTACTACAGCTCTTTTACATAGGACCCAAGTGAAGCCCCCAGGAACCAAATGGTTTGCTTGCATTTACCGAGCAGAGACCCTGGGCCTATTGATCTTACCTCCATCCAAGAGCAAGTATTGATAGAATTGCCCACCTTCAGTTAAATCCCAGGATAAATAAAAGAATCTAATGCTCTATTAAACCTGCTCTTGGTATTAGGTGGCAGATGTGAATGGGTTGTAAAAATTGACTGGAGGGGTGATAGGAGCCATAATGATCAAGGAGTATGGCTGTCCCACTAGGTTTAATCCTTCATCACCTGAATCATCCTAAAGTAGTGAAAACTCCACAGGGAGGGTACATCAAAGAGGGAAGATGTGGAAGGTTTGTGTAGTCCTGGAGGTAGGGCATTCATGCCAAAACACAGGATGGCGTCAACTTCCAAAGAAATTGCAGGTGGGAGCAGAAGGGATTGGGGTGGCTTGAAAAACTGTCCAGGGCAAATCTCTGTCTATCAGAGACCCATCTCAGCCGTGCTAGTCCCAGTGACGCCTGGAGTACGGAGGGAAGAGTTGCTGACAAATAAAATAGGCCATAGTCCAATGGAATAAAAAAGCTAATTTCAGCATATGGACCTTGAAAACAAGTGAAGGGGGAGGAAGGGAAGATGCTCACCTAGGGGTGCTGAGGCTGTGTCCACAGAAGTCGCAAACTGCCACTTGGAAATGTCTACCATCTCCAGCAAAGATCTACAGCTCAATTTCCAGCAAGCACACAGGAAGCCCTGCCCCGTGTTTTACCTGCCTACTGGGCCTACTATTATAAACGCACTTAGGAGGTTAGAGCTGGCCAGTCCTAGCCACACCCATTCTTACCAGTCAGACTATCCGCTGAACAAGAACAATCACAATTCAGAATCCTAGAACTTTAGAGTGAGAGGGACCCTAGAAGAGGGTTTCTATCCTTGGCACTATTGACACTGAGGTCTAATAACTCTGTTTCTGGAGGACCACCCTGTGCACTGTAGGATGTTCAGCAGCATCCCTGGCATTTCACCAGATGCCAGTGGGCAGCTCCACAGTGGTGACAAGCAAAAATGTCTCCAGACATTGTCAGCTGTCCCCCAGGTGAAAAAATCACCCCCAGTTGAAAACTACTACCCTAGACAACTGTACCCAACTCTCTCACCTCTCACACCCATAGAAAATGAAGATATTTGAATAGGACAAGGAGTAAATGAGACAGGATCTGGAAATAGCTATATAAAGCTTGGTGAAAAAATCTATTGCACTTTATATATTTATAGGAAAAATAAACACAAAATTTTTAGGAAAATAATACATATTAAATTTACATAAAAATTCTAAATAAAATTATTTTGAAAATTTAAATGAGAAATTTGAACTTACTTTCACTGACATACCTTTTTACAAACAGATTATGTTCAAAAGGCTACATGCAACTCTGATCAAAACTTTTTGATGATGATCACTTCAAGTCCTTAGTGATCTCTATCAATAAGAAACTTCATTTGTACAAGTAGATGATAAAAATTTTAAAACCATTGTCTACAGTCACTTGAAGATTTGTAACTTTTGAAATTAAAAAAAAACTACTAGTTTATTCTTCTCTTATACTGACAAACCAGTGTTTAAATTTCTTATGATAAAGCAAAATATTTCAAATTCAAACTTCTACATATCTTGTATTTCAAAATAATAATCAAAAGCTAATTAAATACAGTGCAAATGCATTATAAACACAGTTGTCCTGCAGCTAGCATGGAAATCCCCAAATGGGTTTCTTGTCCATCAGCTGCACATGGACAGGAGAATCTGATGCATGTAAAGACAAGAGATTCTGGGCTACCGTTTATTGCTGGGCAGACCAGAAAGCCCCACCATATCTCCCCCTGATCTATTCCCCCAGTGGCTGCATCTTGGGCTGAGCTCCAATCCCTGGGCACTTGGCAACAAACTCCATACTGGTCCTCAGACTTTGTCTAGGATGGTTAGTGGTATGCCCTGAAGCTGGCGGCTGAGATGCCCAGGCCATCAAGCACCTTATTGGCTGCACTCAGGGCATCAGATAGAACGATGCATGGTAAATATGGCTCATTGTGTTTTCCCTGGGAACTATGAGGGTGGCCCTTAGACTCCTGCACTGTTCAGATCACTCCCCCAAGAAACCTGTGATGAGACTTCTCTTGGTTAGAGACACCCCACCCCAGAGCCTCAGCCACTCCACACACAGGGCGTTCTGAGTGTTGAGAGACTCACTAATTCAGAGCATCCTTAGAATCCATTTGTGGCACACGGTTGTGATATGGCACGTAGGTTGGGAAGCTCTGCCTGGTCCCAGAGAAGAGGTGTGACTCATTCCAGATCCCCCACTAAGTTAATGACAGAGCAAGGACTGGAACTTCACTCTACTGGTTCCTGGCACCACAACCAGGCAGATCCTTCATTTCTTGTCCTTATTTTTTCTCCCCTTCTCTTCCTTCTTCCCACTGACTCACTCACCACAAATTCCTCATGTGCCTAGTCTACTAGTCATAAACATTGGTTTGTACCACAGAGAGGGCAGTGTTTCTTAAGCTTTAGTGTGCATAAGAATAAAACTTCAAGAATGGGTGTATTTTACTGCTGTATCTTTGTGAAGAAAGTTGAAGCAAGGAGAAGGGTGAAGATTCACAGTAGGAAGCATGAGGCAGTATTTCCATTATATTCCATCTAAGTTCTTTGGTTGAGTCTTATGCTAAACACTAGATCTCGGTGACTTCTAAGGAGAGATAGTGACCTAAAGTCTACAAATATGTAAGAATTAAAAATAACAGATTAGCTTATTTGATGAAAGTCCAAATACCTGCTAAGGCTTCCCTTGTTTTGGACAACCTGATTAGATTTACTTGTGCTAGCCCCCTACTCTCTGTACTCAGAAAAGGTGATGTGGGTAGACATAATGTGCTAGTGGTCACCTTTCCGCACGTAGGGGGTGGAGGGCTTGGAGCACCTCTCACCGGTGACAGCAGAAGGGTTGCCCTAGGAAACCACATGGTAGAGTCCATAATTGTTGGCCCAGAAGTGGGCTCATAAACACATTTTTACCCTGAGTTAACCTTTTATCCTTTTCTTCTCAAAATTCTTTTACATGAGTCTTATGTGTGTATGTGTGTGTGTCATATTATATTACTATACGTGTGTTACGTGAGTGTGTGTGTATGAATGATTGCTACCATTCTACCAATGTGAAAAGCAAAGATTAAGAGTTCCTGGCATTCACATCGAATACTGTGATGTATTTATATATATTTTTTATTTGATCCTCATAAAAGCTTAATAAGGAAGGTAGAGTTGATATTATTTATTTATTTATTTTTAAAGATTTTATTTATTTATTTGACAGAGAGAGACACAGCGAGAGAGGGAGCACAAGCAGGGGGAGTGGGAGAGGGAGAAGCAGGCTTCCTGCGGAGCAGGGAGCCCGATGGAGGGCTCGATCCCAGGACCCTGGGATCACGACCTGAGCCGAAGGCAGACGCTTAATGACTGAGCCACCCAGGCGCCCCGATATTATTTTTTTAAATATTTGTTTCTTTGTTTATTTTTATTTGAGTATAGTTGAGACACAACATTACATTAGTTTTAGGTGTACAACTTAGTGATTTAACAAGTTCATACATTATGCTATTTTCATCACAAGTATAGCTACCAGCTATCTTGATACATCACTATTATAATATTGACTACATTCTCTATGCTGTGCCTTTTATTCCCATGACTTATTCATTCCATAACTGGAAGTCTGTATCTCCCACTGCCCTTCACCCATTTTGCCCATCCCCCCCACCTCCCGTCTGGAAACCATTAGTTTGTTCTCTGTATTTATAGGTCTAATTCTGCTTTTTGTTTATTTATTCATTTTTTAGGGTTCTACTTATAAATGGAATCATATGGTATTTGTCTTTCTCAATCTTGCTTATTTCACTTAGCATAATATCCTTTAGGTAGGTCTATCCATGTTGTTTCAAATGGCAGGAGTTCATCATTTGATGACTCTGTAATATTCCATTATATGTATATATGTGTGTGTGTGTCTACACATACACCACATCTTTCTTATCCATTCATCTATTGACAGACATTTTAAGGAAATGCAGTTTCAGAGAGTGAATATGTTGTGTAACTTTGAACAAATTATTTTTCTCTTCTGAGCTTCTGGGTTTTTTTTTTTTTTTTTTGACCTATAAAATAGGGGGATTGGCATGGTCAATCTCGTGGTAACAATATATCATAATTGGCACAAATTACACAGCTAGAAAAGGACTTTAACCCAGGTCTTCTTTCTCTAAATTCAGCATAAGTCTTCTAAATAACATGGCTTATCAAAGAGGATGACACTCAGAGCAGGTAACCAAACTCTTATAAATCTTGCTCTATGTGGGGTAATAAGTCAAGAAATACTCCTACACTGCTGTCCCTCTGAGAGCCAGGATTGGCTGTGTGGACCAATCTCCCCCATATGATCATGTGTTAGGGCCACTCTGAGGAGGTCATCTGGCCCTGGATATTCCCTTGAGCCCACATGCTCAGAGTTTGAGAGTCAAGCCACAGAGCAACAGCCTCCCTGGGGGATGGTCCTCTAGGCCATAGCAGGTCGACATGAACTTGCTGGAATTTCAAACCAACCACATCTGCATCCACTAGGTTTTAGTTCCAGTTTTTCTGCCTCACTACTTTGAAAATGAGCAAACAGTGCCTTCCTTGCAACACCCAACTGCCAGATATCAATCTTGCAGGGCATGGCAGAACAAGTCAAGCCTGTGAGTTAGAAGCCCTCATCCTAGTTCCAGATAGCTGTGTGACCTTGGGAAAGTGATGTGACCTCTTTGAACCCTGGTTTCCCATCTTGAAAACAAATACGGTTGGTCAAATAATCTCTGAGGCAGGTATTCTCAAACTTGTAACAGGCATTAAAAGTCACTTGGGGGAGCTTATTAAAATGCATGCTTGTAGGGCTCCTGGTCCCAGTGATTCTTATTTAGTAGGTTGAAATAGGACACAGGAATCTGAATTTTTAACAAGCACCCTAAGTGATTCTGCTAGAGTTGGTCTGTCGACAACACTTTCAGAAATACTGCAGGGCTGAGGGTCCTTCTAGCTCGTGCTGTGTGGATTATCCATCTCCCATCGTAGCTAGCTAATCACTAAGTGCTGGTGATTATTCAGGACAAATGTCTGCTTCATTCGCCCCTTCCTTTCAATCCCACAGTAATGCCAATTTTAGGTCAGGATGTTGGCAATGACTTCTGATTTGAATTCCTGCCTCTGTTATTCTACCCTTCATGCTCTCCCATTACAGTCTGCTTAGATTCCTAAAATCTTCTCATCGAAACCATGCGGTGGCTGTTAGTTGTCTGGAGGATGAAATCGAACTCCTTGATCTAACAATTGTCTCCAAATCCTTATCTTCTCTGCATCCCTCATAAGAACTTACTGCGTGCAGGGTTTGGCTGCTGGAGGTCTCCTGAATGAGCATGTGTCTTCACCACCGTGGCCTTTGTTGATAGCTTGTCTGCCTTCTGATGCTTTTCCCTTGACCCTTCTATACCCATGTCTAAATTCTACTCATTTTTTGAAGCCGAGCT
The DNA here is from genome assembly GCF_964656455.1 of Halichoerus grypus. NCBI lineage: Eukaryota > Metazoa > Chordata > Mammalia > Carnivora > Phocidae > Halichoerus > Halichoerus grypus. The sequence goes on from NC_135716.1 coordinate 134,250,605, forward strand.
TTAAAGCTTACCTCCTTTATAATGTCTTCTCAGACCAGCCCTCTGGACTGTGAGCTCTTCTTTATTCCTGTAAATCTAGACCAATACCACAAAATGACGACTTTAACTTTTCTGCCTACACTGTGTGTTTGTTTATCTCAGTAGCTTCACCTCGAGCACCGTGGTGTCCATTAGTGGTTACGCATTTCTGTGTTTTCTGAAAGCCTTTGCACAGAGTAGGTATCCAATCAGATTTACTGCACAGTCTTCTCTCACAGAAAGCCTTAACTAGTTAAGCAACAAAATGAATACACGCTTGAAGGAGTTAATTAACTTCTGACATTTTTCTCTGTTTGCAAAATAGAAGAACCAAAACAGGATACTCCTCATCCCAGGATGTTATACGAAACCATTTTTAAAAATGAAAAATTGTTGACTAAGAAACAGAATGAATGGGTGCACCTGCCTGCTCAGATTAAGAATGCTTCCTTTAAGTAATAAGCCTTTTTCCCTCTGTGAAGGATTTCCTGACATCCTCAGACATGCTTGTTATTGTTTATAATAATGGCATGTATTGAACGTTTCAAAGAATCAGACAGTCTTTAGTACTTCATATATGTGATTTTATGTAATTTTCACAACCACCCTATTAATAATGATTAACTTTATTTTATATGTGAGGAAATTGAAGCATAAAAGACGAAATAATTTAGCAAAAATCACCAGCGAGTGTCAGAACTGGAACTTGCACCTAGGTCAGTCTGATCCCAAAGCTTAGGCATGTAGTCATTGCATTATCCTGCTAACCTAACATCCTGCTGACCTGACATCACAGACCCTTTCAGTTGTTGCTTGTAGGCTAGTCATCTGGGTAGACTGTAAATTCTTTGGAAATGAGCTGTGTCTTTAATGTCTGACACGTCATAGGCGCTCGGTGAAAGCTGAATGAATGCAGACTGGAAGGGAAGATAAGAATGAGGCAGAGCCTACAATATGTCCCAGGCCAGGCGATCATGACAAGTGTTAATAAGCAGCATCAACCATGTGGGAGGCCGAGGAGGGAGGGAGCCCCTCCAGCTGCCATCAGGAAAGGCTGTGTGGAGAGGTGACCTTTGAGATAGTAAGATCCCTTACCCTAGCGTCCCTTCCTTGATACTTTTGACCTGAACAAGCCCTTGATCAATAATCAATATGGTATTCACAGCACAGGGTCCTAAACCACTTAATTCAGATGATCTGTAGTCACTTGGGTTTTTAGTTGCAAACACAGAGCTCACCCTAACTAATTTAAGCAGAAAAGGAATTTATTAAGGATCTTAGGGAACTCACAGAATCTCCAAGGAGAGCCAGAGAATCCGGGTTAGGGGCTATTCAACTAGAAACAACACCTCAGACCCTTTGTGGACAAGGTATTCCCACCACTGCCACTACTGGAAACAAACACCTTGGCTCACATTGATGATACCAGACTGAGAATGTCTGAATCTCAGCCAACACTGTCCCTCAAAGCTGGACACTGCAGCCACCCTCTTCATTAAAAGATGGTGTTAATGGGATGCCTGCCTCACCACCTTGCTCTCTCCCTAATCAAAGAGCATGAAGTTGCCGGGGGAAGCACAGCTTTTACTACTGACCTCTGGACTTCATGAAATGCTGGGAAAGAGACTTTGGGCTTTTAACTCAGGCGCAGCAGAATTCAAAATGTAAACCATTCTCCCGAATGTGGGAAGGTAGTTCAAAAGACATTGAGGGGTTCCATGAGGTAGAACAGATGTTAGTCTATTGTAACAGCAGCGGTAGCTGAAACCTACAGAGCATTTACTATGTGCCAGGCATTCTCCATACATCCCCTTCCTTCCTTGCAAAAAATCACACAAATGATAATACTAAAACCAAGAACACCTTTGCACACAGGCAGATTCTAGGCCCTGGAGAGGTTAGCTTTTAAGGCCCTACATCGAAGGTGTTAAATTCTATACCAAATTATATTAGGGGGTCTCTGCTACTTCCCTGAACTTTCTCTATCATAACACTCTTCTTATTTTATTGTTCTTAAATATTTGATGACTGCCGTTTTGGCTAAGTGCCGTGAGCACACAGACCTGCCTGTCTTGTGCACTGTTCTCTCCCCAGCACCTGTTATATTATTCATTCAGTTAACAGACACTCAAGGTCCACTATGTGTCTGACACATTCAAGCATTCACCCAACAACAATGCTTTGCATTTGTCTAAGGTGCCAAGCACCGTCACTAGGTGTCAAGGGTCCCGTGGGAACAAGGCAGGCAAGACTGCCTCGGGGAGTTCACAGTCTGTCTGAGGGAGACAGACAATCCACAAATAAACAAGCGTATAAAATAACTCAACACAATAAGTGCTATGCAGAAAAAGAAAGTAAAGGAGGGGATAGAGAGTAATGGGGTGTGGTGATGAGGAAGGCCTCTTTGAAGAGATGGCATGGAGGAGAGGATGATCCTTATGAAGATCTGGGGGGCCACACGCAGGTGGTGGGAGTAGCAAGTGCAAAGTCCCTAGGTGGGAGTCAACTTGGCCTGTTCTGGGAACAATAAGGTCAGTAAAGCTAGAGCACAATGATTAAAGGGGAAAGTGCTTAATGATGAGTTCAGAGAGAGTCAGGGCCAGGTCACATACAACCTTGAAGCCACTCCCTGATAGGAAATTTAGGTTTTATTCAAGACAAGGACAGCATTGGAGGGTTTTGAGCAAGAAAGTGCCATGATCTAGTTTCAACTAGATTACTGCAGAGGCTGTGTGGAGATCAGCCTGGGAGGAGGGCTAGATTCAAAACAGGGAAATTGTGTAGGTTATTTTAGCAGTAGAACAGGGGAGAGAGAACTTGCAGTGCGCTGATGGTATAGGAAAGAAGTGGCTGGGTTTGGGGGTCTGTTTCCAAGCTAGAGCAGAAAGGTTTCCTAATGTCTTCAACTGGGGCAGGAAAAGAAACCTGACTTGAGTAGCTGGGTAAATGGAGATCCATTTCCTGTGATGCAGTAGATTGGGACAGAAGAAGCTTTGAAAGAAAAACCTAGACTTCATGTTACTTTGGACTTGAACACTTTGAGAAGCTTATCAGACATCTGAGTGGGGATGGATGTTCGGAGGCACTGGGTATACAAATTGGGGTGCCAGGGGCGAGGTCAGGACCAGATATGTGGACTTGGGAGATGTGAGTATTCAGGTAATGTTTCAGGTCTTGAGACTAGATTGGATCACCTAAGTTAGAGTTCAAGAAACACTTGTTAAGTATTGAATGGATGTTTAGTGACAGAGATCAGGCTGAAACATAGGTCTGATTCAAAGCCCTTGGACAATGCTTTTTCTGAGCTTTAGGACAGGAAGAGGAAACAACTCTACTGAAAGGAGAGAGCGACTGATAGAGGGATAGAGCCACCGAGAAAAAAGGAGTAGAAAGAGGAGTGCCAGATAGAGCAAAACACAGGAAAGGGAGAGGACAGCAGGGTAGTGGGGAAAAGAGGGAAAGAGCCTACAGTTCTGGCTGGGGCTCCTTTCATCCTCCATTTCTGTACTTAGAATCACCCTCTGCCCATTGAATGCTTTCTTTGGTTTTGTGGACTGCATTTTCTAAAATTATTCATGGAACTCACTCTATACATCCTCTTGGGAGCCATTTATTTTTATTTGGTATCAAAAATAGCTATCTTTTCTTGAGAAATTTAAAACGAATCCTGAGAAATCTAGGAATCCCATAACTGATCAGGCTTCTTTTTATGTGTCGGTACTGGGAATCTTAGAGCCTCGTGAGTGGTATTTTTGTATGACCCTCATTCCAACTCTATTTTATGCCTCAGTCATGTTTGTCTTTTTTATTTATATGTGCTTCTTGTTTAAGTTTCTTTGCTGTCTTTAAATATCCCTGACAGCTATATTAACTGCTATATGGAGCAAGGCAGGAAATAACGAACAAATTCAGCATCTTAAAGAAACTTCATTTCAAATCATCTGTTCCATTGCCCTTATAAACTCACTTGTCAGACATGTGTCTCAACTTCTGGTAGAGAAATTATGTCACTCAGATCCATCAAGGGACTGTGCCCCAAGTTTCTGCTTTTTCTTCCTTTTCCCAGAGGAGGGAGAAAATGAGCTCAGTTCTCCTCCCTCCAGGCATCCGATGAATGAGGAGTAGGGTTAGCTTAACTATTTATACCATAAATAAAAGAAAACCAAATGTTGCCAGCACACTTATCATCACCAGATTGTCAAATCTAGGCAAACTCCACTTTATCTGGGAAAAAAAAAAAAAAAGGCCAATGCAGTTGCTTGCTTTAGCTTTGTAGCAGGGATCCCAGCTTGATAGTTTAAGTTGTACTTGTCCTAGGATACAGTTCCAAACACATATGAAGAGCAGGTGGTTTGGCCTCAAAATGGTATGTCTACATGAAGGAACACCTCCTGAGCCGAAGTCAACTCACATCTGGAATGGAGAGGTCACCATGCTCCAGAAGCAAAGTCATGTCATGGAATCTTTGGCATTGGCCAAGACAGAAGACATCACTGCTACAAGGCTTAATGAGAAAAGAGGACAATGGTAGCCAAGAGTGCTACTGAAGGTGACCACTTCCTGGGGACTCCCAGAATGAGCAAGGGAGGAATTGGAGGTGGCCAGAATTATTGCAGTAGCAGGTGGGAGAAGAGTCCAAGGAATGCTGTTTTGATACGGAGTTGTTGAGACCCAAGTTGATTTAGCCTGGAGAAATTCTAGTTAAAGGCTATTTTTAGAAAGGGTTGAACTATTAATGGCTTAGAGAATGTTTATCTAAATCTACTTCTGTTAGCGTCCATGAATACTAGAGTAAATTTCCTTATAATGCAAAAGAAGCCTTATGAACTCACTGTTGGGAATGCTTAAGTGTATACAGGAGAAGGGAGATGCTATTTCCAGTCATTGATCAGTCATTTGTGAACATTTATTAAGAATTGATTACAAGCTTCCACTGTGCTTGGGGCAGATCTACTTACAGAGAAAAAGGCGGTTGTCATGGAAACTGCAGATAGCTACAATCCCCTTTGGACCCGAATGAAGAGTTAAAGCCCTCTGACCAAATTATTGTCCCTAGCCAAAAAGCCTAGAGGCTTCAAGACTATTCTAATACTAGACTTCTGGTTTTGTGCATAACTCTCCCATTCTAGTTCTGAAATGTGCTGTGAAATCAGGCCCTTCTGATAAAGAGGAAGATCATGACTCAAGCAGGCGACACAGCCTTCAAGGTCTGTGCTGCCTTTTCGGAGCGTGCAAATCCACTCTTGTCTTTGCATTTGCCTTAGCCCAGCGTCTGCAACAGAGAGAGCAAGGGTATAAGGGTAGAGGCATCTGATACATCAGATGGACTAGGGTGAGTTGATCGTGTAATACTTCTCTGTTTGGTTTGCACTAGTCATCTAACCAGATCCAGAATCTCAAAGATGGATGGCAGAGACTAAGGAAAATGAGCTTGCCTTTCCCTAAAGTTCCTGCCGTCTCAAATTCCAGCGCCACTACTTAGTGATTCTTTGACACGAGGCAAATCCTGAAGCCTTCAGAGCCTCAGATGCCTCCTATGTTAAATGGGGATATCGGTTATTAGATCACAGAGTTATTTGAAGAACAAATAAGAAACTGCATGTGAAAAGTATTTTTTTTTTCTTTTGAATATTAGGAATTAATGGTGCCTTCATTTAGTTTCATGGAAAGAGGTTAGTATCCAGTTTGGGGCTATGTTGCATTTTTAGAGCTTTGTGTGCTCAGATTCTGGCATAGAGCCTGGTTTACTGTAGGGATTTAGTAAATGTTTGTTGTTGAAAAAATGAGAAAAGGTTGCAATTGCTTTGCCTGGAATCTCTTTGATAGTTGATTCCAAGAATTGGAAGGGAAGGCTTGAGGTCATCTGGTCCATGCCTCTGCCTCTGACCATATAAGAGAGGGAGTTCGGTATAGAATGAAAGTCATGGAGACAAAAAGTAGAGCACGGGAAATATAGTCGATAACATTATAATAACGTTGTATGGTGGCAGATGTTGACTACACTTATCATGGTGAGACTGAATAATATATAGAATTGTTGAATCAATATGTTGCCAACCTGAAGTTAATATCGTATTGTTTATTAATTATACTTCAATTTAAAAAGGAGAACCAACGAATGTGTGATGGGCATCTAAGGCACATATGGCAAATATTGCCATTTTAACTGATCTTTAAGGTAATTAAAAATTTCAAAGCATGGTTACCTTAATTTTCTCATGTAACTCTCACGACAATTGAAGTAGTCAAAGAGGATCATGGACATCATGCCAAAGTTTCAAGTGAAGAAAATGAGGCCCAGAGCAGTCAACTGGTTTCTTGACCATCACTCAGATCTTATGTACCAAGAGTGGTGCCAGAGTTTATTTCCTTTGACTCCTAACTGGGTACTCTATTTATTAGATTCTGCTGCCTCTCAGACTTGGACAACCTGCCAAACAACACAATGACAATGAAATAAACATCATGCTGGCAGTCTTCTTATATGATGCTCTCACCGTGCAGTAAGAGCATTGTTACTGAATAACACTGTGGCATTGTGCTAAATAACAGAAACATTTTGTCCCTTATTATCACTTGTCTTCTACAGATGTGGGAAAGGGGTGGTGGAGGTGAAGGGGGTAAATAATGCGCCCATACTCCTGCAGAGATGGAGCATGGACTCCAGGCCCGATCTGTCTGCTGTCAGTCTGGGCGTCCTCGGAACTCTCACACTAAAGACTCTCCGGGTTGGAAGGATCTTAAAAGTAGTTTGGCATAACCATCCATTTAGTCCTTCTCCCACGTGCCCCTAAATGGCTCTTTGTGTGTTTTGCTTACAAAAAGAAATCAATCACCCTATTTCCATGGGCAGCCTGCTCCATTTTAGGGCAGTTCTCATGGTTATATCACCAAAGGGAGAGATCTTTATTCTTTCAGCAGCAGATACAAGAACATTTTCACAGGAAAACATGTTGATAGCCTCACTTGAGGCCAATCTAAGCCTCTCAAGTTCTGGGAGTTGGCCGGTGCCGCTTTAGTGAAAAGGACCAGGGGATTGCATAAGAGGGGATGAGTTGTTACTCTCTGCCAGGAGAATGAGAGTATCAAAAAGGGGGAAAGGAGGGAGGGAGGGTAAGTAAAATGGTGGCATGCTGTGTGCTTCTTCATATATCCCCTCTTTATTCATACCTTCCCCCCCAAAAAAAAATCTGCAAAGTTTATAAAACCCTAAAACATGTGTTTGGATTTTTATGGAAACCTTTGAAAAGGTTGGCCTGGGGGACTCCCAAAGGAATAGAGACAGTTTTTATACTCAGGAGAGCTGCCGATATGAGTGTAATGCCCACAGAACTGGCAAATGACTCTGGGAATTAGGTTCTCCTAGATGGTCGAATGGGAGGGTGTGTGAGCTCTAGCTAGATCTCAAAATCCAGGGAGGCCTCAGCTGATGCTCGTGTCACAGTTAGAAGACTTCTCCAGATCATTGCACTCATGATTTTTCTTTCAGCTGGATTGTTCCAAGTAGAGAAGAGGCAAATTAGTTCAGTAGACTCCTGACATGCAAAGGAGATACTTCTCAAGTCCTCATCTTCATGAATATTACCATAGCTCATGATCTGTAAAGTGAGCATAATAATACCTCCTCAACAGGGCTCTTTGTGAGGATTATGTGAAATCATGTATTAAAACTCCATAGAGAATCTGATAACTTGCTTTTCATAGTGTTATCCAAATTTGTGCCTCAGTGAAATTTAAAAATGGTGGCATAACACGGTCTTTGGAGGGTAGCTTGAAAATAACTGAAATGTCACATATGAACATTTCTAGTGCCAGATTCACCTGTGTCAAGCGACTTATCCCAAGTATCTTCCATATTCCCTGGGTTTTAAACCCTCAGGTCTTGTCATGTCAGCTATCAGTTTCACACTTAAAAAGACGAATGATCCCGAATAATGGTGCCATTTTTTTCCTGGCAGCTTTTTCTTCCAGCTAATAACGATCTCATCTCTGGAGCCAAATTCCCCCTCCTACTAATTACTATTCAGGAGCAGGTGGTAACCATGATTACATCCCCACTCCTTGCATTTGTTGTCAACGGCAGAGCTAAAAAGGGATGTCTAACTGTAGCTGCAATGGTGTTGAGGACCAAGGGAAGAGCTGGGATAAGAGATCAAAGCTTGGCTGGATGCCAGGTTTGTGAACAAAGATCATCTTGTTTTTGTCTCCAGGGGATTTGTGAGAGGTAAGAACTTCTCTTGTTTGATCAGAGAACATGAATCTTACCAGTAGAGAGAATGAGTGAGATTGGGATCACAAATAAATTAGGGGAATGACAGGGTGGTCACAATCACATTGTAAGCATCCATTGGTGAGCTGGAATTTTGAATCTGCCCATTTATACCATCTACGTGAGCCCCTGACCTCCCAGCATGGGATGATGGACTCTCCTTGGAAATTGACCAGTTCAGGGCCCCTAGCCCTCTGAAGATAAGACAGGGGAAGTGATGACAAGAGGGGAGAGGCTGAGAAATTGCATTCCCAGGATGATCAGAGAGGATTAGCCGAATGGCTTGGGAATGTTATTTCTTGCAGGAAAGACATTGCATTATCTCAGAGCCATCTGGTGGCAGCAGGAACGAGAAGGGGGAAGAAGGCTCTGAGCAGTCGTCACGTAGCCATGTCTTACTGCTTACAGACGCCCACGATCAAGCTATTTCCTGACAGAAGTGGGTCAGCTAATAGCCTTGGCTCAGGAAAGAATGGAGCTTCAAGGAATAAGGGAGTGGCTCTGCAGAGGCTGTAGGATTCCTCTAGCAAGAAAACTTAAGAGACACTACTCGAAGCTTCCTGTAACATGGGCCAGGTCTCCAGACCTGGGGAGAGTGTAGGGTGCCCTTGACCTTGCAGTGCGAGACTGATCTGGACTCAGGGGGGCTGATCGTCTGGGAACCTGAGTGTAAGATGGCATTCGCGGTAAGCCAGGTTTCAATCTGGCCTGCATATGCCTTTTGTTTGACCCACAGTAATGATTATAGGATGGTTGGATTAGTTCCCAACTCTTAAATATCAAGATATTTCATATAAGATGCAGATTTCTGGCTGCTCTTGGAGAATGGGAACTCTGGCAGCCCTGGGCACACGTTTTCACATGGCTATATTTGGCTGGAGTTGTGTAGCCACTGGCCACAGAAGCCAGGGAATCACCCTCCCCTCCCACATAGTCTCCACACATTCACTTCACTCCAAGCCCCTGTAGACATGTGTATTTGTGACTCCTGCTCTAACATGCAACATCAGTGAAGACAAGGAATGGGAGCATTTGTCCCTATTGGAGCTCTGTCCCCAGCGCATGTCTGCACAGTGCTGGGCAGTGCACAGGAATTTGATACATATTTATTTACTAACAGTGAATGAATACAGCCCTGTGGAAGCAAAGCAGATCTGCATTTATTTATTTTTAAAGATTTTATTTATTTATTTGAGAGAGAGAGAGAGAGAGAACATGAGCAGGGAAAGGGGCAGAGAAAAAACAGACTCCCCACCAAGCAGGGAGCCCGATGTGGGACTCGATCCCGGGACCCTGGGATCATGACCTGAGCCAAAGGCAGACGCCCAACCAACTGGGCCACCCAGGAGCCCCGCAGATCTGCATTTAAATCCAGGCTTTGTGGTCTTGGGTGAGTGATTGAACTTTCTGAGCGTCTGTTTTCCTCATTTATAAATTAGGGATAAAAACACTGACCTCATTGGGCAGTCCGAGAGAAAATGTGAAACGCTTAGCGTGTTGCCAGCACATAGGAAGCACCCACTAAATATTTGCTAAATGGCTGAAACAATGTTTAGTCACAAGGTTTGACCCATGGGCTTCCTTTGTTGGATAAAGTAGAAATTCATTTCATTAAGCATGCATGGGAATTGTGATGGGCAAGAATCTCAGATGATGACCAAAATAGCAGTTCCCATGGGGTGAGGGGTTGCTGTGCAGGAAAGATAACTTGTTCCTCAATTTCATTGTTGATGATCGGAGCCGCAGCGTGATTTGCAGCCACATGGAGGAAGCTGCCGGGTGAATTATAGGGATGGAGGTGGGGGTTGTGACTACAGGCTCTGGAGACCAACAGGTGTGTCCTATGTGCCAGGTGCTTGGCTAGGCTACCAACTAGGTTTGAAACTCCTGTTTCCTCCATTAGAAAATGAAGGTTCTAATACCCCCTGTATGGGGTTTGATCTGATTAGTTAGTGTAAGACTCCATGTAACATGCGTAACACATTGGCTAGCACCAGGAGATGTTCAGCAAATGATATATTTATTGGTATGAAAGGGAAAACACTTTGAGGCTTATAGCCCCGAGTACTGTATTTGTTCCATAGCCTTACTGTGTGATCCAGAGCCATCTACCTTCCTTCCCTAGGACTCTGTATCCTGCAATGTGAGAGAGTTAGCTTGTGTAGTGGATGCTGTGGAGTACCACCCAAAGCCCCCTTCAGAAGAAAGGCTCTCAGTACCCCCCCGGTGGCTGGGAGGGTTGGCCACACATGGACAGCTGATGACTGACTTCCTCTTGGAGAATTACTCTCAGCCAAAGGTAACTGCCTCATCAGAACTTACAGGCTCCCCCCGCACACCCCCACCCCGGGCCATGTAGAGGTACAAAGTACAGAGAGGCTAATTTAGGACCCCTCTGAAAGACCAGCCCAGCTTCAGACTCTCACGTGAGATCAGGTGGATCCTCTGTTTCACTGTAATTCTACCTCTCCCCCTGCTCAGTTCCATTTCTCTCATTCCCTTATAGATGTTGCTCCATGAGCACTCTCCAAGAAACATCTGGGTACAAATCCGCCTCACAGAGGCTGTTTCCAGGTGACCTGACCAATGGCAATTTGGGTGATCTTAGTCAGTTTCTCTGAGCTCAACATTTTTTGTCTTGCTGTATTTGGGTTAGATGATAAGAAACTGGGATATATTACAGAGGAAGATTAAGGTTATCAGGAAATCTTTAATATAGACTCTAGAGAATTCTCTATGAAAATCTCAAAAATAATGTGGGAGTAAGGCAAATATTTTCTAGAAGGACATGAGGATTCAAGTAAGTGGCAGACCTCATCTCGTGCAGCTAATGTGAGATTTTGGAGCTTGAGGCACACATAGTGCAGGTATGTCTCTATCAGATATGCCTCTCCAAGGTCCACATAGAAACACGGAAGAAAATTCCTGCCTCAAGCCTAGAGGATTGATCGAGGTTTCTTCTCCAAAATGCTCTGTGTAGGTTCTGCTAAGACTGTCCCGTCTTGCCAGCAGGAGATACAGGCTTCAGTAGGTGCTGCCTCCAATCCGGAGAGAGGACACTGTGAGAATCATCTGGAATGGGAGAGCCAGCCCAGTCCAGCAGCACTAACACTTGCTGTCTGTTCTCTCCCTAACATGAGGCATTTCTACACCAGGAATGGTGGGGGGAGCCTGTTTTTTTCTGCAGAGGAATAGGCATCTTGACCCATGCCGGATGATCCCCAGATGTCATTTCAGTACCCAAAAGGGGAGAGTGTGCTCAGCCCCTCCAAGAACAGTGTGTGCAAAAGAAGCCACAGCTGCGTCTGGTATTTACACACACTGTCGCTAGGGACCCAGTGCTCAGAGTCATGAGTCCTCTGTGTGTTGCAGAAGCCAAGGTGTGGAGCCAGAAAGCTAAATTCGTCCTTCACAAAGACTCCCAGGAGAGGGAAAACACCCTGACTCAAGTCCTGGGAGGCCAAGGGATGGGGATGGTTTTTGAGTCAGAGCAAATGAGCGGAGGAGGAAGCCCTTCCTGCAGGACTGGGTAGAGAGTATCTGCCAGAGACTTCTGAGGTGTCCAAAGGAGTTAAGGACATGTCTTGGAATCGGAAAACTGACTCTGCCTTGGGCATGCTCTTTAACTCCTTTGAATGTTTCTTTCCCTTTCTGTAAAATTGGCATGATAGTAAGAGTTTTGGCTTCACAGGTTGCTGTGTGGCCTCAGTGAGGTCACGTATCTAGAGGATTTAGCTCAGGCCCTAACCCTCATCCTGTACCCCCTTAGCAACTGCGATCTTTATCCCCGTTCTCCCAGCTGGCTAGAGCTGAGAGGTGGAGGTGGAGGAATCTAGGCTCTCGGGGCTTTCAGGTCAAGTGTCCACCAGGAGTCAGCTGAGGAGCCCCTATAACATGCAGCGACTCATGCCTGGGAATGCTCTGGCTTCCTGACAGGGTGATCCTCCTACACTTAACGTCTGAATCAGCATCATTGACAGAAAAGGACTCTCTTTCGTTTTCACTATTCCAAACTAGCTTCTACCAGTCCCTCTTGATTCCTGTGGGCATCTAGGTTAAGTTGGCAGAAGAAACCAGCAGAGTTGCTTTTCTCCAATGTTGATGCTAATATTACAACACTTTTATTTGTTGGGTGCTTGCTATGTATCATTTCATTGTTTTGTGTCTTTTTTTTAAAAGTAAGCTCTGTGCTCAACATAGGGCTTGAACTCAGGACCCTGAGATCAAGAGTCTCATGCTCTACCAACTGAGTCAGCCAGGTGTCCCCATCTAATTTTTAAAATATAATCTTGATGTATTCCTAAAATGTTATAACAGATATTTATTTATCACAATACACTTATTTTATGGGTAAGAAGTGAAGGAGGAAAAAGGAAACAGCAATACCAACTCTTAAACCATAACTGTGTGTCTCTGGTGTTGTATCATCTCCTTTAATCCCCGTGCTCACTTCCTCACATGGACTGAAATCCCATGGAATGGAGATGCTGGAACAGAAGAAGAAAATTAGGGTAGAAGCAATGTGGTGGCAAATAAAACTTGTTCATGAGTACATGCAGGAATCTACCTGGGGACTCCCAGTCACTGGAACACACTCTCTGGGACCTAGAGGTCCTCATGAGCAAGTGGGGGCAAGAACTAGCCATGATGTATATCAGAGAATCCTTCTGAACTCTCTCCTTGTCAAATGTTTGGTGTTTTGTTATAAAACACCTTCTATGTCCTTCTCCATATCTCCGGGCCAGGATTCTCCCATGCCAATGAAAACAAACTTCAGCTCCTGCCATTGACATGTCCTTGATGTGGGAGCTCACCTCTTTAAATACAGGTACAGGGCTGTGAAGAGAAGGACCACCCTTAGGGTGGTCTCAGGATGGCAGTGAAAAATCCAGCATTGCCTGTGAGAATCCAGAAGGACCTCTTTGTGAGCATTTCTCAGGCAATTCCTTGGGGGTTTCCAGAGCCTGAACTCCCTACTAATGCATTCCATTTCTGTGGGATAAGCCAGGACTTTCTCAGATTTCTCTTGCTCTGGAGAGGGCCCTAATTACCTGCCTGCCTCTCTTCCTTTCTCCCTCCTCCTCCTCCTTCTTTTTCTTTTTCTTCCTCTTTTCTTCTTTTTCTCTTCTCCTCTTCCTCCTCCTCCTTCTCTTTCTTCTTCAAACACACTTGCCTCCAAGTCCTGGCTTTACCACTTTCTATGTGCCCTTGTGCAGGTTAACCTGTCTGAACCTCAGTTTCCCTTTCTAAAATGTGTGGAGTAATTTCCAGCACCCCTTTAAGCCCTAAAATCAAATTTAACACTAACAAAAGTTAGTTGGGCTGGAAAGGTGCACTTTCTTTGGGCCTCAGTCTTTCCAACATGGAGATAGGACTGACCTCATAGGGTAAGAGGATTGGATGGGATAGCTGCCCTGAGCACACCAAGCATGTGCCCAATTCCGCTGTAAGCTCTTTATGTGTGTTAACTCATTGAATTCACACAGTATCTCTGTAACAAGACATTTTATTTTCTTAGTGTCTTTACTGATTTTTCTAACTTACTGAGGGTTTTTATTTGCTTATTTTAAACTAAATTCTATCACTTCCTATTTTTGACTTATCGACAGCTGCAACGCAGGTGGCTTCTCCGTCTTCATTCAATATATTCCTTAAAAATATATTGTAAAGGCTATGGCCAAAAATAGAACACTGATGGTGCTAAATCTTCGTACATTAGAACATGAGGGAGGCTTTGAAATATACAAATGACTGATGTCCACTCCAGACAAATGAAACCTGAATCTCTGAGGGTAGGGCCACATACTGATGTGTTTTAAAAGTTCCCCTGTTTATCCTAACAGTTGGCCAGGACTGAGAACCACAACCCTACATCATGAGTCTAGGGATACTCGTCTAGACTAATAAGCCCTGAATGACAGTGAGTAAGGTGGTTATCAGCTATGACCCTGTCTTATCATTGTACCCACCCTCCTGCAATTAACCGAGATGTCAAATCTCCCCCTAAATTCAGTAAACATTATTTTTGGCACGTTCCCGATCAGGCTACTCCAATAACCCTATCAGACAAGTTCTGGTTGCTAGCGAGGACTGTTTTCATGCCAGAATGTTTAGAAATATGCTCTAGGGCTTTGCCCATATTAATGGCACAGGTTTATCATTTCTGAAATTCAGCTTTTTGAAAATAAGAAATGTTGCCTCTTTTTCAGTTTTCTAGGACCTTACTCCCTACTTGTCAGAGATTATTAAAAAAAATCATACCTGTGAGCTTTCTCAGCCCTGTGGGTTATAATTAATATATATTTGGGGGCTCAAGACTCATTAAAAAATCTTTATGCTCCTTTCCTATTTCTTGTCTATTCCAGGTTATATTCATGTGTCATAAGTTATCCATTCCACAAATGCTTGTTGAATAGCAATTCTGGGCCTGGCACCGTGCCAGAATGCCATAACCCACGCTAACCTCGGGAGGACCTGGCGCTGAAAGCCCACTCAGCTCTCTCTGAAGAAATCCTCCTCACAAATCCTCTCTTCCTCTTCAACATCCCGACCCTCTTACCCTGTTGGTGTGTTTGAGTCATCCCATCGGTTCCCGATCCCTGCCTTTTTGCCAGCCCCCTGGGTGGACACTGCAGGGTCTAATGTCTGTCGGGTCAATCTTGCCTCAGTTTACGTCCTCTTACTGCTGAGGTGAATGGGCCACTAGCCCATTTATCAAACATGGTAAATGAAGGAGGAACACACACCAGCCCGCTTGGTTGCTTCCATAAAAGGCTACTGCACAGCATTCATTCCTGAAGCCAAGTTGTCTTCTCCAAAACATTGCTCTGTGCCCTGGAAGTGTGAGTCAATGGAGCCTACGTGTGGGCTGTCAGCTCCCCGTGCTGCATTTGAACAGTACACAGAAAACGGGTCACAAATCTGTTGTGAAAAGGTGAAGTAAATTGGCCTTTCTATAGTTGCCTTTCTATTCACTTTAAGGTAAATTTCAATTTTTGTCATTCCACAAGTATGCTTCCAAATTTCCTTTACATGCTAAGGAAGTTTATTATTATGGAGTCTGTAATGTGCTGGGTTGTTTACCATTTTAATTCCTAGAATCTTCACAAACCCCTTTAGGAAGATACTGTTATGTCTATTTTACAGCTTGGGAAGCTGAGATTCTGACTTATTAAATAAACTGCCTAAGTTCTGACAGAAAGCAAGTTGTGATCCAAAGCCGGGTGAGTCTGGTGCCTGAGCCACTGTGCTTTCTGTGGCCTCAGTCGGAACAGCTAGCTCCAGGCCATTCTAGGCCTACGTCATTAATGGACAGTGATACTTATTCCCACTGGATCCAGATACACCCACAAAGTCCTCAGCACCTTATTCCCATGGCCACTAATTACCCTTCAGAGTTGGCAGGCAAGTTGAAGACTATGTGTCATCCTTTCATGATATGATGGATACTGTTGTAGTAACCATATCCTAAACAGAATTTTTATAGCATCTATCAACACTCTTAATTTTTAAAACTAAATCCCTTTCCATTTTCTTAGAACAAAGACAGATGCTATGTGCTCACCAGTGTTTTATATACTCTGGTTCCTTCCTTTCTTTACAACTTCAGCGTGAATCTCTATCTCCCTCTTTTTCTGTCCTCTACACACAGTGGGAACCTTTTAGTTCCTTAAATCGTCGATTCTCCCTTCTCCCTCAGGGCCTTTGCACAAGCTGTTCCTTCTCTGTAATATTTATCCCCTCCTTCCTTACCTGGTTAACTTCTCTCCTTCCTTTAGACCTCTGCATGCTGTCTCTTGAGCCCCAGTTAGATCAAGCCAGACCCTCATCTATCCCTTTGGCATTATAGAACTTTCTTTCATGGAGCTTATCATGGTTTGGGAATGTGCATTCATTGTGTCAATATGTAATCAATTCTATCACGTCTCCATTTACTTCCATAGCCCCAGTGTGTGGCACAATGTGGGCAAACAAATAAACAACCAAATTAAGTACAGACCAATGTCTTGAAGTTTCAAATCAGTACAGGAGTCCCCTGAATTTCCAGCTTTCTTTATATTTAAAATACAAAATTTGAAATATTAACCATAATAAATGTGCAGAGGACCTGTCAGGAAAGAATGCATTTGTGAAATGAGGCAACACTAGTCAGATGGCACCTCCCCCTTCCCTGACTTGCCCCATGTCACATGCACGCACACATGTGCTCTCTTGCTGGGCTGCTCCATTTCCCGAAAGGCGGTGGGCAGAGAGATGAAGGAGAAGGTAAAGTGCTGGAGTCAGGCTGGGGTTTGAATCCCAGCCCCAATACTCTGTTGCTATGCAACGTTTGTCCTGTGACTTAACTTCTCTGTTCTTCAATGTCCTTGTCTGTAAAATCCCTCACTTGTAAGATTGCTGTGGAGATACAGGAGGATAAATGAATCTGAGGCACCTGCCTAGCAAGGACACTGCCTTGTACAGGAATTCTTCCTTCCCCCAGAGTACAGTACATACTTGGTAAAACAACAGTGCATTTCTTCACTCAAGTTATATGATTAAAATAGCTGATATTATGTCATGGCACATGGTTCTAAACATTCCTCCCATATGAACCCATTTAAACTCGCAAGAGCCCTAGAAAGCAAGTTCTAGGACTGTCAGCCTCATTTTACATACAAGGAAACGGAGTTTCAGAGAGATCAAGTAACTAACCCGAAGTCACACAGCTCATCCTTCCTGGGCCAGGACTTAGACCCAAACAGTTGCTTTAAGCTCTTAGACCATACACGATAGCATCTCTTGGCCAGAGAATTAGCAAGAAATCATAGGCAGTGAGAAGATCTTGGGCTTTGAAAAGAAAAAAAAAAAAAACTCCCGGTTTCACTATTCGCCGGGTGACCTTGGCCAACTCAATTCTTTCTTGTCTGAAATGGGGATAACCCCCCCTGCCTCCAGGGTGAGAGCCAAGACAGATAAGGAATGTAAAAACCCCTGCACACACTGAGCTAAGACCAATGTTGGCTCTTCCCTCTCATGACAACCAGGCTGGGCAATTTCTCTTTCTTTTATAAAAGTGAAACCTTTGAGTTTCCTCACCAGTAACCTGGGCACAGTAAAGAGAACTTTGGCGCTTGAGCTCTCGAGTTTATCGGACAAAACTTTGTTGACATTGAGCCCACACAAAGCTGGAAACTCCCAGAGGGATAACTGCACAGGCTCTGACCCGGCACAGATTTCCCCTGAATTCTACAGAGTTTCAACACAGCTGAGGCTCTTAGAGAGCAAAGCTCAAGGTTCCGGAAATGCAGAGCCCAGCCCAGGGGAGGGGGGCTCTGTTCCTTTGAATGGGAGAGGGTCTTGGTGATTGAGTTTAGTGAACAGAGCCCAGCCGTGCTGCCCCTGCCCTTCAGAACCATCATGAATGTCTCTCTGGGAACCTCCTCATACAGCATCATCCCGAGTGCTGGTTTTCAAAAGAACAAAAGAAATTTCCAACATTGGCCCGTTGATTGCCAAGAGTCGCCTTGCTCCGTGAAGGAGAAGGATCTGCCCAAGGTGGCCTCAGGACATAGACAGAGCACTCTGAGCCCTACCAAAAGGGGTTTGAGTCTGCAGAGTGCCTCCGTCTCATCCCCGAGAGAAAAGAAAGAACGGCTTCCACGTCCTGTGATGGTTCTGAGGATGCAGTGGGATGGTGAGTGTTTGGAGCTCCAGACGGGGCCCGGTCCTTTGTCAGCACTCAGTCGGTGGGAGCGGTAGCTGTGCTCTGCCAGGAGTGAAGCCGTTTGCCCTCATCACTCAGCAACGTAAGTAAATAAACTGGAATTGGAACTAAAATCTCCGAGCATGGCAAGCCCAGCTCTATCCTGTCATATCTGGCATGTGTGAGCCTCAGTTTCCTACTCTGTAGAGTAAAAAGGCTGAGCCATGTCAGAGTGTGGTAGGATGCGCCGTGTGAAGAAGCCCCCGCCTCCTGATTCACTCCACCCCATGTGATCTGACCTCATTAAAATAGTTCCCAGCCCCTCATCCCTCTGGATTCTTTGTACCATGACAGGCTTCCTCCAACCCCAGAAAATCCCTAGGGGATAGACTCACACACAGATTTTTCTGATCAGTGTTTTCCCCTGAGTTGCCATGTTTTGCTGGGCAGGGGACCCTGGGCGTGGCATCTAATGGGGGCCCGTGACCCACAACAGTCCTGAGCCCAGGGGTGGTACATCTGGCTGTGTCCTGGTCTGGGTCACCATGGCCAGTAAAACAAGGGCCATGTTCCAGGTCTGCATCAACGGAGGGGCGAGGACCCCTGTTCCCATGGCAGCATGTGTTTAGGGGAGGGAGGCTCTGAGCTTGTGGAGATTGGGGCTGGGGACTGCAACACAGGCTGGTGGGACAGACAGGAATTTTGGAGGCGAACAGAATTCTTTTTCTGCCTCAGGTTAGTTTAGCATCTCACACAAGTGACTTCACTTCCCTGAGTTACAACTTATCTGCCAGTGAGAGACCTTAATGCCCTCCTGGGGCACCTTGGGGAAGACTAAGAGGGTAATTAGTGCAAAGCATGAAGCAGAGACTCACTAAGCAGCTGTTTCTTTACCCTTTTCCTCACTCTTTTAATATAAATGCAAATAATGGATCTGGGTCCCAAGTCGATGAAAAGAGAAGGAAGAGTTAATAATAATTCAGTGATATTTGTGCTCTACGCAATATATCCTTTTATCTTCTCCATAACCCTGTGAGGTAGGCACTGCTCATCCCCATTTTACATGTGAGAAAACCGAGTCTTGGCAAGGATAAGGATCTTGCCCATGACCGCTAGGAGGTGGTGGAGTGGGACGTGAACGAAGGCCTGGTCTCCTAAGCTCTCCACCACCCAGGCGGGTCCGTCATCCATGAACTGAGCTGGCAGCTGTGGACCAGGCCTCCTTTCAGCATTTCTGGAAGACTTTTCTCCCAGCTGAAGTCTCTTCTCAGCAAAGTTCTGCTACTTCCTCTCTAGGGTTAGCTTTAGTTCAGCCTCAGCCTCACCCTTTTCGTTTGAAACCACAGATCTCCTGTTAGCTGTCCACTGTCCGTCACATGAGAGGAAATGTACAGCGAGGGCAGGAATATGGTCCCGGCAATCCAGATGCTCCCACAGAGGAGGTCCAGGCTGGCTGGGCCTGGGCCTGGGGGCAGCGAAGGAATCTGGCTCTGGTCCCCTCCAGGGTGAGCTTCTAATTCTCTGCTGGGCCAGCTTGCCCTACTCTTGGTCATTGCTCATCCTGTCAGGGGCTAGGCCCTGCTTTGCTCAGTTCCTACTCCTTCCTTCCCATTGCCTCCTCTGCTCCTGACTTCCCAGAGCCCCCCTCTGTACCGTCTTCAGGGCATTCTGTAGTCCAGGCACGCTGGATGCCATCACCGCCCACCCTCAGGCATCCCATGCTGCCGGACTACTCATCGTGCATGTCACAACTCTGGGCCTTCCCACACACACTTCTCTGTTTGCCAAGCCTTCCCGTTGCTGCCCTCTCTAAATGGCACACTCCACGTCCATCCAGACCACAGCCACCACACGGCACGACTCTGCCGTCCCCATTGTAGTCTACGGAAATGACACCACCACCTCCACCCACAACACATACTTTTGGTATCAGGGCAGGAGTGGAGAACCATGGTCTCTTTGGATGTGAGATGGGTAGACTTCCCAGGTTCCCTCAGTTCCTTCAATTCTGAAATATGTAGGGAGCCTCCCAGGTTCTGGGCAGAGGAATTCAGAATCTGCTTAAGGATCTTGGCGGGTGAGGGTTGCTGTCTTGGGCAGCATAGCCTCCACTCTCTAAAGCAGAAATGGCCAGAGCTGAAGATGAGTGGAAGAATTGCCATCGGCCTTCCAAGTCCCCACGAGTACTGTAGGCAGGTGGGTCCTCCTTTCGCATGACTGCAAAGGGATCCTCTGAGATAGTCCGGGGTTTGGACCCCCAGCTACTGGCCTTACAAAGAACACTTGGCCTTTCCAATTGGCTAGCCTTTTGGGGTTTTGTTTTCTTTATCTGAAAAACAAAGGAAATGGGTCAGGTTCTCGCTAGTGCTCTTTCAAGTGTTGACATCCTAGGAGCTGGGGATGAAGTCTCTTAAGCATGTTTTTTATTCTTTTTTCTTTTCTGATTATAAAGTAATGTGTTCTAATGGTGGAGTATGTGGGAAAGTGCAAAACACAAGCCAGTCAAAAACCTAGGCCTCAGAAAAGCCTAAAAATAACGTGTTGGTGTTAGCTATTCTTTTCCTTGTAGTATGCCTTTGTGTGTTTATGTGCTTGCTTGTTTTACATATTTATTACATACTTTTCAGTAAATATAACCCAAAGTATACTAGCATATATAATTAAATATTATTCAAAAAATTATTTTAATGGCATCATAAAATCCCATCGTTTGTCTTTATGTTGTTGGACATTGAGACTGTTTTAAGCTTTTTTTGCCAATATAATTAATACTATAGTGACTATGTTATCTATCAACCTACGTGTATACTTAAATCATTTCCTTCCTCACTTTCAGTTAAAAATAGAATTACTAAATTAAAGAATTAGAATCATTTTTAGGCTTTTGCGGTATAGTACCCAAATCACTTTCAGAAGAGTTGTATTAGTTGATACTTCTCCCAGAAGTGAGTATGTGAGAATGTGAACGTGAATGTCACTGGAGTATTAGGTTTGATTTTTTAAGATAATTTTGTCCACTTGAGAAATGGTTTCTCACTGTTACTTTAATTTGCATTTCTTTTGTTAAGCTAATATTTTTACATAATAATTGGCCATTAATTTCTTTTTTAAATGAGCTCTCTATGATCCTCACTAATTTTTTTGAATACCCATCTTTTCCCTTGCTTACTGATTTTTGAGAACCTTTATTGATTTGGGGGAAGCCTATCATAGAAGGTATTATATTCCTCTCTTTTCATATATGTAGCCTATATTTTCTACATTTATTGCTTCCTTTACCTTGGTTTATGGTGACTTTTAACACACGTATTTTAATATTTATGGAGAAAAACTGATCAATCTTTTCTTTGAAGTTTCTTTCTTTGTTTTTATGCTTAGAAAATCTATCTCTACCTAGAGATAAGGTAGTCTCCCATAATTTCATATAATTCATTTCTACCTTTAACTCTATAACCAATTTAAATTTATTTGTAAACAATATAAAATGAGAATCTATTTTTCTCTAATAATAAATACGTCTAGGTTTGAACAATATTGATCAAGCCTTCTTTTTAAAGATGATTTGATATGATATATATGACACTACACATTAAAGACCCATATATAGGAAGTTCCATTTCTAGGCTTTCTGTCTATTACATCTGTCCATCTTCTTATCCTGTAACACTGTCCTGTGCCACACTTATAGTTTTACAATTAATTTTAATTACGTGGAAGTTCACGTTATCCATAATTTGTTCTTTCAAAAGATCTTCAGCTGTTCTCATCATTTTGATTATTTATTTATTTATCTTTTAAAGATGATATTTATTTATTTGAGAGAGAGAGAGCCAGGGTGAGAAGAGGGAGAGGGACGAGCAGACTCTGCGCTGAGTGTCGAGTCTGATGTGGGGTTCAATCCCAGGACCCCGAGATCATGACCTGAACTGAAACCGAGAGTCGGTCACTCAAGTGACTAAGCCACCCAGGTGCCCCTACTTTGATCTTTTAGATGAATTTTGAAATCAGTTTGTTAAATTCCCCCCCAAAACTAGCACTGATTCTTTTTTGAAATTACATTAAGTTCATTTGCGAATCTGAGGTTAATTTATATCACTGGGATATTGAGTCTTTCCACCCAGGAGTGGAGTCTGTATTGCCACTTGGGAAAGTCTATCTTTATGCCCTTAAGTCTCTGTTTTTCTTATAGTTCCTGCCTGTTTTCTCTTTCTGTTTCTATGTTTTAAAATTTTTTTTTGCTATGTATTTTTAAATATTTTGCAATGTGATCATATTTTTTTTTAAAGATTTTATTTATTTATTTGAGAGAGAAAGAATGAGAGACAGCATGAGAGGGAAGAGGGCAGAGGGAGAAGCAGACCCCCTGCTGAGCAGGGAGCCCGATGTGGGACTCGATCCCGGGACTCCAGGATCGTGACCTGAGCCGAAGGCAGTCGCTTAACCAACTGAGCCACCCAGGCGCCCATGATCATATTTTTTATTACACTTTTTCACTGGTTATAATTTCATACTGATTACTTAGCATTAAATAATCAGTCAATGGTATTGATTTAGCTTTTGGTGATAGCAGACAAATCAAGTGTATATAGCATTTCTTTCTTAGTGGTGCTGGGAAGCAAGAAATACACTTTATTCTTGTTCCTCAACCACATCCACTCAGCATGCAACACTATTCATTCCTACATATACTGAGTACCTCCAGTTTGCTCCGTGCTGTGCTTCACAGTGGGGCTCAGAAACTTTCACCTCACACTCACCTTTCAGAGTTTGTCCTTCAGAGTCCTCTGCCCCCCTTCCACCAGAGTGAGAGGTTGGGTGTGTGTATTAATAACACTTCCTGGCAGCCCCATGATGCTTATTTGGAGGCTTCCCAGAATTGGCAGCATGGGTTTCCATTTTAATTAGCTTCTCAGGAGGTGTTTGCACAGCTCCTAAGACAAATAAGCTTGCTTTGGAAGCGGGAAGCCCAGTGCATAGTGAGCCTCGTCTCCTGAGTAAAGCTCCCTGGAGCAATGTTTCTGGGAAGGGTGATTGAAATTGTGACTGGGGAAATGGTGGATTTGGCTCAGCTCATCCTTACTACGGATCAGAGGCGTGGGCTATTGCTGGAGTGGAGTGAAATGCTAAGCCATAGTGGAGACCTAAAAGGAAACAAAATCGATAATACTGATCCTGTTTTTATTTGAAATTTCATATTTTTGCAGCATTTGCTTTCTGCCTTAATTTTGACTTCTTGAAATATTTGGTTAAAATAATTATTTTTATTATTTATTTCGTATTATTAATTTGTTATTTACTTATATTACTAGGGATTTTTTGGCACTCCCTTAAACTTTGCACCTGAGTCGAGTGCCTCACTCTCCTCACCCTAGTCCTGACCCTGCTGGAGATGTCTCTGTCGCGAATTGAATTGTGGCCCCCAAAAGATATGCCCAGCTTCTCGCACTCAGAATCGGTGGGTGTGCCCTTACCTGGAAAGAGAGTCGTTACAGATCTCATTAAGGAATTCAAGATGAGAGTCTGTCGGGGTGGGCCCTAAATCTACTGACAGACATCCTTAGGCAGAAGAGGAGATGGTACAGACACACAGAAGAGACAGCCTCGTGAAGACGGAAATAGAGATGAAGTTATGCAACCACAAGCCGAGTAGTGACCAGAAGCTGGAAGAAGCAAGGAGGGTCCTTCCTCAGAGCCTTTGGAAGGAGCACCGCCCTGCCAACCACTTGCCTTTAGCAGTCAGGCGTCCAGTCTGTGAGAGAGTAAGTTTCTGTTGTTATAAGCCACCACGTTTGCGATCCCTGGTTCCAGCAGCCCTTGGAAACTGTTATAGCCCCAAAGGCACATGTGTTGGTGGAAAGGTTTGTAAGCCAGACTGAGGAGAAACCTCCACCCTTGGGTCCCAGCTGGAGAAGCTGCAGGTGTTCCAAAGTGTGGAGAGAGAAATACAGGCACAAAATAAAAAGTTAAAGACAGTTTCTGGTGGGTTAAATGTGTGTGTGTGTGTGTGTGTGTGTGTGTGTGTGTGTGTGTGTGTGTGCATGTGTGTAAATTTTTGTTGATTTATCAAATATCTGAGTACTCTCTATTTGTCAACCCCTTGTGTTAGGCAGTGTGGGGCTCACGCACACATGAGCCCATGCTTGCCAAGCACAGACATGATGACTTAAATCAAATATTAAAAGACAGAACTAAATTGTGAAGCAACTGCAAAATTCTAATCAGCTTTTCCCAGAATTCTCACCATATTTCTCCCATCTCTCAAAGAAACCTAGAAAAAGCTCTCTGTGATTTCATAATACCCTCTGTTTTCTGCCAGCATGGTACTTTCCCCACTGGGTGGTAATGACACATTCTTTTTTATTTTTTTTTTAAGATTTATTTATTTATTTTAGAGACGGAGTGCATGGGGCAGGGTAATGGGGGAGAGGGGCAGAGGGAAAGGGAAAGAGAGTCTGAAGCAGACTCTGGGCTCAATGCAGAGCCCAACACAGGGCTCAGTCTCATGGCCCTGAGATCAGGACCCAAGCCAAAACCAAGAATCCAAAGCTTACCTGACTGAGCCACCCAATGCCCTGGTCATTACATTCTTACCTGCCTCCTTCCCCCATGAACAGTGGGCTCCGTAAAGTCAAATATTGTCTTTACAAATCTCTATTTCTCCAGGACCTTCTCTTTCAGTCTCTCTCTTAGTCCCTCTCTCCCTCCCTCTCCCTCTCTATATCTATATATATATCTATATATAGCTGTTTTTTAGAACAGACCCCAAATGATTTTTGAGGAAAACAATCAAGGCACCCATCCTTGGATATGCCCAGTGAGGCCACAAAAATTTTAACTTAGAAGATTTTAAAAGCAGAAATTCTCAGAAAACAACAATAAAACCAGGTAAACAAAAAGAGAGGGCAGTGTGTGTAGTGGCTAAGCTTGCAGACACTCCACGTTCTTTTGTTGAAAGGACTGAACTCCTGGGTTTGTGTCCTGTCTCTATTCTGTATTAGCTTGTCCCCTAGCTCATTCTTCTATAAAATCAGGCTCATAGAAGACCTGTCTCAATGGGCTTAGATGGGTTATTAGATGGGTTACTATATGTAAAGCTTCAATACATTTTAGTTATTATTATTATTCATTGAATATAAAACTTTGAGCAATGTAGTATCCTCATGCATTCTCCAAAATGCATTGGTAACAAAATGTACTTCTGGAGAAAGGTGTTGAAATGATACAAAAAGTTGTTAGCTTTAAGCTGGATGAATGTTAAAGGTTTGCCGACCAAAATGATGACATTGGTTCTATATGAATTGATCTGAAGATTTTTTTTAATACACACATATAACAAAAAGCCATATAATAACACGCTTCCATTTCTTCACTTTCAATATTTGTACTATAGCTGTCATTCATTTTACTTTTACATATCTTATAAGCTCCATGCTATATCATTTTCAGTTTTGCCTAAAGAGTCCGTTATCTTTTAAAAAGGTTTTTTTAATAAGAAAGAAGTATGTATTTAATGGTATAGTTACCATTTCTTGTGTTCTTCATTTCTTGCTATAGATCCAAGTTTCCATCTGTTTTCCTTTCTCTTTTGCTGGAGGGCTTCGTTTAACATTTCTTGTAGTGGGAGTCCATTGGCCATGCTTTCTGCCACCTTTTGTATGTCTGAAAAAGCTTTGGTTTCTCCTTCATTTTTGAGAGATATTTTCACTCGGTACAGGAATCTTGGTTAAGAGTTTTTCTTTCAGTACTTTAATGATGTTGTTCTATTGCTTTCTTGCTTCCATTATTTCTGACAATAAATCTGTTGATATGTTTAATCTTTGTTCCTCTGTGCATAACATGATTCCCTGCCCTGTCCATCACTCCCTTGGCTGCTTTTAAGATTTTTTTTGAATCACCGGCTTTAAGCAATTTGATTGTGATGTGCTTTGATGTAGTTTTCTTCAAGTTTCTTGTTCTTGGGCTTCATTGAGTTTCTTAAATTTTAGAAAGGTTTTTTGTGGGTTTGTCATTTTCATCAAATTTGGAAATTTTCCAGCATTTATTTTTTAAAAGATTTTAATAAACCCTTCCCCCTCCCTCAGGGACTCTCACTACACATTATTAGCTCCCTCGAGTTTGTCTCAAAGGACAATGTGACTTGTTCATTTCTTCTTTTTTTTATTCTCCTTTCTTTGTGTTTCATTTTGAATACTTTCTATCACTATATGTTTAAGTTCACTAATCTTTTATTTTATAATGTCTAATCTGTTATTAATCCTACTTACTGTATTTTCATATCTTTTTTATTTTTCCTTACAGTTCAAACATTTGGAATATAGAATATAGCTCCAGCAGTATTTGGAATATAGCTCCAACAGAATTCCTACCTCCTAATTCTAACATTTCTGTCAGGTCAGAGTCAATTTTACTTGACTGATTTTTCTCCTAATTATGGTCATATTCTCTTACTTATTTCCACGTCTGATAAATTAGATGCCATACATTTTGAATTTTACCTTGTTAGGTGCTAGATAATTTGTGTTCCTAGAAATATACCCAAGCTTTATTCTGTAATGCAGCTAAGTTACTCGGAAACAGTTTGACCCTTTTGGTCTTGCTTTTAAGATTTATTAGATGAGACTATAGCAGTGCTCATTCTGGGCTGATTATTTCTTCCCTGAGGCACTGCCTTCTGAGTACTCTAATACCCCATGAATCATAAGATTTTCTAGTCTGGATGGTAGGTACAGGCACTCTTTCTAGCTCTATGTGAGCACAAGACACTGTCATCTCATCCATTCTAGTACTTATTACCCTTTTCTTGGGTTGTTTTCTCATAGGTGTGTGCTCATCAGTACTCTGCCATATACTTACGGGAGGCTTTCTGTGGACCTCCGGAGTTTTCTCTCTGTGCTGCTCCCTCCTTTCTGGTGCTCCGCCCTGAGAACTCTAGTTGCCTTGTTCTCCTCTGACTCTCAGCTCAGAGAGTCGGCTGGGCTCTGCTTGGGTTACTGTTCTCTATGCCATAACTTGGAAATTCTCTCAGGAAAGTTTGTTGGGCTCATCTCACTTGTTTCTTGTTTCTCAGAGATCATTTTCCTTTGTTGACTAATGTCTAGTGTCTTGAAAAACATTGTATCCTATTTTGTCAGGTTTTATTATTTTTTTTCTTTTGGTTGTGTTAGGCAGGATAGTAAACCCAGTTCCTATTTTTTTCATATTAGCTGGGAGTCTGAGACTGATTTTTCAATTTTCATATGTCCCAGCCCCCTGCTAAAATCTGATTCAGAATCTGTATTCTGGAAAAGCAAGATGTTTTGATGTATACTCCTAGATATAAACCAGAGAACTAGATCTTTGCTCTTCAAAGTGTAGTCCATGTATTAGCAGCATCGACACCATCTGGGCGCTTCCCAAAATTGCAGAATTTCAGATCTCATTCAAGACCTACTAATTCAGAATCTACATTTTAATAAGATCCCCAGTTGGTTTGTATGTACGTTAAAGTTTGAGAAGTGCTAGACTGGCCAATTTCAAAGTTCCCTTCTTGCTCTGAGTTCTATGTGCCTCTGAAATGCATTACATGGCTTCTAAGAGAGCAAGGTACATTGTGGAAAAGTTGTAGTATGGTAAAGGTGTAAGTTTATAGAGTAGGTTTGTCATATGAACTGCAAGAAATCTAACAAAGGGAAAAATGAAAGTCCTAACAAAGGGCAAAAAAGAACAAATACTTAACCTACACTTATTTTTGCAATTATTTGATTAATTTCTCTCTATATGGATTATATATTTCTTTTTTACTAATCTATATTAAGAGCCTAGACAGTGCTTGGCATATGTCAAGCACTCCGTAGTTTTTGATTGACTGACCAACAGACTGAAAGGTTAGATGCACCGTCAAAGTGGGTATTTATATGCCCCTGAGGACAATTTAGACACAGAGAGCTCAAAAGGGGAAGAATAACTTGACTCAGATGAGATGGTCCAGACTACCTAAGAAACATTAGACTTCATGAGAATTTGGTAAAGGAGGGTCTCAGAAAGTTTAGTCAATAATTCATAAGCAGTCTTTATAATTGGGGAAGTGACTAAAGGAACTGCAATTCCACATAATTACCACCAAAGAGGAAGAGCATGTTGAGGAAGTAACAGGTGATTTTGGAGAAAGTGATTATGCCAACTCCAAATTTACAATAGCTGAGGAAACAAGCCCTGGGGAAGCAGCTTTATATATAAAAAGAGCCTGCATTTTAGGATTGTGCAGATCTCAGTTTGAGTCTCTGCTTTTAGACTGTGCAGTGCAATGACTTGAAGCACTTTCTTAGTCTTCTCTGGACCCCTATCTTTAAACCAGAGTTGGAGATGATTATGATGGTGATGACGAGCAGTAGGGTTGCTGTTGGGGCTGGTGGCACAGAACTTGCATCTCGAGGAGTCCTTTGATAATCAATTGCAGTGATGACTACAAATGGCTGCTATAACATCTATAAAGTGCTACACAAATGACCATTACTCCTGGATGCTAGGAAGGAAATGAGAAAAACTCATGTGACTGCACAAAGATGTGCTCTGAAAAGCTCAGGTAGTAAAATAATAGGTATAAAAATGGTACGAAGAGGAAGGGCTTCCCAGAGGGAATACAAAAGTTTGGGACCATTAACAAAAGAGGCGGGAAGGCCACTTGATGAATGTGAGTGTATACTTAGTAAGAAAACAATAAAAATAAGGTAGGTGAAAAACTGCTGAGGACAATAGAGGCTGTATTCACAACTCTGATGGAAATCAAGTCAAAACACACACACACACACACACACACACACACACACACACACAAGCAAAAAAAAGAAAACATCAAGGAAGGACAGGAAAGTCTTATAGCCAATAGTGTAGAAGTAAAAATTCACAGGAAAACTCTACCCATAATGTTCACTTCCTATCATCTCTTTCTTTCCTATCTTTCCGTCTTTCTATCTTTTCAGGGAGAATAAGGTTCAAGATGAAGAGAGGGAGAACAAATGGCCTTCAAGCTGTAAAGGGGAGAAAAAACAGTCAAATAGAACTCCCAACATCCAGCCTCCCATCTCATGCTTGAATTTCCCCCTTTACATCAGCCCAACAAGTAAAATTTTTAAACAAACTCTAGTATCTGAGGATTCACCACATCTTTAATCAGATCGTTTCTTCTTTGCACGATAAGAACAGTTAAAAAATCTAGTTTGTGTAAATGCTGAGTCCAAACAAATCTTCCTATATCTTCCATCGGCCTGGGTCCCACCCTTAGTGTAATTAGGAACAAACAAATTTTCTTTTTATGTAAAAATTACTTCCATATTCAAAGATTGCTACCATTTCCCTTCTCCAAGTAGAGCTATCACTTCTTCAGGCTTAGCACTCTTATTTTCCTGTAACAGTTGGATAGTTGAATTTCTTTAGCAACCTCTGAAAGTGTTTTCACTTGATTTTAAGCAAATGTTCTTCCTAGTTAAAAGAAATGGTGAGTGAGAAAGGGCCAATGTTCTTTGGTTAAAAGAAAATCAAAGATATCAGAAGGAATTCTTTGAACTTCCCTCTACCAAATCCACTTAAACCCGTTCCCCTCCTTTTCTGGTATATTGGAGAAAGCAACCTTTCTTCTAAGAAGAATTCTACCAGTGCTTTGCACCACACCACTTCTGCCTTCCCAGGCAGACATTATCAGTGATCCCACAGTCTTTCTTCCCTCAGTCTCTCTCAACCTTCCTCTTCATAACTGAGTTTCTCGTCTGTTCTTACTGCCTCCATTTTTCACCTCCCCTTACCCTTTATTCACTGAAAACTGGCTATTGGGCCATCATTTTACTGGAAATGATCTAAGTTCACCAGTAATATCCATATTTCTAACTAAAGTAAGTGTTTTTTCTTTTTAATTTTACTTCATCTCTCAACAGGATTTATTATAGAATAGTTCTTTCTTAAAATATTTTCTTCCTTTAGCCTTCTTAGACACCAGATTCTCTTGGCACACTCCTAGTTCCTTCACTTTGGCTTTCTTAATCTCCTTTATAGGCCCAACCTTTTTATATTCTCTCATTAAATAACAGAGATCCTCAAGGGTTAATCCTACCCCCAACCCTCTTTTCTCACTAGATAGCTAGACTAGATCCCATGGCGTTAAGTACCATGTGTATGATCTATGGACACCTCCCAGCCCAGGCTTCTTTGCATTCCGGACTATCATATTCAGTTGTCTCTTTCACATCTGCTTGGATGTCACAAAGACATCTAAAAATCAACATATCCAAAACTGGAATCATGCTCCCTCCCCCTTCCCCAACTAGTAGCTCCCTGGTATTCCTTTTTTTTCCCTCAGAAACTGACTTCACCACTTTCCACTTGTGCGAGCCAAAAACTTGGGATTTATTCTTTAGTATTTTTTTTTCCTTTTTTCTTCTCTAAATCATCCATCACCAAGATCTGTAAAGGTAACACCTAAATAATTCCACATCCATGCATTTCTCTCCATCTTCACGGTCCCACCTTAGTTCATATCATTTTGGCTGGACTATTGCAATCACATGCTAACTTGTCTTCCACAATTTTTATCATCCTCTCAGGATCTGCCCTCCACACCATAATTAGAATGACCTCTCTAAAATTCAAGTGTGATCTTATCACTTCCCTGCTTAAAATGTTTGGGGGGTTCTCATTGTATAAGTAAGAGCAAAATTCTTAAAATTCCCTGTGAGTTATAGCCTGTCCCTGCCTCACCAGGCTCATTTCTTATTATCCCATAATCTCCAGTCAAACTGGCCCTCTCTCAGTCCCTCCTAGGTGCTTTGCTCCTTCCTGCTACAGGACTTTGGCAAACATTGTTTTTATAGTCATAAAATGCTGCCTTCTCTCTTTCCTTATAAATTGTCTGAGGTGATTTCTTCGAATTATTCTCATGTAACTATATTTCCATCCTTTGGAGAAATTCTATCAGTACCGAATAACACATTCACTTTTTAAAACTTTAATTCATATCTGTCTCTAACTGCAACTTAATTCAATGAGAGTAGAGCTTTTCTCTGTTTGCATATCTCTGTATCCCCAATGTCTAGGAGAGTACCTGGCCCACAGTATGTACTCAATCAATGCTTGTGGAATACATGAACATACGGATGGGCCTCAACAATACCCTTTCATAGCTCTATGTGTTCTTTTCACGTGTTCTTCCTTCCTCCTGGAATACAGCCCTTCCTGCCCTTCTTCTCCTGATCCTTTTGGTCTGTTGACTCTCTTATATCCTTGAAGACTCAAACTTGAATACTCAACCTGGTCTTCCTAAGAGAAGTGCGTCTGTTATTCCCCTCCAAAAGGAGAGTGATGTGCTCTGGCCTTTGTGTTCTTTATGCATATCTTTACTTTAGCATTTCTTACAATGCTTGAATATTTTATTTGCATATCTGTTTTCCTATATCCTCCAGTACATAAGGAGCAAGAACTATGTCTTAGAAGAGTGTCTGCAAAATATTAGGGACTCAATACATGTTTACTGAATTAAACAATGGTAGGTGCTAAAGAACCATTATTTGAAATAGTAGATAGGGTCCCCTGTCCTCCTTCACTGCTCTATTGACATCCTTTCTGAAATTGTATATTTGGTGGAAAAGGGCAGTTTTCTTCAGCTAGAAGGAGATAGGCCCTTAACCAAGAATACACAAGTACCATGCTCTTCTGCTAGACTTGCCAAATAAAGCAAAGAGGTGTTAGGAGAGCATCTCTATTCTTTAAGTGGTTTCGTGTTTCTAGGCATATTATTTACCAGTGTATTGAAAGGACTTACCAATGTGTTTTTTATTCATAATTGCTGATCTTTGAGAAATCAGAGAGAACAAAAAATATGTCATAAATCTGGGTGTGTGTGATAGACAAATATTATTCCAACCATTAGAAAGAAAGATAGAATCTAGTACAGATTGTCAAGCATGACATCAATTGTCTGAGAAATTCTAAAACAGATTATTAAGATATGGTTTGTAGGTCATTTGGCAGAGGAGTTTTCTAAGATCGAGTCATGCTATAATGGTCTGTCTCTTTTCTCAGTTAGGGTTAGTAGATTGTACCAAGTAGGCAAGTGCTTTAGACATGATATGTCTCAATTTCACAAAAGCTTTTGATCATGTTTTTCCTGATATGTTGGTGCACATAGGTGAATTTATAGTTGGGGCACACAAGTGAATTTGTAGTGGACTCACTGCCATTGCCCATGGAACACTGACTAATGGACTGATGCTGATCTGGAAGGCTGCTGGTGACTTAATACATTTCCATTCCTTGTCTTGTCCTGGTTAACATTTTACTAACAATGTAAATGAAAATATAGAATACATGATAATCAAAGATTTAGGTAACAGATCCTAGGGGGTGGGTCAAAGCTAATGAATTATTGGAATCATAATTTAAAATTATTTTTAGGCTAAAAACAATGTATATTTTAGAATTAAAATGAAAAATATAAAGATTTTTCCCATACATATGCATTGATTTACTAGCCTTTCATTGCATGCCTGAATGTGCTAGACACTTTGCATAAATTATGTCACTTAGTCTTTCTTAATAATCATTTGATATGGATTTTATTCCTCCATTTTACAGAAAAGAAAACTGAAAATCAAACGAAGTGCTTTCTGTAAAGGTCTTAAAAGTGGTGCTGCAGCTGGTATTTACACACAGGTCAGTCTGACACCCCAACTGAAAATGCTCTTCCCTATACTCCACTGGTTTTTCAGATGAAATGTATCAGTAAAGTGTAAATGCTACACTTAGTTGAAGAAACCCAATGCCGTGAGTGCAGAATGGAGGAGATGTGGTTTCACAGTGGTTCGTGTGAAAAGGTGCGAAGGGTTTGTTTGCCTGCAAGCACCTTATGAATCATCAGGGTGCGTCACTGACTTCTCCCCAAATGAATAAAATCTTGGGCTATGAAACAGTGCTCAGAACAAAGAAGGGCAAGAGTCATATTGTGCTCTACCATGACTGAAATACGGTGCTTGCTTCTGGGACACTCAGGATATCCTAAGAAAGCACTGTTAATGTGAGCAAGTCCAGGATAATTTGACCAGAATGACAAATTTAAGTCAAATGAAATATGGTTGAAGAAACTACAATGTAGCAAGCATGTTACCTCTAGCTATATATAGTTAACATCTGCTAATGTGTACTGGAGGCCAGACGCTAATCTAGAAGTTTTCAGCCATAATTCATTTAATCCTCAAAATAATTTTGACATAGCTTTTGTTATTATCACTTCTGTTTTACAGATAAAGAAACTGAGACACAGAGTGGTTATATCAAGCTTCCCGGGGTCACATAGTCACAAACTCTGAAAGTTTGGCTCCTATCTTAAACTGGAACAAGAAATTAGAAGAGGAATTATATACATTATTTGGCTACAGAAGAAAAAAAGTAAACCAGAGAGAATGCTCTAGAAGAGCACAGTTGGATTCCATCTCAAAAAGAATATTGTTTTACAATATCTCAAAAGAATTTTGCTGAGTTCTCTATTAGTAGAAGCTTTCAGTCAGGCATATTTTTGAGGGATTTGCTGCATTGGAGCAGTGTAGGCTAATATGATCTACATGTTTCCTTCTGTTTCCTTGAGCTCATCGGTGTCAGCATGGCCCCATATTGATGGAGTGGAATGTGAGCATTTATCTCCCTGGAATCTTGAGGTATGTGTAGAAAAATCTAGATTAACTAGAGCAAAATTTACAGAACCCTAAATTAATCAAAAGATATTGCTACATTACGCTTTTCAAAGACAGAGGTGATTTTTTGTAAAGATTTCATTTATTTATTTGACAGAGAGAGAGAGCACAAGCAGGGGGAGTGGCAGACAGAGACAGAGGGAGAAGCAGACTCCTCGCTGAGCAGGGAGCCCGATGTGGGGCTGGATCCCAGGACACTGGGATCATGACCTGAGCTGAAGGCAGACACTTACTTAACCAACTGAGCCACCCAAGCGCCCTGACAGAGGTGATTTTTTAAAAAAGTATTTTAATGTTCATTTATCCTTTCATCCATAAGAATATACATCCAGACTATAGAGTACCTACCATATGTAACGCTTTATCTGATCCCATCTTTAGTTGTCTATTGCTCATTCCATTTAATTATGAGAAAATTTAGGCTCAGAAAATTTAAGCGATGACCAAATGCCCGCAACTGGGAAGGGGCAGAACAAGGCCTGTAACATGGATTTATCAAACCTTGCCTCCCCCAGCATACTCTATTCCTTCCCCAGGAAAATCAAGTGGATGGATATAGTTCACAAATAATTTCAATAACGTGGTTTTCTTCCTTGTTTCTTCAGTCATTCCCTCAACAAACATCACTGGCCACTCCTTTCACTTAGGGCCAGCATAGTGTCGTTGGTGGTGAGGAACACAAAGATTAAAAAAGAAACAAAATGAAAAACATTGTCCTAGCTTGGAGGGGCTCAGTGTTGAGTAGGGAGACAGATTTGGAAACAGATCATTGCAATCCAGTGAGAGAAACTAAGAGTCAACTTGCCTGGAATGTACATTCTTTTCATCTTCCTATTAACTGGGTCTTCCTGTAATCAACATCCATCTTTATTCAACAAATGTTTGAGCATCAACTCTGTGCCAGGCATGGTGCTAGGCATTCTGGAAACAGAGAACAAAGCACAGCACCAGACCTGCTCCCTGCCCTCACAGAGGTTATAGTCGCTTGGTTTCGGGCACTCTGGCCAGGCTCTTCTTGAGATTTCCATGTAGGAAGCTAGAGAACATGGAGACACATCTTACTTGAAAGTTAGGCTAGAAGTTGATGAAAAAGACAAAAATAGAATACAAACAAAATTAGTATTGAAAATAGCTATACTGGACATGACATACTGTATCTCAAAGCATCCAGAATGGCCACTTTTGTTCTTTCCCCCTGTGTTGTAACAAACCACTTTTTATTTGTTTTTATTTGTGTGTCTCCACCCACGCTCACTCCAGAGCCTGCACTTGGGACACCGAGCTACAGAGAGATGTGAGAGCTGCGTTGGGTAAAGCAGGAGATGCAAATATATCTCAAATCTTCCAACTCTCAACTACCTCTTCCACTGCTAATCTTGTCGAGTTCCTGTCACTTCAGAGGATGACAGCAGCAACCTCAAGCACCAAAAGGGCCTGGTAGAATTGTTCTATCAAAGACATGGAGAGGAGTTCATGCCCTTGAAGTGATGGGGTGAAATTTGAGGGGAAGGCAAAAAGAACAGGAGATAAGATCATTACCCAAGAGCCCAAGTCCTAACCACTGAGCAGAGTTAAGCATCAGTGCAAATCTGGCAAAGGACATGGGCAGGGTTGAACCATGAGGTAGGGAAGGCATGGGAGCCATAAGGAAACCCTTGAGCTTTGCTTTCTCCTCACTTAGCTCTCCGAAAGTTTGTGAGTGAGACCTCCCATTTTTACTGGGGGAAGAGAGAGTAAGATGGAGAAAGGTTCTTATATCTGAATTTCTCTTGGGAGAGCAATGTATATAATTGCATAAAGAACATATCAAGAAGCTCTGTGGTTTGAAGGGAGAGTTCCCCAAATCATACCCCATCAACAAAAGATGAATGCTAAGTGTGGTGCAACTGCCAGGAAAAATAACTGGTTTTGCTCCTGAGAGGGTGGTTCAGTGGGTCTGAGGACAGAGTGAAGGGAGAAGAAGGAAAGGGGCAACTGTGCAGTCCAGAGAGCAGCGTGTTGTTGACAGCGACCTCCCCAGACCCAACTGCTGCTTCTGTAAAATTCTATAAAATTACAAAATGCTTGGTGTGGGCAGATCTCTTGAAGAACCTCCTGAAGAGGCCACATTTTGGGTCAGGGGTGATTTGGGATAAAACAGATTTAGTCCACATGGACAATTAGATAGGGAGCCTACTCACTGATAAGTTTAGGACTTTCATGACCTCTGCCCTTAACTTCAGACTCATATACCTAATTGCCTCCACAATATCTCCACTTGGATGACCAAAAAGCACCTCCAACCCACCAAAATCTTTTCCCCTCCAAATGCCCCCCATCAGAGGAAACATTCCTACCATTCAACGGGCTGCCCAGGCCACACTCTTGGGATCTTTCTCACTCCTTTTCCTGTGCTTCCATTTTCAAATCCATCAGCAAGTCCTGTTGGCCCGCCTTGAAAATATATCTCAAATCTTCCAACTCTCAACTACCTCTTCCACTGCTAATCTTGTCGAGTTCCTGTCACTTCAGAGGATGACAGCAGCAACCTCCTAACTGGTTTCTCTGATTCTGTGTTTGCCTCAGTATAGTTTATTCTCCTCACAGAGTAATCTTCAAGAAATGCAGGTCTGATCATGTCAATCTTGTGCTCAAAGCCATCCAATGACTTGGCAAAGTCCTTACAAAAGCCTTACAATTCTCTGTGACCTGGCCACCAACTTCATTGTCCACTCCTCTGCCTTACCTGGCGTTCCTTCTGCTCTTTGAAGTTGACAGGCACACTTTGTGTTTGCTGTACCCGGGTCTGCACCATTAGCAAAGAGTGAGGCTGGGACTCTAACCTGGGCTGGGGAACTCCAGAGCCATTGCTCTTAAACTGCTGTCACTTGCCAACCCCGTAGCACATATCACACTACCCAATAATGTAGTATTTATCTTCTTGTTTCCTTGGGGTCTTTCTCTCCCACTAAAAATTCAAATTTCATAAGGGCAGGGACTTTGTGTGTTTTGCTCATTATACTGTGCCTGGCACATAATTGGTGTTCTATAAATATTTGTGGAAGGAATGAAGTCTTAGCTGATATCCATATATAATGGCTGACAGTGAGGCACTTTTTATGCATTGTCCACTAGTCTTCATAGCAACCTCATCAAAAGGTCACTATTATGTTCCTCATTTTAATGAGGAGGGAACTGTGGCTTGAAGAGGTTAACTGTTTGCCCCACATTACACAGCTAGGAAGTGGAAGAGCAGGGATTTGAACTGGGGTCTGTTCACCTTCAGAGCCTAAGCTCTTAACCCTTGGGCTATGTTTTTCCTACTACCCTAAGCTTCTTTCTCTTCTCCATGTGGCACCTAGTTACACCAAGGAAATAATTAATAATTAAATAATTAATATGTTTGAAGAACTCAGAAAGACCTTAAGAAAACAAAAATGCCTTGGTATAAAGCATTAAACTTTTTATAACTGGGTAGCACCTGTTAAGACATATAAGCTCTTCCTCTATTTTAGAGAGAAGTTTGAGGTGCAGAGAAGTTGAATGGGTGTCTAAGGCCCCCAAACTCCATGATATTGACAAAAGACACCTGAGTAAGGAATTGGGAACTCTTCTGGTGAGTAACTGTGTATTATGGGTTGAATTATATCCTCCCTCAGATTTATATGTTGAAGTCCTAACCCCCAGTACCTCAGAATGTGACTTTATTTGGAAATAGATGCAATTAGTTAATTAGATGTAATTAGTTAAAATGAGGTCATACTGGAGTAGGGTGGGCCCTTAACCCAATATGACTGGTGTCCTTATAGAAAGGGGAAATTTGGATGCAGGCATACAAACACAGAGAACGCTGCATAAACATGAAGGAAGAGATTAGGGTGCTGCATCTACAAGCCAAGAATGTCAAAGGTTGCCCCAAATTATCAGAAGTTAGGGGAGAGGCATGAACAGATTCTCATAGCCCTCAGAAGGAACTGTCCCTGACCCCACCATAACCTTGCACTTCTAGCCTCCAGGACTGTGAGATAGTAAATTTCCACTGTTTAACCCCCCCCAACTCCCTCACCCTTCCCACCCCGGTTTGCGGTACTAGTTTATGGCGGCTCTACAACATTAATACACTGTGTGATCTCAGGCAGGTCACTGGCCATGTCTGAGCCTCAGTTCCTTTATTTATAAAAGTAAAGGGGTAGACCAGATGATCTCTGAGGAATCTTTGGTTCTAAAATTACATGGTTTCCGGGACGCCTGGGTGGCTCAGTCGTTAAGCGTCTGCCTTCGGCTCGGGTCATGATCCCAGGGTCCTGGGATCGAGTCCCGCATCGGGCTCCCTGCTCCTTGGGAGCCTGCTTCTCCCTCTGCCTCTCTCTCTCTGTCTCTCATGAATAAATAAATAAAATCTTTAAAAAAAAAATTACATTGTTTCCTTATTCCAGGACTCAGAAACCAATACATTTTTTTAAATTAATTAATTAGTTAATTAATTTAAGAGAGAGAGAATCTCAAACAGACTCCCAGCTGGACACAGAGCCAGATGCAGGGCTCAATCTCATGATCCTGAGATCATGACCTGAGCTGAAATCAAGAGTCAGACACTTAACTGACTCAGCCACCCAGGTGCCCCTTCCAACACCTTTTTTTTTGGTTTAAAAGGCTTTAGGCATGGGGTTGCATTTTACCCTTGCATAAAACCACTTGATTCAGTTCAGTTTGACAAATGTGTATTTGTTCTAGATATTGGATTGGGCATTGGAGATTCAACAGGGAATAAGATCCAGCTTCTGACTTCAGTGACTTACAGTCTTTTGGAAAAGACATAAACCCAACTTCAACATATAGCAGGTGTTAATAATTATAATATTTCTCAGAACTTTATGTATATCAACTCATGTAATTCTTGCATAACCTGCTATAATCTTGGTATTACTATAATTATCTTTATTCTACAGATGATAAAGCTGAGGCACAGGAGAGTTAAGTGACTTGCCCAAGGTTACACAGCTAATTACACAGGTAAAGCACAGGATGTTCTAGGAACTCAAGTAAGAGTCTTTATCCCAACCTTGGGGATCAGGGAAACTTCCTGTAGGAGGACACCTGATCCAAATCTTGAGGAATGTGGGAGAGAACCAGCTTGGAGAATTCTTCACAAAGGGTACAGGATGCATACAATGTGGGTTTATAAAGGGAATTTGCTAGCTTTCCTGCCCCACCTGGGTTTTACAGGTTTTAAAGCTCATGATCATTGATTTAATCAATCACTAAGACACAGGCTCGGGCTCGGAGAAGTAGCAATGGAATGGTGGAAAAGGCCTGGGATTATTACCTCCACCTGACAAATTAATAATCCCCATTTTGCTGAAGCCCAAAGAGTAGGTGAATTGTCTAAAGTCGTATGGTTAGTAAATGGAGGAGAGAGGATTTAAACCCAGGCCACTTGGCTCCAGAATCCATGCAATAAACCACCCTCCTTCACCTGAACCCCATTAGGCTTTGTTCAGTGGACAAGAGCTTCCCAGACTTCCAACTCATGTCAAAATAAGCCTGTGGGAAAAGGTCAAGGGAAGGCCATCTTCTGGAACTCTGACAGTTCCTGACTCTGTAAGTCAGCCTTAGGCTCCTACACATTTTGTTAAGTACTAAGCTATCACACTCAGCCTTGGCAGAGATGCCATAGTAATTTCTGCTTCTGCAGTAGTTCCCTGCCACTAGGAACACTGATATGCCATCATAGATACGAGAATGGTTACACTTATGACCTATGTTATAGAACCAGATAATTAACTTTCTTTTAGATTTATCTTCATTGTGGTTTTCCTGAGAACAAAATTATGATTTTGTGGTCTGCAGGGCAGATGGTGAGCAACACAGCAGACTGCAAGCTCCTGGACTATAGAGCTCTGTCTTACTCATCTCTGATGCCCGGTCTCATCTCTGTACCTGAACCAGCTCCTGGCCATGGTGGGTGGACAATATCTGAAGACAGTCATAGTGAAAGAAATTTGCTGTGGCCTGAATGTTTGTGTCCCTTCCCAAATTCATCTGTTGAAATTCTAACTCCCAAAGATAATGGTAATAGGAAGAGAGGCCTTTGGGAAGTGTTTAAGTCATGAGGGTGGGGGCTTCATGAATGGGATTACTGCATTATAATAAAAGGGTCCAGAGAGATCTCTAGCCCTTTCCACCAAGTGAGGAGTCTATTTCTACCAGTTATGATCCAGGAAGTGGGCCCTCACCAGAACGTGACTATGCTGGTACCTTAATTTTAGACTTCCCAGCCTCCGGAATTGTGAGAAATAAATTCCTGTTGTTTTTAAGCTGCCCAGTCTGTGGTGCTTTATTATAGCAGCCTGAACGGACTGACAAAAGCCTTAGCTCCAAGCATGACTCTCTCTTCAGGAGCGATAGCTCTCCACTCAAATTGCATCTGGGGAAAATTTTAAAAATCTGGTCCCCAGGGCTCTTGGGAATTCAAACAGAATCTAGGATTGTGGGTGGGACCCAAACATTAATATTTAAAAAAAAATTTATTCTTCAGGTGATTCTTATTTGCAGCAAGGATTAAAAAACATTTCCCTGTAGAAAACATACCTGCACATATTTATAAATATTTATAGCTGTAGACTTTATAAAAGTCACACCTGTGACTATGCTAACCAATTCACTTTGTCACTTAATCTGTAAGAGCTCAGGGATGGGGGTGGAATCAGAAATCAGGGATGGTAGCTAAGTGCCGTAAACATCAGCTCTACAACCGGCAGGCAGACTGGTTCTGCAATGTTGGCTCATCTTGTCTTTGTAAAGAAATTCAGTAATTTTAGTTTCTTGAGTGGAATTCTTCTAGAGCAGACCCACTTACTAGTTCACAAACATTTCCCTGTGGTTAAAATATTACGTTAACCTGCTGATTCTTGTTTGTGGCCTTTCACCACACACACACACACACACACACACACACACACTTCTTAGGATAACATTTTTTATTTTATTTTTTTAAGATTTTATTTATTTATTTGACAGAGAAAGACACAGCGAGAGAGGGAACACAAGCAGGGGGAATGGGAGAGGGAGAGGCAGGCTTCCCGCGGAGCAGGGAGCCCGATGTGGGGCTCGATCCCAGGACCCTGGGATCATGACCTGAGCAGAAGGCAGACGCTTAACGACTGAGCTACCTAGGCACCCCAGGATAACATTTTTTAAAGGTGATTTTAAAATTTCAACAGAGCATTTAAGTATTCTGCCTATGAAATTTATAAAGCTCTTTCCAGAAAGAAAAGCATAACCATGTGATCAATAGGAGACTCCATGCATCATCGAAAAGACCATGAACCAGTGCTCTGTCAATGGTGCTTGAAGATGACTCTTTGGACCTCAGATTCTTCATGTGTCAACTGAATCAGTGGGACCACTTGACTACATGAAGCTAATGTTCTGTGATGCTATGATTCATTTTTCTGGAGGACCCAGCCAAGTTGGAGATTCCCTTGGTTTATCTAGTGGATTAAACTTTCCAGATTCTTACAGTGGTTTTGTTTGCTTTTCTTTAACCACCTCCCGCATCACTGAGCTGTGTGGATATTTGCTAAGAACATGTGAAACGTTCCAAGCTAGGGGACTTTTTGGACACAGATTCTGAAACTTCAGTTGAGAGGTTGGCCAGGCAAAGTGGTTGGTTTTCTTTGTGGGGTAGGGTAGGAGAGAAGAGAAAGAAATATCTGCTTTTAATAGGTCAGAACTAACCACAAAATAATTGGGCCTACAGTCTAATCTAATCATGCTTTTGTTTATTCACTTCATATAAAAGTCTCTTACGAATGCATCTGAGCACAATATATAATAATAATAATACTATAACATACATTGTGAGAAACTTTTGAAAACAATAAAATGTCCACCTGAAATATGCAGTGTAAATAGACATACAAACCCATTGGTCATGCACATTTGTGCCATTTCTTTAACTAGTGAGTTACAATGCTGAACTGAAAGCTTGGAATATATTTTACAAATGGGAGACGGAAGCCAATAAGAGGCCTAACAAGTGTTATCAGAAGCTTCACATTTGCATAATTTACTACATCAGTTCACATTTTATTATAAAATTCACATTGTTTTATTGTTTGTTTGTTTTTTTGTAATTAATTGGAACATGACATTCCTGCTTAACGGCTGGCAGGAGGCTTTTGCTTCAAAATCAGTAGTTTGGGAACACTTAGAAGAACCGTCTGTGAGCAAATGTAGTGTTGCTGTTTAAGCCAAAGCCACAATGAGAGTAGAACCCAGTTATAACCCAACTCACGCAGACACAGATTTGGATAGAACATGGGTGAAAACTACATCCCCTTGCCCCCTACCCCTATCAAACTATACAAAAGTAAAAGCTCAGTATAAACCATTTAGTATCGAATGTGAGAATCCTGTTTCCAAAACTGGTTCACAAAGGGGTTGTGCAGTATGAGCAACTCAGACAGGGAAGAGGGCAGACCTTCTGAATAAAAGCCCACAGATGTCCTCACCGGGGAGGGGGTCGTATGTCTCTCTTAAGCGATGTCCAGGTTATATAATACACCATACAAAATGTTACAAGAAAAGTCGCAACTCTTAGGCAGAGTTTTCTACACAAATGTAACACCACCATTGGCAGGCAATGTTAGATATATAAATTAATAACTTACAAAACATTACATTATATACATGAAGTAATAAATATACTGTTATAAACAGAAATGGAGGTGTTAGCGCAGAAGGCAGTTCAAGAGAAAGACGGCAGCATCAGATTGGAAACGGTGTGTCACTGGGTAGAGAACGAGGGGGGGAGGGGACAGGATGGGGTGTGTGTGCAGGGCCCAGGGGCTCAGGGCTACGGGACACAACATGGCGCACTGCCTCATCGAGCTGAATTTTACACAGACTGTTATTGGGAATGACATGACTACCCCTTCCTACCTCTCAGTTTGTTCACTTTTCTTCTGTTTGCAGCACAAAAAGTGAAGTTCTAAGAGGAGAAAAAAATACTGCTGTAAGCAGGCAGACAGAGATAAGTTATACGGGCAACTGTGAAGCTGGATGGGACCATAGGGGAAGGAAGTAGAATGTGGTTAGAAGCGTATCCTTTCTATTTGCAAAAGTAACTGTAGTAAAGTGAAAGATATTGCCCAAGAAAGAAGGAAGACCATTTTCTTTCCTTTTTTTTTTTCCCAGAAAGAGTCAAAAAAGTTTATGTCAACTTTGAACGCTTATCCGTGTAGAAGTTGATACTAAACTCTAGGTATTCAACAGGCATTTTAAAGACGTGAAAATGTTTTACAAAAAAGGCACACAGGTTGGCAGA
Source organism: Halichoerus grypus (assembly GCF_964656455.1). Classification (NCBI taxonomy): domain Eukaryota; kingdom Metazoa; phylum Chordata; class Mammalia; order Carnivora; family Phocidae; genus Halichoerus; species Halichoerus grypus. The sequence continues at coordinate 134,293,597 of NC_135716.1, forward strand.
CAAGGGGACAGGTGAGCAGATTCATAAATGAAGTTATTAATCAGTCAGTTCAGTCACTAGGGGGGACAGATTCCCAAAACTTAGTGCAGAAAAAAAATCTCTCAGTTTTGTGTCTTCCATTTTCAAGCCATTTACTCAGGATCTGACCTTGGCCTCCAGTACCAGATAAAGCTTCAGCTCTCCACTAAGCTTGCAAACAAGGCAAGTCAACCGTGGGATTTTCTGAACTGCTGTTTGCTTCATGGTCTCGCATTCTGGCTCCCAACTCAAGTAACTGGAGAGGCCACATGGCCCTTGTCCCGTGCAGGCCTACGCCCCCATGATGGGCTGGCCCTACCATCCAGCTGGCATGCTTGTCAAAGGTGGAATGTTCATCTCCACACGGAGAAGGCAATTATGTGTCAATCGGGGACTTGTCTTCTGCCCCAGTGTCTCCATCAGTCTCTCCTAGCGAATCCCTATGGTCAGGGTCAATCACACAAAGCGTCTTTGTGCTGCTGAAATAATTGTGACCCTCTCCCTCTTTGTCAGGGCCTTCGGAATCCTCCTCTTCAAGGGTCAGTTCAAATTGGAACTTCTCCATCAGACCCTGACAGTCTCTGCCCTGCTCGTCCGGCGGCGGGGAGGGGCTCTGGGGTATCATGCTCTGGTACCAGTTCCTGTTATCTTCCAACGTATCCAGAATGTCCTGGGCGTCAGGCTGCACCAGATCTGCCCAGGTCTCCCACAGTGGATGCACGATGTAGTCAATGAAACCAACCTGGAAAAAAATAAGTTACATGTCGATTATTATGATGGGCTCTTGAAAACCAAACAAGTTGTTCTGGTTTCTAGGCGAAGAAAGAGGCACAACAAGCTAAGAGAGATCAATAAGGATGGATTCCCCTATTTGAGCACGTACTATACGGTACACCATGCCCTGGATGTAATATATACATTATTGCTCTTATGTCCGCAAAGTAAGTATTGTTACCCACCCTTTACAAAGGAGGAAGCTAAGACTCATTGAGATGAAATATCTTGTCAGAGATCACAGAGCCGGTAAGTGGTAGAGCTGGGACTTTGACCCAGCTCCGTCTGATTCCCAAGCCTGTGTTTGTCTCACTATAACTGACTACTTTTCCTCTTCTGTGTGCCAGATAAGAAGTCTGGATGTAACTCTGGTTGGGAATGACTTTGTCACTACTTGGATTCTGTGAGTCATTCTCCGAAGAAGGAAGCTCCAGGTCTAATGAGTTCTGACTCAAGATTCTTTCCCTGATAAATTTAAAATATGCTGCCATTCCAAAATGAAGAGGAGACAGCCCCTGATGACTCTGAAATTTCTCAAGTTCCGTGGAATGCTTTTGTTTGTAGACGACTTTGGTAAAACATCTGAATATACTTCCAGCGCCTAAACAAACAAATCTCCCCTCTGTGGACATGTCTGCAATTGTCTTAGATCCACAGGGTACGGTCACTTCCATCAGGAGAAAGGAGGGAAAATAAAAACAATTAAGCAGTTCCTTTGCTAGTGTTCCTGTGAATAAATACGAGGCTTATGGCTCTGTTATGGTTTACACAGGGGCTATGCATCCTGCATGAGCTGGCTCTGTGGCCTTATGCTGACCTCTCCATTGTCGGACAAACAGGAAACACTGGGGGTGGGGGCAGGTTGTGAAAAAGAATAGGCACTAGTTGAATGAGGGAATGGAATTCCCCTGTCCTGGTCTGGGGGACTGGAGAGATGCTGGGTCCGGTTGCAGAGGTAAATGAGCAAGAGCAATGTATATGCATCCATGGGACATGATACAGCTCTCTTTCCACACTACTGGAAACCTTTCCTTTTTTTTTTTTTAAGATTTTATTTATTTAATTAATTAACAGAGACAGAGAGACAGCGAGAGAGGGAACACAAGCAAGGGGAGTGGGAGAGGGAGAAGCAGGCTTCCTGCGGAGCAGGGAGCCCGATGTGGGGCTCGATCCCAGGACCCTGAGATCATGACCTGAGCCGAAGGCAGTCGCTTAACCAACTGAGCCACCCAGGCACCCCTGGAAACCTTTCCTTTAACAACATTCTGGTTTTTGGCAAATCATTTTTTTTTTTTTTTTTGCAAATCATTTAATACATCGAAGTTCATATGTGACTCTTTTATATCTATATCTACCTGTATCTATATATTTATATCTATCATCTATCGATCTATCTATCACCTATCTATTGACCTATCTATCGTCTATCTTCTCCTCCCTGGTGCTTCCCTAGTCTTAACATAACTCACACCAAAGTCAGGGACATCTCTGATCTGCACTGGAACTTGACTGCAGATGATTCAGATATTTCTCTTGCTTCCACCCACTCCCTTTTCCTTCTTTATGTGTATTTAATGGATTTGAGAGACTATTTTCAAGGTGTTTTCCAGGGACCTGAAAAAACAAGCTCAAGGAAATGGAGAAAATGGAATGAGATGAACACCGTGCAATCATTTCCTTTCTTCATTTGCTTTGCTTCTGCTAAATGCTCAGAACTTTTTTGAACGGTAGCCTCTAGTTGCTTATTTGCTGGGCCCCGGGATGAGAGAGCTCTACAAATCCTAACAGCACCTAGTCAAGGGCTTTATTGCCAGATGACTCAGACAATGCTTGCCAGAGCCCATCTGCGGGAAACACCAGAATGGACCATGATGTCATGGCAACAGGGAGACCTGCTACAGTGATGGAGAGGGAAGAGCTCTGGGCAGAGGGCAGCTGGGTCACTTGGGAGCTGGTGAAATGAGCCAAGGGGACAGCTTCTCCACCTGATGCACGGGGAAAATAGCTGTTGTGTCTATCTCACAAAGCTGTGTGGGGGTTCAAACAGGACAAGTTCTGGGAAAATGTGTGGAAAACCACATAAAACACCATATAAATATACAACATCACTGTTGATAATAACTGGGCATTATTTTGATTAATTAATTAACTAACTAATTGTTCAAATTAAGGGTTTAGGGGATTTGAATTGGCCCTGACAACTGAATGCTAGCATGCATTTTTATAGCATATTAGACTTTTAGAGCACTTTCACAGATTTTAAACTCATTTGACTGGGTTCCTTTAAAAAAAACAATAAAATAATAACTGCAAGGGCACTTGGGTGGCTCAGTCAGTTAAGTGTCTGCCTTCGGCTCAGGTCATGATCCCAGGGTCCTGGGATCGAGCCCCGCATCAGGCTCCCTGCTCAGCGGGAAGCCTGCTTCTCCCTCTCCCACACGCCCCGCTTGTGTTTCCTCTCTAGCTGTCTCTCTCTCTGTCAAATAAATAAATAAATAAATCTTTAAAATAATAACTGCAAGGGTACTTTGCATTGATATTTTAAGTATATGTAAGTTTGGGGGTAGCAGGTAGCAGGGAAAAAGGATAAACACTAACAAAAAGCCCTCCTCATGCTTTTGTGATAAAGACCTAGAATAGCCTATAGACCCTCTCAATCAGGACTATATGTTGCCCTGAAAAAAAAATAACATTTCAGCAGGCCCTGAAGCCTTTGTAGGGCTATTGATACTTTCCAGTATCAGCTAGAAGTATCTGAGGCATTTCTGCATTGCCCCTTCCTCAAGCATATTGTCCCCAGTCCTCGGCGCGCAGGGAATTTGTAGCTTTGGACACAACCCAAAGATGTCAGCGTGTCCTCAGAGGTAGAGAAGCAACCTTGGAAGGGGACACGGGAAAGGGCGTCGACTGTGAGGTAGAAGAGGTATGCGGGATGAGATTCACCCTTGGCCGTGCACTTGATTATGGAGAGACAACAGACACAGGGCGGAGGAAGCAAGGATGAAGAGTTGAGCTCCTGGATAAGGACAGGGATAAGAGAAATCTGGAGGGATGGGGAGGAGGCAGCAGCTCTGAGTTCAGTCAGCTGGATTTGCTAAGGTCACAGGCAACTCTCTAAACTGCTTGAGAATACAGAGACCAAACTTCGATGAGTTTCTGAGTACGGCTTTGCCTCCACCCTGTGAAATTTAGTGTAATGGAGAAGGCAAATGAGTCACAAGTAGAATGGAACTAAATGGGTCGTTGCTTCCTTATAACCTCAGGAATTAGCTAGAACCCTCCAGTTCTACAATCAGCAGAGCTCACAGAAACTTTGAAAATTTCATATTAGATACCTGGGATTTTTCCACAGAAGCCGTGTGCTTGTCGCACATTGGGCTAATCTCCATTCCCCTCTCCCGCTCTTTGTCGCCCTGCTGGAAAAATTCCTCCATGATGCGGTCTGTCCACTGCCGATACAATTCCAAGGACTTGGTGGGGTTGCTCAGGTCTGCACAGTGTACCATGTTGCGAAGGACCTGGAATCATCAAGTTTTGAAAATCCCATAAAAGTGTAAATACTACCAGAACATCTCATGCCTCCTGTACTAGTACATTTGGTACCAAACCCAGGAACATTTTAGTTGCATTATAATTGTGGTGTGTGCACCAAAAAATGGTATTACAGTGACGCTGGCCAGCCTTGCTTATTTACCATTACAGGAGTCCTGCAAGGGAAAATGTGTGTCTTCTCAGATTGACAGTCATTGAATGTAAAAATTGGAAGGGACATTAGAGGTCAAATGCTACCATCGTTTCCCTTTCCCAGTTTGGAAAAAATGCAAAGAATTACTCAAAGTAGATGTCTTCATATTTTCCACTTGTGGAAATAGACCAGCTGATGGCAGTTTGTATAATCAAAACAGACCTAACAGTCTTCAAGTCAATGGGATTTATATCCAAACACGAGCTTTGGGGACCAGCAGTCACGTATCCCCTATTACAAATGGATTTTGCCATTTATTTTTAGAACTCAGCAATTCAATAAATAGGGTTATGTTTTTCTTCATAAATTCGAGGATAAACTTGAATGTCCATTTTCCTTAGCTTGTTCTGAAAATAAGCCCAAGTTGTAATAATAACCAGATATGAGACTAACTGGACCGATGTTTGTTTTCATTTTTTAACTGTTGTTTGGTTTAGTTTGGTTTGGCTTTGTGGTAAATCAAAGGCTTTCATCAAATACCTGTATACGATCCGTGTAGTTGTCCAGGAGAAGAACACCTGAACTTGTAACTTTCTTTGTTTCTACCATTGTCTTCAGATCTGCCAGCAGACTCATATGTTTGGACATATCCGTTGCTAACACCTAGGGTAAAAGGAAAATGAAACTCTCAGGAAACTCAGTTTATCAGAGAGAATGGTGTTTCTCCTCCTGAGAAGGGAAAGGTAAGTGAAGGATGTCGAAAGGAAGTCTTACCATGTCGATAACCATTTTCCTGAGCGTCTGGCGTTGCTTCTTGCTGAGATTCTGGAAGATGTCACAGTGTTCTTCCTGCAGCAGTTTGAAACCCACAGCAAGGTGATGGTTTTCCAACACAGATTCATCATTATACATCAAAGCGAGTTCTGAATCTGATAAACAAGGAAAAATGATGACTTAATAAGGAAGGGCTATAATTCCAACGTTGGCATGACTTCAGTGTGAAATCAGATCCAGTTCTCTCCAAATGATGTCAGGAACCAAGATTCACATATCATTTCTCATCAGAGAAACAGTTGCCCTCTTCAAGGGGGAGTAGTCAGTTTCCAAGCAAAACATGCTTGTCGTAGATATTGGTGCATAAGCTTTCTCTTTGACTAAAATTCACGGTATTTTAAAATCCTTTTTCTTCTTCTTCATTTCACATTAAGAATTTAACATTAGGTAAGTGCATTTCCAAGCAACTAAACCCTATTTTTATCTCAGTTTGTAATTTCCTTTATGTCTTCACACATTTTGTGCTTTGGGAAGGAATAAACGGACAATGCCACTCAACTTTATCATATGTATTAGCATTTTCAAACTATTTCACTTTTTATAGATTCCCCAGTCCTGTCACTTGTGACTTTCTAATTTTTCAAAGATGATAACAGCGTTGAGTGTGAAATTTTGTTTTATCCAAATAATTTAGCTCTTTGGAGCTTTCTACAAATACGGCAATGAAACATTAATAATTTTTTAGAACAATCTTGATGTCAGAGTTTCTGTCCTCTGGCCCTATATGTCAGAAATAGTCACATCTGTACCTAAATGACAGCTTCCAGCCTGCCATTCACACAGAAGAATCACAGACATCTTCTGTTAGGTAGAGCCCTGGTCTGCACTGGAGAATACGGTCAACAAATTCCAGAAGGAACATTTTCTCTTAATAAGGAATAATAGCCAAGTGATGGCGAGAGGTTACTCATTGCAGATGTTGTCACTCATATACCATTGTTTTAACTGTGTTCTTCATGTTACATCCTCAGAATACGTGGTGGGATATATGAAGTCATTTCAGCACTCCTGCCCTGTTCACCTGTAATCAATCCCAGATCTGCAAACTGGCTTTCTATGTTCTAGGTTGTCGGTGGCTGTAACAGAAAGACCATTTTTTTTCTGTGTGAAGCTACCTGGCCAGTGTATAGATTGATATGTGACACACACCATGCCCACTGATATAATCCAATAGCTACGTAGTTGCCCGAAGTTTCTATTCTTTCAGTAGAAGAACAAGGTTAAAAATGAATCTACACCACATCTAGATCATTCAGATATTCTGATGATAAAGTAGGACAGGGCCTCTTTTATAGCAAGGAGCTCAAACATTTCTATAAAACCATCAGCACTTGATGTTAATGATGACCACAACTGGATAGCCAATATTCTCAGAAGGAAAAGTACTGAGATTTTTAGCGTTTAGAAATAGTGCACTAGGGCGCCTGGGTGGCTCAGTTGGTTAAGCGACTGTCTTCGGCTCAGGTCATGATCCTGGAGTCCCTGGATCGAGTCCCGCATAGGGCTCCCTGCTCAGCAGGGAGTCTGCTTCTCCCTCTGACCCTCCCCCCTCTCATGTACTCGCTCTCTCTCATTCTCTCTCTCTCAAATAAATAAATAAAATCTTTAAAAAAAAAAAAAAAATAGTGCACTAACTGAGAAAATTCATGGATTTTCATTAGCATGGCTACTAAACATTTTCAGCATGACAAAATCACTGAGAATTTTAGCGTTTAGAAATAGTGCACTAACTGAGAAAATTCATGGATTCTCATTAGCATGGCTACTAAACATTTTCAGCATGACAAAATCACTGCGTATAGCTTGGGATCCTAAGACTGGACCAGCACTAAATGTCACTGAGGTCATCTTCCCTACTATAGACCAAGCATTCCAGTGCTTTCTTTGGAGTCTTATTTCTTTGTGGAGGTTCCCATGCTCATTTGGGCCTGTCTCCTCAGTAAAGAGGGACACCAGTGGGTCACCATGTTCTATGTGAGAGTCCTGCATAACATTGAAAATCATTATCACGTTATCCCCAAGCCTTTCTTTGTCCTTACTGGATAATCCCACATCTGTTAGTCTTTCCTCATGTATTGTATTTTCCAAATGTAGAGTACTTTTTATGGCTCCCCTCTGACCCTTTCCAAGTTCTCCATGCAGCTCAAAAATTATGTTGCCAGACTGGACACAGTATCCAGGAAAGTTCTGACCAGCTTGAGTGGAATGGAAGGATTACCTCATTATTACCCTTATTATCATCCATAATGAAAACATTAGGGGGGAAAAAATGAAGCAACGAATCATACAATTATCTCAAATGACTGTTCCAGTAGTGAACTCACTTGTGTTGATGAGAAACTGGTTGGAGACTCCAGGGTGATCAACGTCATGGATAGCAGCTGCAAAAATGGCGGCCAGAATTTCCAAATCGGTGAAGACGGCCTGCAGAACAAAACGAGCACATTTAACTCTATGTCCCATTGGCCTATCCTGCTTATTCAGTTTCATATTAAAGTATCCCGTTTCATTCTTGTTGGGAGAAGGATTGTTTGCTGATGTGGTATAATGTCTCAATGCACTAATTAAATGTAGATTCTATCCATCATCATAAGGTCTAATGTGAAAGGGATGATGGCGTAAGCCCATGCCCACATCGAGCTTATAGGAAGGCATTAGCACCATGCTCATGATGAGTGATCAGGTGGGGCCTGATGTTTGTTTCCTGGATCAGGTGTACGGCAGAATGGTGCTTATGTAACACGAGCACATATAAGTCAAAAAAGAAAGTCAGACTGGCTCTGCGCTGAGATACAACAACATTCATGTTTTCAGGCTGAGTAACTTAAAGAAGAAAGGCTAAATTCCAAACTCATAAGACTGGCAATAAATTATTTCCCAAAGCTAAATTTGTAGTGTGGTCAGAAGCTTTCATATATTCATTCATTCATCCACTCCTTCAATTCCTATGTGCTAAATGTTTACTATGGGCAAGATCTGAGAACTTCCCTAAGAAGTGAAACCTAATGCCTCACTGCTCCACTCCTTCACGCCATGTTGTGAAGCCTCTTCTGCCCCCATCTGTCCACGATAACTTAAACCTAGCATTTGTGTAGATATACATTCCTTCTGACTAAAAGGTCTTTCTCTGGCTGTAAGGTCTGTCCTCATCCTCTGTGATTACTTATTTTATCTTCGGATCCTTCAAATGCCAGCTCAGTGTCCACCTCTCCCATGAAGGCTAACTGCTCAAGGACACGTTGAGCTCTCCCTTCTCTAAACACGTGTGGCCCCCAGTGGTCAATTTCCGGCTACACAATAGGTATCCTATCAATAACAGAGGGTAGTTGACGAACAGTGCTGACCCACTCTATAATCCTTATACAGAACATACAAATAATACTGTTTCTCTCCTTCAGGGGATAAAACAGCCTCAGCTCCATCTCACTTTCCTGTCCTCTTGGATTTCTTTTCTCAGGAAATATGGAACCCAAACAATAGAGTTGTGGCCAGTTTAATCTTTTTTCACCTTCCAAACTGAACCTGTGAATATGGTGGGGCTGGATAGGGGTTGGCAAGTCCCCTTCTGTAGTGAGCCTACGCATTTTGGAAGAACCTGACTACCGTTGCTGTATGTCAAAGAAGAATATGGGCTGCTGGGCACATTGCTGCTAACATCGGTGCATGGAAATGCATTAATCTACTAAGGAAGGAGTCACAGCCACCTTCTAGCAAGATGTCTAGCAAAATGGAACACTGTTCCCCTTTGCTTCAGCATTATTAATTCTAGATATTTAGTTCTAGATATTCAGTTACTTTTTCTTCAACCCATAGAATCAGTTTTATGAATTCTTAGGAGACTAAGGCTATGGATGCTTATTCCCAACAGGAACTATATAGGACATTTCATATTATATTTCTGTGCTATCCTTCACAGTGTTTGGGATGGTGTGCGCAGTTAAGATCAGTATACGCATACTGAGGATAAACTAAATACTAGATGCTAAACTGGACACTTATTAGATACTGGAGATGCAAAGAAAAATAAAGCACCCTGGGGGCACCTGGGTGGTTTATTCGGTTAAGCGTCTGCCTCTTGATTTCTGCTCATATCATGATCTCAGGATCATGAAATTGAGCCCCGTGTCAGGCTCTGCACTCAGCGGGGAGTCTGCTTGAGATTCTCTCTCCCCCTCTGCCCCTACCCCCACTTGTCTGTACTCTCTCTCTCTCAAATAAATAAATCTTAAAAAAATAAAGCACCCTGGGGCGCCTGGGTGGCTCAGTCGTTAAGCGTCTGCCTTCGGCTCGGGTCATGGTCCCAGGGTCCTGGGATTGAGTCCCGCATCGGGCTCCCTGCTCCACGGGAAGCCTGCTTCTCCCTCTCCCACTCTCCCTGCTTGTGTTCCCTCTCTCGCTGTGTCTCTCTCTGGCAAATAAATAAATCTTAAAAAAAATAAAAATAAAAAAAAATAAAGCACCCTGTTAATTACTTGATAATTAAACAATTTCAATCGTAAGAGACATAAAGAGAGAATTACTCTGATATTCGAAAGCGGTGTAAGTAGAAATGCCATTCATTTTTATTAGCAACCCAATTTATGGATGCTACACATAATAAAGAACCAGTTCAAACATGTGCAATTATTTCTATAAATATGTTACATGTTGTATAGCACTTTGTAAAAGAGGAGGGCAGGTATGCAAAACACATCATAACTACTCACATCTAATGCTGGCGTAGAAAGAAGAACATGGGTTGACTGGGCTACATCAGCAGCGTGTAGGCTGTTATGATATGCCACATCAGAATGGTAATGGTCTTCTAAAGTCATCATGTAGGTTACAAATGTATCAGATGAGATTTTGAATGTCTTTAGGAGGTCTCTTTCCTATGTAGTAAAATGGATTAGAAAATAAATAAGTCGATGTCCAAAAATGAGGAAAAAGTCAAATCAGGAAAGTAAACTGGGATGGAAAAAAAATCATAAAGAGCCATCGAATTCAATAAGCAATACTCTCTCCTTTTCACTCACCTGGAATATGGCATACATGATGCATGTGAGGGGCCTGTTGTGTGAATATCCAGCCACATTGAAGATGTTAAGGCCCCATTTGTTCAGGTCTTCCAGCTCCTGTAATCAAAATTAGAGGAATTTAGGAATAAGGCCAGTTTTGTTAGCATGCCTCATTATTTTTATTTTGTTTTTGGACAATGGCTGTCTAAGTCTTTAGAGTGTCTATTTAGAGTGTTTTAGTTGCATGAAAATTTGAAAATGGAATGGCCTAGGAGGTTGGGTGTCCTCTTCATTTTAGTTACAAGTTTCTGTATTTTTTTTTTTTTTTTTTTCAGAAAAGAGAGAGTGTGTATCTAATACATAGATTTAGTTGCTGACCTGTATTTGCCGCACATCAGTCCTCAACCAAGCGGCATTCAGAGGTAGCTGCAAGTGGCTAGGGGTCCCTCTAGCTCCATTTCCCTGTCTCTCTTCTTCGCGGATCACTGGCCCAGTAGTAACAGCTAGAAAACCATCTTAGGGGAACTCCTTTGCCCTTTGGTTATTATCACAAAGGGCCCGGTCGGGGAGACTCAGTTGCTAGAATGTGCAGAAGTCAACCCTAATTTAATGTAAAAGGTCATGAAGAATGCCAACCATGGATTATTCTATCTTAGAGCTCTTGGGCCACAGATAGACCTGGGAGAAATATTATTCAGTCTTGCACTGTGGGATTATTCCAAGATTATCTGATTAAAGGAGTAATTTATTCCATTCTGAATTCTTGCCCAGAATAAGGGATCTAGGCTCTCTCCAGAGACCTGCCCCTTGCTCTAATTGCATCTCTCAGAAAGCCTCACTGAATGTCTGTTTGCCCATTTTCTATTGTCACAAGACTGCAAGGACCTCAGTGGTCACCTTAGGCGGCCCCCTAGGGGAATGTGTGAATTCTTTCTGTGCCTTCCTCCACTGATAGGGTTTGGGCTCTGAGTCAGTGCTGTCGACCTCTCTCATTTCTTCTCTAGCTCTGCCAATCAGTGCAGATTTTCCAACTAGTCCTTGGCATAGAGTCCTGGATCTGTCCTCTGGGACAATTCATTCCTGTCTCCTGTCTCCTGCCCTGTGGCTTCTCCCAGGGTGCCTCTGGTAGGATTCGCACTCATGAGGAACTTCCATTTACAAATCCAACTCTGAATAAAAAAATACAGCTCCTTTGTTGTAGGAAAGGGTCTTGAATTTGGTGCCCAGCAATGGACAAAGAGGCCACACCAGGCTTCTTATCATATAATTTAATCGAAAAGCAACAATGATCACTGCTCTTTTCTAGTAGATAATTTTGAGTGGCCACCTGCCGTAGAGCAAAGAGCTGCACGCACACTTGACCGCCCCGCTCAGACAAACCTTGGCCAGATGATCTTCGTTTTCCGTGTTGACTCCAAAGCGTGAGATGCTTGTATTGTTCAAGCTTGAACTATGCATTAGTTTTTTCACACCGCTTATCTGTGTCATGAGCTGTTGCTTTTTCTTCTTCTCTCGGTCTTTCTGGGTAGGAGATGGAATCTCCACATCATTCTGCTTGTCTGCAACAAGGGGAAACATTTTTCAGCCCCTGCGTGCCAGTGAGAACCCACTGCAAACCAGTATCCAGAACAACTTCCAAAGTCCTGTGCTGGGTTTTACATCTTATAAAGGACTGTCCTACATTATCTCACTTGATCTCCAGGACCATCCTGTGAGGTTGATGGGAGAAATAGGAGAATTTTTTTGCTTCTTTTTATTGCTAAATAAACTGAGGCCCAAAGGAGTGAAATAAGTTGTCCGAGCAGGACAGGTAAGACTCAATCCTCCACCTTCTATCTGCAGCGTAATTTAGAATTACGCTTCTATATTTTCAAGGTAGGGCATCAATATGTATATGCAGATGTTTTTAATTAAATAACTTATACGTCTGTATAACAGAAAACATTCATGCAGCCAGGCCCAGGTTAATAAAAACAGGCTTTATGTTCTACTCTTTTTATCATATTTGTATTTTTTTTAATTAAAAAAAAATCCAAACAACTTTAACTGGATATAACTTATCATTTCAGTTTAGATGAGCAGTCTGTAAGTTAGAGAAATCAATGGTTTGTAACCTTCAAATAATGACTTTAAGCCTTGGCTTATTACCACCATTTGAGGTTCAGAGGAAAAGTATATCAGTTTTACTTTACTTTGCTTTATTTTTATTCATTCTAATTAATAATAAACAATGCCTCTCGCTTGTCACAGGCATTAAATTGATTAAAACATTTATGCTTATTAAGTATGTATGCTGATCTCATTTAATCATTTAAAAAATTCTGCTACGACAAGGTAACAGCAGAGCTGCGATTAGCGACGGAAACATCTACCTTCTCATAGAGGTTCTCCCCTCTGTATCAGGCTATTAAAAATATCAGCAACCAAATATTCCATTTCACTTCACAGGGGGCTTCATCTTGAGTCCTTCTGAAACATGCATTAACTCTTGCAGGCCCCAGGGATGACTGTGAGTGCCCGGAGGCAATCATTTATTAAACTGCTTTAACAGCTACTTCACTGAACTAAATGACACCCTGTGGCTGAAAGAGTTAATGCAGCTCTCAGAGGTTCCTACGTGTATCTCTGCTTGTTACAGTAAAAATTAGGACAAAGACGACTTCTCCATTAGAAAATGACTTGTTTCCAGATGGCATGCTGGGACCTAGACTATTTGCTTTCAACTCTTGCAAGATGATGTCATAGGTCACATGTTTTCCCCAGAGACCTCCGCCTGCTCTCAGGGCCCTGCGGACAAGGCATCAGAGCAAAGCAAACACAGGGAGACAGAAGCAGCGCCCTGGCTGGACGCCTCAGTACCTGGAGCAAGGCTATTCTCTATCCCTAGCATCCCTGTGTTCTCTTTAGGTGCCCGCAAGCTCTGAGCCTCATCAGTCTATGACTTTTGCCTAGCGAGGAATTTTAGTGGTCATTTCAATTAGTTTAGGGGTTTCCAACCTGCCTCAGCATCGGAAGCACCCAGGGAACTTTAGAAAAACACAGATTTATGAGCCCCACCCAGTCCTACTGAATCAGTATGTTTCAAAAAGCTTCCTAAATGACGCTGATGATTAGCGCCAGGTTTGGGAACCAATAATAATCCCACACTCTCACTTTTCAGATGAAGTCAGCAATTTGTCCAAGCTCAAAGGGCGACTTACTCAACAGATATTTATTTTGCAATTACTCAGTTCCAGACACAGTGACTTAATAGCAGAGAACCCAGGCCTTGAGGTTCCTGTTAAAAATTTCTTTCAGGTCTCACAATCTCTGGCAAAAAACACTATATATTATATTGTTTCTGACATCACTTTTCTCTCTGTCACTTCACTCGTAATAATTATAACTTTCTGCTAAAACGAAAGGTCACAGTAGCCCCTGTCTTTCCCGACTCCGTTCTTCACCATCCCTCAGGTCTGGTTATCTAAGAGGCTGTCAGATTCCCCTAGGCCACTGCAGATAGAGAAACCTCTAGTGGGCCTAGCAGCTCTGCCCTGTGTTAACTAAAGATTCCTTGCATCGGCCAGTAATTGAGCTGAACCACAACTGTGTCTGGAACGTTACAGTAAAGAAGAAAGCCATTATTCACAGACAGCACCAATTTGACATTAATGGGTGTTTCCCTATATAGGCAGGCACTGAAACAACTGATGGGTTGCCCTATTCTGAATTTCCTCTGTTAAAAGCGTAGCCAGGGCATTGCGGAAATAACCTGAAACACAGACTCAAAGAATCGCCATAAACACTTAGTGAATTTACATTCCCAGAATGGTTATAATACAGTGGGGAAATAGTGGGCCAGCATAAATCAAAGAAACAAACAAACAAAAAAAACAAATGCAAAATATGGTCACGTCAAAACGCTGTTAATGGCCTAATTTGAAGTGCTTTTCTTACTAGAGCACAGCGTTTAATCATGCAGACTTTCTAAATTCTTTCTCCTTGCATCTTTGAAATTCTATGTTTTAGCTTTTGAGACATAGTCGGGGATTTACAAGAATGAGTCTTCTCTGTTTGTAAAAATACTTACTAAATTATAATACCATATCTAAATATCTTGCTTTGCCTATGCTCCCTTCCTGCAGATCCTGCTTTACTTCCTCTGGGGCCAGCGACCTGGAGCTCATTTTCATGTAAGAGCATCAATAGGTGGTTGCTTTGGTAAATGGACTCTTGCCTGCCTTTCAACTTGTCCATCTAGACACCATCCTCTTAGATGGAAACAGCACAAGTTTCCCAGCTTCTTGGAGTAAGGGATTCCCTCCTTCCTGGATGACACATTTTAACGTTCAATGACTCTTATTGCAAAAATGCTCTTTAATTTTAACTTAAAGCACTAAGGTCTTCCCATTTTTTGCTCACTGAGATGGTTGCCGTGCTCTGACAAAATTCTTTTATGTTACTGGGAAAGGCTAAAAACATATTTTATTTTTAGGTCCAACAATCATGATTCCTAAAGACTTTTCTCCAAAAGAATATAGCTATTACTTGAATGTCCTTTAATGTGATTTTCTTCTATATGGTCTGAGTTTCTAACAACCTTCTTTCCGAGTTAAAGAAGTAACAGGGTATTTAGGTCTGGGAATCAAGAAAGCAAAGCCTTAGTTCTGGCTCAGGGACATAGTAGCCAAGTAATCTTGATTAGGTTACTTTGCCCTTCTGGGCCTGTTTCCTCTCCCATAAAATGAGGGAATTGGATGACAAGGCCATTAAGGTCCCTTGTGGATCTGACAGTTTATAAAGAAGGCTTCATTCATGCTTCTCCAGGAATATTCCTCCAGGAATATTCACCCCACAAAATAGGATTAAGAGTTCCATGTCTTACATTTGCAGTTTGGAAGCAAGGTCTTGTTTGTTTGTTTGCTTTTTAGGATTACCCAATTGCAGGCCTACAGCCCATTATAGAGAATCCAGACTGCTGGGTATGTCTTAGCAAAACTGATCAACTCAGTCCGTATCAGAGTCACAGTGCTCTCCTTGTACAGATGAGGTAACTGATGTATCTTTTGTTGATGTGAGGGATTTTTTTTCCCTATATTTTTCCAAGAATATTTAAAATTTTAATCTGTCTAATCTGTTTGATCAGGGCTACCTTGTGCACACACATACACACACACACACACACACACACACACACACACCCTCCTAAGGCTGAGTCTCTGAGAATTGAGATTCTAACACGTTCCCCAACAACCTGTTCTTGATAATTTAATTTTTGGAATAACAAGAAGCCAAAAGATTGGCTTTCCTCAAGAGATGTGCCAAACAGCAAATGAAATATTCAAGAGATCGTTGACGTTTGCCTGTTCTTGAGATACACAGTGTTGACCCTGAGAGCTCATCTTTATTATCTTATCAGCTTTCTCACTTAATAGCTTATGATGATAAAAAAGAGATCAGTATGCTAAGCTAGTCGTGCCGTCCTTGGCAAGCTGCAAGCCGCTGGTGAAAGCTGCTGCAAGCGCACAGAGCTGCCTCCGCGCGGTCTTGGAAGACAAAGGGCTCCTGTAGCTTTACCCCAGTCGTGAGAGTCTCTCCCAAGACACAGACAAGCCCTGGCATTTTAAAACGCAATGTTTGTGAGAACAAAAATGAGTTCTTGCACTACTCGACTTTCTTCTTCTCTCCCACAGTCGTTAACCTGGGAAATATAAGACTCCCAGTTTATGAAAAAGAATTGGGTGTTGCACAGAGTAGAGTACATTTGAGAGGGACAGTGGAAGATGTCTGTCTTCAAAGGAACGAAGGGGGGATGATGGAGAAGAAAAGGATGGGTATATAACACTTGCTGTTCAATTAGATTCTAGCTGCCTCTTGGAGCTAGGCTATATGAAAATTCTTCTCCTTTGTTCCCTGACAAAGGTGTTGTAACTGCCGCTGGAGAAAACCAGGTGCAGAAGGCACCCACAGAGGAAACAGAAAGACACTTGTTCATCGTACCCCTGCCCATCTGCGGCCGGGAAATGCCGTGAGCTCTGCACCAGGCTGATCAAAGATTGATCGGCTGACAGCAGCAACTGCTTTGGAATTAGAGAAACAAGATTGATTTTTTAAAATAAAACCAGAAGACGTGTGTGTTGCCATAAAGCCCTGAGGCACATGGTCATGGATTTAATGATGTGTCGCAATGCCAAAAAAGAAGGGAGGTGTGATGTTCAGCTGTAAGAATGTGTTGGTTCCCTGTATGGTGGAGTTCTGTAAATGGGCATAATTCAGCAGTATTTGAAAGTCTACAGAATCAGAATCTAAATGCTACCTATTTATTTTAAAGTACAGATTTGCATATTCTGCAGGCCTTATTAAAGAACAATATAATCCAAATAGGTTCACTATACAGTAGAATGGCTTTAAACATGAGATCAGAAATCCCGAGTAATCAAACAGGACTCGTGACAGTAGCTGAGGATCTCTGATGCAAACGTGTTCTGACAGTGTCATGTGTTAAATACCAGCAATGTGACAACAGAGCACAACAGATAAAAAGCATCAGATTGGGAAGATAATGATGCAGCTTGCAGAAAGCCACATCTTTCAGAGATGTGAAGATTCTTCTCTTCCCATTGATCTTTAAGCAATAACTTAGCGAAGCAATAGTCAAATTACTTCCAAAGCTAATTCCCATGGCCCAAATCAACACACCGTTATTCTCCAACCATATCTCTTACAGACCACCTAAGAGGAAATCCTTTGCTCCAAGTCCAGTTATTGGAAGAATGTAAAGAATACCACGTCAGAGGAGCCAACAGACTGGTCCCTCAGGTTTAGATGTCTGGACCCCCACCCTGACCCCATTCAGAGGTTTTGGCCAAGATGGAAGAGGGTGGATGGATAAGGGGTGACCTGAGGTACATAGAAATACAATCAGCCTATAATAACCTCTGTCTTTGATGTCATTCTTTTCTTTTTTTTTTTAACATCTTTCTGCTTTTTTTTTTTTTTTTACCTTAAATGTTGTCCTTAGTTCTTATTTGAAATGGCTTTTTCTGTTTCATTCCAAACTCACATAGGGATGTTGCTGATGGGTTGCAGAGATTAATAGGGAAAAATCTCAATTACGGAACAGATTTCCCAGTTAATATCTTACCTAAGAAAGTATTTGAAATGTATTCAGAAACCTGGTTCCCTGATCGGCTCATCTCTGAAAGGTGTGTCAGCTCCCGGTTCAGCATTCTTTTGAACTGTGTATGAAGAAGAAAAATGTATTAATCACCTAAAAACTAGCAAATGATCACTGTAGATGTTTTCAACTTTACTACGAACCAAGAGATCGGAGGAGCAGATACCATTAAATAAATGATTCTGCTTCTACAAAACACCCCTTTAATGCGAAACCATTCTCATGTCACCTTAGGGAAAAAAGAGGTTTTCTTGAGATTTCTTAGAATTAACATCTGATTTCTTCTGAAGATGCAAACATAGGAAAAGGAATTTTAATAGAGGTCAAGATAATTGCACTTGAAAAATGTAACAACTTTTAAAACACATTTATTGGAAATTAACTCGAAAATATTACTTGAGAGGAGATTATATGTGAAAAGTTGAAGAGAACACTAAGGGGAAAAAGAAGCATCCTTTAAAATCCTCGAGCCGCATAAAAAGAATTGGATTAAAATACAGCACAGTCTATTTAAATACGATGTAATACAGCATGCCCTTATACAATAAGCAGCCTCCGTGAGCTAAGGGACAACACAAATTAAATCATTACAGATGTTTTTCTACTTCACAGAAAGCACACGGATGTAAATGTTTCACATTCTATCAAAGACATATAAGAGAATCAAATTAACCCACCTTGATGTAACCCCAAGATACAGATAACAAATAGTTTGCCTCAGGCATTTTGGAATGCTCTCCTTGCCACAATCCACAAATCCCTTTGAAAGAATTCACTGTGCTGAGAGAGCACCCCCGAAAGGACCGGGAAAGCCGAGCAGATTCAGTGGTAAAATAATCAAAACTTATAAAAGACAAAGTCTCCAAAATTTAGGGCATTTCCTAATCCAGACAAAGCCCATCTTCGCACTCCATTCTTACAAGAAGCCTATGCTCCCTGCTTCTTTCCTGGCAGAGAGTAATGCAATCAGGAATTGCACGAAGGAACAAGAGCCTGTCTAAATGTATTCAGCTGGCTGGTTTGCAGCACTTATGAATTATGAATAGTCCTGGTGGCCGAAGGGGTTCCCACTCTAGATTAGTCCTGCTCAGCTGAACTCTGTAAGGAAGGAGTGATTCTTCTTTCCTGAGGGGTTGCCAGACTGGGAAACACAGCCATCTTTTAAAAAGGAGAAGATTAAAATGGAGGAAGCCCCATGAATATTTAAGTAAATCTGAAGTCAGTACCCTCCCCCATTTCAACTAGGTGTTCTTAACCCTCTCTCCACTGCACAGACCATCCTCCACACAGGCTCAGTCACGCTAATGGTTTCAGAGGGATGGTGCATTTGAGTCATTTACTTTCTCAACATTTTTAAAAAACTGAGAACAGGTTAGAACTGTGCCTGTCTTTAGACTAGGCTTTCAGACTACAAAGATTTTTTTTTTTTTAAAGCTAGCTTTTGGGAGGATTTTTTGCACACTGACGGCGTGTGACAATGCGTTCAGCCATCCTTCACAGTGAAACAAGAGGGAATAGAATGAACTTCTTTCATTTAAAAAGTACTTCATTTGCAGAATGCAGTTCTCTCCACTCCATCAGCTCATTAATATGCATATTAGATTGCATTCGACAAGTGAATTAGACACGTTCGACCTTTCGATCTAGGATCTAGAATGTGTTAGGAAATGTAAGCTGTCATTTGCTGCATGAAGGGTGAATTATTTGGGTTATGAAGGACTACGCTGCTTTGGTATTTGAGTGTTAAACATCTAATTCATGTTAGTAATATTTAGGAGTTAAACTAAATTTTATTTCATTTTAGCAATCCAGGGCATGTTGAGAAAGTCATTCCCTTCCTGTAGACTCAATCTCTCTCTCCCTCCCTCCTGCCCCCCCCCCGCCCCCTTTTCCTTGTCAGCCTCAGAGGGCACAGGCAAGAGGAAAGGCGAAGAGGAGAGTCCCACCGCAGAGCTTCCCAGGCCCATCCCACTCCCCTCCTTCTCCCTTCTCTCCATTACCCCACCCTTGGACTCTCAGAAGTTCAAGTACAGCATGTTAAAGCCAGAGCAAAGCACCATGGCAACAGCCCCCACACGCAATTGGCTCCCTTTCCTGTGAGGCTTTCTCCTTTCAAATGAGCATCCTGCACCAACAATGGCTTCACTTCAACCATCCAAGCCCCCGTCGTGCCACTGCCTGAGCCCGGGAGACCAGCCTTTCCAGCTGAAGGCAACGCAGCTTAGCATTGTTGCCTGCTGGCTCACTGCACGACGCATTGTCCTCGGAGAGGTTCTGGGGGAACCCTGCTTGCGTCTGTGTGTTTTCCCATGATACATTATGTCAGTAATAGTAACCGGGGATGTCCGGATCAATTGTCTCGGCTAGTGTGTTTTACTGATGGAACCTCTATGCAGTTTTGAACTCCAGGTGAACCGCGTAAGTTCCAAATTATTTATTTTTCAAGACAAACCTGCTTGGTCATAGGGGCCTCTCATTTTTACTTCTCAAAAGTCAGGCACTTACGCTAAAGACTTAGAAGCCGGAAAAGACAGGTGTGTATGCTCTGATTGATCAGCTAAATTTTGGCAAAGAGGGAAACTGTACTTGGAGCACTGCAAAAATATCTTGGAAAAAAAGCAGAGACCGATGATTTCTTTAATTATGTCTCTGCATAAGACTTAGCCAAATGTAATATTCAAACGCTCCATCCTCATTTTGGTTCCTTTGGTCGGTAAAATATTTAGGAAGATTTTGGAGTCGATCAGGTTTGCACTAGTTCAAATAAAACCATTTTATCAGGTATTTGATAAGTATTTTTTGAACATCTAAACTATGCCAGGCAAAGCATTAAAGATAGAGCAGTAAAAGAAAAACAAAAAACACCAAGAAAACCAACAAAAACAAAACAAAACCAAAAAAACACCCTGTTAATCAGCTTTCATCCTAGTAGGAATAGTCAGATATATTAGGGCATGTTAGTTGACCACAACAGTTTTAATAGTCTGGACAGAGTGGGGCCAGTTCTTTATTAGTCATATTGGCTCCTGTGCTCAGAATATAGAAGCAGGTAGAAATTCAATAATAAAAGGCTAGGAAGGGAAAGACTTTTCTCATTCCTTTCGTTCTAAGACCTCCCATGGCCACAAAAATCCTGTTGGGATACACTGTCATTCAGTCCCAACATGGGAGCAGGGGAAGTGGCTCTCAGCTACAAGGCTGAGAAGAAGCCAAACTCCTCACCTTTCCTGCATTGATTACAGAAGGAGTAAGCTATATAAATAGTGACAGATGAATACCACCTCCCTCCTGCTCATGCCTAAATTGCTCTCCTATGAGTCTGTCGCTACGGGCATAGCAATGCCACCAAAAAGCCAAGTCATCCTAAGGTAACCATAAAGCACATATCATGATGAAGTATGCATATGGAGGTCACTCAGGGTCAGAAACTGACCCAATCCTAAAACGCTGCTTAGCAACAACCACTGGTTTTCCTCCTCCATAAGGGAAGGCCCAACCACACTGACCGAGGCCATCACTGCTCTCATCCAAAAGCATTTATGAAGGGCCCACTTATGCTGGGCAGCAGACGGGAGCATCTTTTCTTTTCCATTCTAGCAAAGGTAGAGGACAATCAGTATGATTAGTGCTGGCCTATGTGATGAAACACACCAAGAGGTGGAAGAGATAGGAACTGTGTTTGAGGTTAAGGCTGAGGAGACAGTTGGACTATTTGGCTTAGTTGGGTTTTCGGGGTCAGACCCCCATAGGAGAATTGTTTCTGTAGAGCCAGAGATAACCACAATGTAGTGGACAAATCCTGACTGTCACAGTCAGCTCTCACCAACAGCCCTTTGAAGTCACCTCACCTCTCATATTTAAATGAAAATGATGCATGGTTTTCGGCTCTCAGCCTTCCAACCTGCCCCTGTCATGATTCTATGACAAGTTCCCTGGCCGTCTCCTATAGACTGGACACAATACTTACCAGCAACTGATATTTCCCAGAAAACAAAACACTCTCAATACTACTGAGAAAAGCACCCCGAATGGGAAATGCTTCAGTCTGTAAGAATAAGTCACCAGCAATGGAAAAGAAGCATTTATACTGTGTCCAGAGTTTGATATTCTAAGACTCTTGCCATCTCTTGCAAGGTTGGGTGTTCAGTCTAGATACGAAGGTAAAACAGCTCCTAAGTGAAACCATGTCCCAAGCAGTTACGGGATTGAAAGGGAATGGACATTATTTATTTTGTCAAATGCAGTAGAGAAATGCACAAACAGGAGCACACTATTTCAAAGATCAATGTGTCTTTACTACCTAACGTACACAGATCCTAATTTTCTGTTAAGAATCTGCCTTCACAAGAAAACCCTGTGAGAGCCTACCTAGAAATAATGTCCCCAGAGGCAATGGCCCAAGCCCCTTTTAAGTACAGACGAGCAAAATTTGTGAATGGCCCCTTAGTAACACAAATTCCTTCAATGCTTCCTTAAGCTGATGCCCGCCACCAGATTTGTGAACACGGCTAGAAACTGCAGTTCTTTTTTGAAAATGGACAAGGATATCATTCTCTATAAATGCTTTAATCTTGCTTGCCTCGAATATATCTTCTCTGTAAAATCACACGTGGAAGTTTTGGATAGGCTATCTTTAATAGTGGGAAGTCATTTAAAATATATAGTAGCAAATCTGAAATTCAATTACACTTGATATGAACATTGTGTTTTATGGCTTCAATTTTTCTTTACCTTCAGTGCTACATGCAGAGATTATTTTCTTCTGAGCCAGTTTTTTTGTGAGACGATGGAACACTTCCTCATTCTTCTAGCTTTCTCATGAGAGGACTGGTTTGAGCTTTGTGCAAAGATCCACAAGCAACTTAGGAGCTCTCTTGGTAAAGAGGTCTTAGCTACACTAACCGCACGGGAGGCGTGGAGGAGGATCTCAGAGATTGCTCCCAGTTCTAAAACCTGGTGGTTTTATATTTCTAAGAATAAAACAATTCAGAAGAGTAGTCATACGAGGGGCTAGTATCAAGCCCATAGAACAGCTACTTTTAAGACTCATCTGGGCTTGTGAGGGGGTGACCTGGATATCACCGAGGAGTGAATCTTTAGCGACCCACTATATCTTCAGCCCATCAAAAACTAGATAAACAGGCACTTTCCTCTCATTGATAACCTCACGCTGAAGTCAGTAGGTGAAAACTGTGTGGATTTTAAAAAAAAAGAAAAGAAAGAAAGAAAGAAAAAAAAAAAGGAGCCAAAGAGAGGAAGACAGCTTCAGCAGTTACCCTTGTGGGTGGCCGTCTACGCAGGAGCCCATCTGTGAGACAGGCGCCTTATTGTGTGGGACCTTCCTGTTTTCGCAGTATGAAACAACTGCCCAAGTCATTAAAGTCACAATGACTTTATTAGGGACTGCATTTTGACTCATATTTTACACTTTGTTAGTCACAACTTAATCAGAATTCCTGGGCCTCAGGAAAGCAAAGGGGCTGAAAATTCTTCCTCAGAATGCTAGCGGAGGTAGAGGGAGTTACAACGGCTCAGGGAAGGTGCACAGCTCAGGGCAACATGCACGTCAGGAGGGCTCGTCTCTGTCTCAGTTCTGGCACGAGCTCCGTGCGTGATCTTGGGTAAGATAAATTGACTTTTGGGGGCTCAGGTTGTTTTAGCGATGGGCACAGTTTCTTTAGTTATAAAATGGTTAATTGTGAAGGTTCTTTCTGATTCCAAAACATTGCTTCTTTCATACCCTTATTTTCACATGGAAAGAAGACCCAAAGAAGTGGAGAACTCTAATTGCTAAGCGCCTACACTTTCCTTTGCAATATCTGATGTAAACAAAAAAACAAGAATATACTGTACTTTCTCTAGAACCCTTTATCAAACTCACGATTTCCACAATTCTTCACATTTCAGATCATCTGACAGTGAGGGTCCCATCTCTTGTCTCCTTTTGATCTTTCCCTGTCTATCATCTCTTTGAAACTTGATGTCACAGTTGCGTTAATGACCTGCTTATCATATCTGAGAGGGAAATGAAATTGAATTGAGTGAGTTGGTAACAGGAATCAGGATGGGAGAACATGCCATTCGTTGTCCATTAACATCTACTACACTAGACACCCTAGTTCCATGATGCACCATCCCAGAAAACAGGCTCTGCTGTGTGAGTATCTGGAGCACATCGTTGCTACCCCAGGGAATAAAGTTAGGTCATTCTAACTGCCCATGTGATACATCAGAACAAAATTCATCTAAACACACCAGAATTGAGTGATTCTCTTCTCAACTGCCCAGTGATGTAGTCATCCACAACAAATATAGATTGAAAAACAAGCAAGAACTTCTCTGGCATATTCTGCAACAAAACATTGGAATTTATGATGAAGCTAAAATTGAATAAACTCCACTTGCTGCTTAAAGGACAAGTTATCTGCTCCGGTGACATTTTAAAAGTCGAAGAGGGACAGACCATTAGTGCTTTCATACACAGAATTGAAAAACAAGAAAACAAAACAAAACAAAACAAAAAACCAAAAGAATTTAAATACAACACTCTGCAACTTGACTGTAGGTCTTGAACAGCCCTCAAAATTATTAGGTGTTTCTTCCTACCTATCTATGCTCTTTGCTGCTGTCCATTTTTCTTAGAATTTCTGAAACTTTTCAAGAAGAGATATGGCACACATTATTGGGACACTAAAAAATTGACCTCTCCTACACCCAAACTAATTCCCTTAAGAATGTTTTGAGAAACTTCTCATGACTTAACATTCCCTTAATTCCAAAAGTTGCTGCAGTGACACAATTAAATAGATACCATATTTATATTCAAAGACGTATTAAAATTTTAGATAAACAACATTTTTTAGTATAAGTATGTTCTAGAAATTTCATGTCCCAAATATCCCATAAAGAGATTGGATTTCAAAATCATATACTCATATTGTGTCAGGTTTAGAGGTATTGTATATTTTTAGATAATTGAAAATGTTCACACTTGTTCTTTTTGACAGAGGTCTTCCCTTCTGCTGAGAAACCCAGCAACACTGCATCTGTTACTGGAGCTTCACAATTTCATTTTATGTATTTGAGTCTTTTCTTTTAATCTGGCTGTTAATAGAAATAGACTGCAAAAAAAAAAAAGAGGTACGTTGGCAAATCTGGGGTGCTGGCCTGAGAAAGATAGCAAAGGCCTTTCTTCAGCAGATAACATAAATCATTGCAGCAACTGAGAAAAGGCAAGGAATCAAGGTACACTATTTAGTTACCCTTTTGTTTTTGCATTTAAGCAATCTATCATTTTTTTCTGTGCATAATGGCTAATATTTAACCTCAAGCTTCTAAAGCCGGTTCTAAGGCCATGGGGTGTTAGGTGATTCCAAAGCAGATGACTAAGGTTTCTGTTGGACCATTTCATGGCCAGAAGTTCTACAAATTATTATATTTTTTAAATTAGAAATCTTAACCATGGATCAGACCCATAGCCCATCCAGTCTAGTGTCCTCTACTGACTAGCTAAAAACAAGACCTATGCCTCAAGACCTTCATATCTGACTTGAAAGCCATTGACACAGAACAGAAAAATCACCCCCCAAACATGTGCTTTCTTTTCATAACCCCAAAAGCATTGGTCATGATTCTCCTTAAGAACTGATTTCCAATTTTATTCTATAACATCTCGGTTGTTTAAAATAAATATTACCTTATTAGAATTCTCGATATTTTTGCAGCCACAAAAATCTACCACAGCTTGTTTTTGAGATTACTACTCTACCCCTTTAAATACATCACGTGATATGTATTGTGCTTAATATTAATTATATTGATTATTGCTAACTATGTTCACATACCCTTTGAGATAAGAGACAATGTGATGCTTCAAAGCCTGCTGTGGAAATCACTACTTCTGGATTAACAGTTTCCCAGGGCTGGAAATTTATAAGATCAACTCTAGGGACCATCTAATAAATAAAGGAAACCCACAGGCTACAGAGACATATCATTTTATTCCCTGAAAACATATACGTTATCTGTTTTGGCATTTTGGTACTCCCTACACTAGAATTGAGAAGAATCTGCCACATGGTGGAGGCTAGAACATATTTTTAAACTATAAAGGATGAAAACAGTGGTCTTATCTAATTTTATTCTATAAAAAATTATATTGTGCATTTCATTTTCTTATTATTAGCTCCCACAATTTAAAATAGATGGATGAGTGCTCTGCACAACAATGCACCCCAGGACATATAGTTTGTTGGTTCATGGAAGGCTTATAAAAGTAGTTTCAGAGATGGAGGTGTAGGTCATACATGACATAGAGGGGGTTCTGGTTATAGTTGGCCTTCCCAGGGAGATCTAACAGCATAGAGAGGACTCTAACAGCAAACTCAACATCATACTAGCATGCCATCAGATCAGGTCAGCATCCAGCTGAGTCTGGAAATATAATACTCGTCTGAGAAACTTGGCAAGTCACTGAACCTCTCAGAGACTAAGTTTTTCCAACTTTAAAATGGGAAAGTTAGAAATAATATATGTAAAGGGATTGGCAAAGTGTCTGGAGTACTTGTCCTTTATCCCACAAGATTTATACTTGAAGCTGATGTTTTATTTCTCAGTTTTGTCTCTGAATTTAATTTAATTTAAGAGAGTGGGGAAGTAGGGCAGAGGGAGAAAGGGAATCTCAAGCAGTTTCCACTCCCAGTGTGGAGCCATCTCAGGGCTCGATCTCATGACTCTGAGATCATGACCTGAGCCGAAATCAAGGGTCAGATGCTCAACTGACTGAGCCACCGAGGCGCCCGGTTTTGTCTCTGATTTTTAAAAGAATCTGAGCTTATGGTCCGGTCTTCACATGGGTTTGCATTTGGGTGGAGCTTTCAGCTGGCTCTCTGGCATCTAAACTCTTCTTCTTGTTGAAAGTAGCTGGTATAGGGGCGCCTGGGTGGCTCAGTCGTTAAGCGTCTGCCTTCGGCTCAGGTCGTGATCCCAGGGTCCTGGGATCGAGCCCCGCATCGGGCTCCCTGCTCAGCGGGAAGCCTGCTTCTCCCTCTCCCACTCCCCCTGCTTGTGTTCCCTCTCTCGCTGTGTCTCTCTCTGTCAAATAAATAAATAAAATCTTTAAAAAAAAAAAAAGAAAGTAGCTGGTATAATTAACTACAGAATTCCCACAATATGCTACTGCTGATGTGATGCAGTGCTATGTCATTTTGATTACATGACACATAAGTTACTCATAGAAGTTCTGGCTCTCTGGTTGACATTTAGATTATTCACCAGTCTAAGGAGTGTAAACCAGAATTGCCAGAAAGATAGATGAAACCCGTCAAATGAAACCATAACTCGAAACAGCCTGGTGTTAAAACTATATCATTAAAAAAAAAAAAAAAAGCGTATTCTGAGATGTCTCACTGCTGCTAACTCTATCCATTCATGATTCCATGACTTAGCCAATTTCCTCAAATTAAGAGATTTTGGAACTCTTCGTGTATGAACAAAAGCCACGAATGGCCACAAGTTGCCTGACACAAGGATAACTGCACCAAATATTCATTTTGCTCAGGTTGCCACGGTTGAGGTCCGTCCAGTAACACATGTGAATTAATTGAATATGTGGCTAGGAGAGCAGTGAGAGGAGTATCAGCAATGTCAGGAACAAAAAATATAACCAGACAATGACAGAATGACTAAACGGCTACACTCCAGACAAAACAGATATTTTGAGTGGCTGGGTTTCAGACACAACATGTGCTCATAAACATGTTCCCAGCTGAGTGTACATCGCCAGTCTCTGAAGGGCTTAGATCCTTGGCCACAGGATGCAGACTTTCCAAGAAAAAGGTAAACCAAATTCCCCAATGCTGAACCAAACAACAACGATGTGCTTCACGTTTCTGTTCATAAGAAGAGCGTTTGACCCTGATGGCTTTGTTCTCTATTGTCCGACTCTGAATTTGGGAGAAGGCTCAGGAGCAAGCTTTTGCAGCTTCTGAGGGTAGTTTGAAGAGTCACTGCAAACCAGATGGGAGTTTTTCATTCAACTGAACAATTAGAAAAATGAACTGGGCATGGCAAGCACCCGCACGGAGCACGGTGTAGTGCAATAGGAAACAGGATTCCTGGGTTCTAATGGATTTGCCACTAACAACATCATTGGTTGTGGACAAATTAGATTACATTTCTAAGTCTCATGCAAGGGATATTTATTTGAATGTCTACCATGTGTCTAGAGGTATTCTAAATGCTGGGACCACTATAGCGAACAAGGTAGACAAAATTCATGTCCCCAATAACCTTACAGTCTAAGAGAGGAGATGAGTAAAAACTAAGTTCCACAACAGAAAATCAAAATCATAAATTTGTGAGAGCCAACTGTAAAACCCACAAGGTACTGGGTTAGGATAATTAGAGAAGTTCTCTCCAAAGCAGTAACATCTAAACTGAGGCCTGAAAAATAAGAAGGGACCTGGATTGAGCTCTAGCTTTCAAATTCTATATAATTACATGTTTTGTTACCAAGTCATATAAGAATATAACAAATTGGCCTGTGGATTTCCCTTTAATTTTTATTTTTATATCATTTGACTTTGGAGCAAAAAGAACAAGGTTTGATTCTAGGGCATCAGCAGTGAGTAGCTGAAGGGCTTGGACAAATCAGTAATGTCTCTTGCATCCTGTTTCACACTGAAAAGGGGATATAGTAATACTTTCCTCCTGATGAGCATCAGAATGAGATCACATAGAGAGAGCTCCGGGTAAGCAGGAAAGCCCTCTTCAGGTCTGTTTCCTTACCTTGCTACCTTGGATCTGGGCAACACAAAAATAACAAACAGCTATACACTTAGAGAAAGTGGCCCTTTATTTAATGCTCTATCCCAGGACCATAGGGAACTTTGAGAGCAAATAAGCTTTAAAGTGAAGAAAGGGGCCTTAAAAATCCCCACATCGCTCCATAACTAATGTTCCCTCAGGCAGAATCAGAGTTCTCTGGGAAATGCAGTCGTGTATCGCAGGGCTAGATTTGAAAAGCAGTGATCAAAACAGAAAAATCTTTCCTGAGTTCTTCCTCATTAATATCGCCTCCTCTTTTATTACCTTTATGAAAAAGGGCTCATATTTTACTCATTTTAACCCAATATATTCTCTTGCTTTAAAGAAAAAGAACCCATTCCTGTCCAGGGGTTCATGTTTATATTTATTTTTGGCAAGGCTCCTACTTAGGATTTACTAAGGGCTCTGAAAGGTGTTTCTTGAAAAACAATGTATGGTCTTTCTTAGTTTGAAAATTATTCTATGCCCCATCTACAATGCAGCATTAGACAATGAATTTATCTTAATACCATGAACATATAGAAGGAGAGTATTAACAAAAGAATATTTTTAATTATTGTAATCAAAATTAGATAAATCCTTTGAAATTAAATTATACTGATTTAAAAATATTTTAAAAATCATACTGGTAAATCCTGATGAGATATTATCAGGTAACCTTCCATGCAATGGGTAAGAAAGATGCAAATAAATTTTGTGCAACTAGATCCTGAGTGTGTTAAAATACAGGAGGGAAAAATTCAGTGACAGCTCACCCTGTCACAAACATAAATGATGTACTGGACTTGGCCAAGTAAATGCAGATATATTTAAATCATTCCGACTCAGTTACAGAATGGAACCAGCGATAGCAATCAAATGGATAAGGGGCTGAGGCAGGGAGGGCACTGTGCCCTCTCAGCTGGGTAGATGGGTAGCATCTGGCTGGCTAAACTGATCTGTCTGGGCTATGAGTGGGACATCTACGGCAGGAGTTGGAGACCATTCATTAGTGATCTATCAGAGTCCCTAGCTTCTCACAATCAAGTGGGCATGCAAGAGTATACCCCAAATTCATATTACCACTGGATAGTCTCAGCATGTGCCATGAATTTAAATTTAAATTTTTTGAAATTACTAAAAAATATTTCCATCTTTAATATCATGTTGTGCCTAGTAGCAAAGTCATTACCTGTCCTAGTATCCATCAAAAGTCCTCATGTCAACACATTTCTTAAATGACCAAATCAAGAAGAATTTCAGAGAGCTTTTTAGAATAAGACAAACCCCAAATCAACTACCACCAACTGACAAAAGCCTTCATTTGTTTTTCGCTTTTCTCCTGACCATTAGACTGAAACAGACCTATGACTCTTTGATACTTTTTAGTCTTACCACTCTGAGCATACATGGGTTCTTGAAACATTCGAGACACGATTACAGGCCTCAAGAGCTTGCAATCTGGAGTAGACATAAATAAAACCTCAGAGAACTAAAATATTAGTTATGATATTAACCAGTAAGCTAGGTAAGAGGATGATTTATGAAAATATGATCAAAGTCAGAGTACCTAAGTGAAGGTTTCAAAAAAAAAAAGCCAAGAAGTGTGGCATACCAGGAGTAGGTTCATAGTATAGGCCCAATGATGTATTTGAGCCAAAGGGAAGTATTTAAGGCAATGGAATGCCAAGAAAGGGGGTAAAGGTCTGTATTTCTTCATTCTCAAGTTATCATAAAACTCTTACTTCTATTCTTAAGCCAGGTTTTCAATAGATCTTCTGACACCAAGGGAAGAGAGGAAGTTGGAAGTCTACCCTTTGATCAACTGGAGCTACTAAAACTTGAGTATCATTTCGATTATGTGAGGATAAAAATGTTAATCCTGGCTGCCTTTGTAAAACGAGATTTTCTTTCCTGATAGTATACATATATTTTGATGATATATACATATATTTTGATTCAGAAGTTAAAACAGCAAAAAGTGAAAAAAAAAAAAAAAAACCGGCAATGCCAAAAGCATTTAAAGTAACTCATTCCAACTATATCCTTCTGGATTTTGAACACACAATTTTCAGGAATACTAAATTAGTTCTCTTTACTTGAAGTGATTAAGACATGTATAGCTTTTACCCAAGAAAGGTAATGAGAAGGACAATGAGAAGGTTAAAAATCAATGCAACTAATAGAGGGACCGTGCCATGTCTTTCTTAAGTGTAATCAGACTTTTGCTGAAGATGAACAGCAAATGGGATTTGTAATCAGACCCGTATCTTACTACCTTAATCTTCCACTAATTAACCTTGTGACTCTGAAAAAGTCATGTCATAATGAAATTATATTTCATTTAGATTGTGTTTTATATTTTACAAAGATCTTTGGAGTACATTAGATATTTAATCCTCAATTTTTATCATCCTCATCTATAAAACAAGGTCTTCAAATCTATGATATCTACGGTTTCCTACTGGGTTTAAAGTTCTAGGATTTTGTTTAATACAGCCATGTGACACCATAACTGGAAAGAATATATTTCGATCTTTCTTCTGGCTTGATTTATCAACTTTCACCATCCGTACTGACCAAAGACATTACATAGTCACCAAATTACCACTTCACTTCACCCTGTCTGATCAGCTTTAGCGCACAGCCTATATGGTTGAGTTGGAAAGGTATTTTTATTTAATGACAACTTCTCTTTTTACTGTTTTCCATTCAAAAACAAGTAATTAAAATTTACCTTTCAGATGGCAAATGACAAAAACTCTTGGCCTAAATCTACATTTTTTTAAACGGTTTAATCACTCTTATGACCAGTATCTGTACTCAAATTTCCTTTTTACAATAGCTGAAGGTTATAACATTATGCACTATGCTGTGAACAAAGAGTGAAAGGAACTTGGCCATTTAAAGTTTTTAATGAACATTTTCAAGATCACCATATTTTGAGCAGCTAAAAAATATAAAGAAGTGAAATTAAGCCGTGAAGATGAAATTTATTTTTAATAAATTCACTAAACTTCAATTTCTGAAGATTTTAGGTTTCAAAAGTGGTACATTTTTAAACTACAAGTAATTAGCAGACAGAAACACAGGACTGATGAGCAGAAATGCATGATTTATAGCCTTTAAATGCTGCTCCATAAAAAGAAAAAGACTATCAGGTACTTCTTAAAGAGAAGAAGATTATCAGGCACTTCCCAAAACAGAAACAAAAGAAACAGAAGTTTTACTGTCTTCTTCATTTCTAAATAACTTAACTGTCCTTTCTTTGTGGAAACACTTGGCTACTTTAAAGTAAATCAAACAAAGGAAGTTACAGTAAAATATCCAGGAGACTAAACAGTTTGGCACCAGTTGAGGGAAACATCACGTACAAATGGGCAAGACACAGAGGGCTGGCAGGTCCCTGAAAAATGCTCAAGTGGAGGGATGTGCTAGGACGCACATCCACTGTTGGCATAGTGCCTTCCAGAGTGTGAAATCTACTGACTGTGGCACAAGTCTGCCCTAGTAGCTTTGGTTTGGTAAGTCCTGGCTTTCAGAAAGCTGATGTATCTCCACTTGCTGAGCACACTTTTGCTCAGAAGGCAAATTTTGGGAAGAACAGCACAAGACTAAGCTCCACCCTTGGTTTTTCTTCCATAGATAGCAATGGCACCAATTTTGGAAGCCTTTTAGATTAGGACACATTTGAAAAGAAAAATAAAAGATAAGAAAGAAGTATAAAAAAATGTGAAACAGACGTCTATTCCATTAAAATACTGTTATTCTATTTTTTACAACTAGTGTTCTGGATTTATATTTGATACTCCAAACATAGTTGTCGGATTTTTTTTTATATGGAGAGAAAGGGTCCCCTTAAAATGACTTATTTATCAGATTTTGATAATATAATCTTGTCTTACCAGCTAGCCAGGGGTGCAACAATCAAAGGTAATGTGCCCTGACCTCACTCCTATTTTATTTTTAGAGATTTGGTCACTTGGGGCCTTTCAAGTGAAGTAGTAGAAAGACTAGGGTGAATGGATTAGAACTCAATGAAGGAAATGGTTCTGTAAATATCAATGAAAAATATTTAAATTAAGAAAAGTAGATTAAAAATCAAACTTCTTACAAAGCACTAAAGTTTTCAAAGAGTAGAACTTAGAACACTCAGTTACGCTCTCAATAATACAACTTATTTTGTCACAGAAAGAGTAATTGAAATAATGCCAGCTAAACAAACAGCTTAATCTTCTCTTTCTTCTTTGTTGGAAGACAAAGTCTAATGTAGACAGTCTATATCTTACTGCTAGGAAATTTCCCTGTATTAATTATTGCTATTGAAGCATTCCTCCTCTGTTTCATGGTCTTGGGGCATGTATTAGAAAGGACATAATATATGATGAAATTGCCCCAATTTTTTGGATGATAATTTTCAAAAAAAGAACAGCCTCTCTCTGTTTTCTTTTTATGTTGGGGAGGGGGGTAAAAAGGGGATTTGGGGGTTGGTTGTCTTTTAAACAAAACTTCACTGTCTTCTCTTAGGCCACGTTAGAGAATTTGGGAGCACAAATAGATCCTGAATTTAGCAAACAGGCCCATAAACGGCAGCAGATTAGTTTAATACTGTTATTTACATTTTGATGAGTGCTTTACAACCATCTTCTATAACTATGGTTATTCTCCTCCCTCTTATCTGTTAACAGACACTGCTTCCCAGTTGGGAAGACTGAGTTTAAGGTTATTAATGGCTGGTCTGGAGGCCCCGAATATGGTAACTGCAGATTAGGATTCTGAACCACCCTAAACAAGCAATGATGGCCAGAGTCAGAAGAATAAGACTTCCCAGAGATGACAAAATTCCCTTGTAAAAGTTATTAAATACCTCTCTGTTTCTATATTTATCTGTGCCATCGGGATCATTGATGATGAGTCAGATGGCCCTGGGTGTGAACCCTGCTCTCTTCTTTACCTTAGGCAATGTAATACAACTCTTCAAACCTCACTTTACTACAGAATGGAGATAATAATAGTATGTATTTCCAAGGGTTGCTGAGAGTATTCATGACAGAATGTAGGTAAGGGGCTTAGTACCATATCTTCGCAGATAGTAACACCTGTAAAAGTAGTTTGGCTGTCGATGCTTCCTGTCCCAACAATAAATGCAAGAGCTGCAGGAGACCATGGAAACAGTCTTCTCCAATTCTTTTGTTTTGTAGATAAAGAAAGGCAAAAATTCCAAATGAATTAACTGTTTAAGATCATATTCCTAAATGGAGGCAGAGCTAGACTTCAAACTCATGGCTTAGTCTACCTAGGCTCTTTGCCCTTTGCTCCCTCCAGTTCTTTTTTTTTTTTAAATATATATATTTTTTTCTTTGACAGAGAGACACAGCGAGAGAGGGAACACAAGCAGGGGGAGTGGGAGAGGGAGAGGCAGACTTCCCGCCGAGCAGGGAGCCCGATGCGGGGCTCGATCCCAGGACCCCGGGATCGTGACTTGAGCCGAAGGCAAATGCCTAACGACCTGAGCCACCCAGGCGCCCCTGCTGCCTCCAGTTGTATATAAATCTGAGAGTGAAGAGAGAAGAGTTGGATCGAAAATATTCAAGCGCCCCACCTGGCTGTCAGAACTGATTTTCCTTCCATTCTTCCCTCGAATCCAGCTCACCTTTAACACTTGAGGGGCCACATACATATGTCTGAATAAAGATATAAATCAAGCTAGCTCCAACACTCCTACCTCAACAGACATCCCTTCCTAGCAGCTCGGAAGGCCAGCGTGAAGTACGAATTCTTGAGTTCCTTGGTTATGGCAGTGCAGGGGGACCTAGCTCCAGGACCGCATCCTGTCCCATTTCTTCCCCAAGGAACTCATGCGCAGGCCTTTGTATACCCTCTGCTCCCACCTGCCTGTCCAAGCTCCTCCCACACACTTCTTCCAAGCCCAACTGCTGCCTCTTGGCTACTCTTTGGGCCTAAGGGCGTGAGTCCCAGCAGCACATCCAGGAAAGAGGCCTGCACAGGCCCTGGAACAGGGTCCAGAACCATTGGGCAGAGAATGTAGGGGGTCCAGTGGATGCAGTATGGTCTGGAACAGGCGCCACCACTGCCCCTGGGCCCTCCCACCCCCCGTCCCGGCTCCTCACCTCCTGAAGCAGAGCGCAGCTGGAGGAACAGCCCAGGCTAAGGCTCTCTTAAAGCAAAGAGTCCAGGAAAAGGACCCCTCTTGCCCTAAGGGTGGGAATGCTCTAGTCCTATCATTTAACCTTGGGCAAAAGTAGAAGTAATCGCCTCCAATGATTGGTCACCTGCCTATCATCTTTCTGACATAGCTCTGAGATGAATCTGTTGACCAAGAAGATCTATTTCTTTTTTGGTTCTGTTGGACCCGACATTTCCCTTACTTATCTATTATTCAGTTAGATAGAAAATGACTCGCAAGTGCAGGGCAAACTGCCCATCATGATCACATTCCAGTATCATGCAGCTTGAGTCCCAAGTGGCTCCAGGCTGGTAGAATTATATGAGTTTATTCCTTCTCACCCAAGAGCGCAGGCAATTATTTGCTTTTACTTTCAATACTCCGGTACAGACACACCTGAAGAACCGGAAAAATAAACCTGTGTAGCCAGAAGGACTCACTTCCCCTGTGATGGTATCTGTAGTTGACTTCATGATACCTTCAAAGAAAAAGGACCTTCTATCTCCCGTTCTTATCTTACAGGTTTCCTTAGCAAACATGGACTGAAGTGCTAGGTCCTGAGGCTTCATTCTAAAGAGACTACTGATATTATGCAGGACTGCTCTTTTCAACAATGAAACATCCATTTTCATGGAGAGGGCCTCAAACCTTTGTCCTACACATAAAACAGCCCCAGGGCAAAGCTAGTCAAGAAAGAACAGGAGAATGGAGAGTGTTTGTGGCGGAAGTCGGGACAGTGACAAGTTGCTTGAACACAGCTCCTTGCTGAATACCACAGCATGTTCATCTTTTGAAAAAACCTTCAACATGCTGGGTACAAATGACGCCTTTGACACTTTCACCTGAAAAGTTTAGGCGAGAGACTCTGTTTCTCAGTAAAAGCTCCCTGTCCTTGTCAGTCACCACTACGCCTCCCTGGGATTGTTTTGTGCCAGTCCTTCCTCAGCCACTGTTGTTGCAACTCTGTACTTTTCTGACTGAGTCTGTCAGGAAGGAGACAGGAAATTCTAGTCACCCGCACAGCAGCTGCGCCATTCCTCCTCTCCTCCTCCAATGACGTCGGTTGGCTTTGGTGACACGAGGTCAGGAACTGAGCCACAGTGAAGGTCAGGAAGATAGGTCAGTGTTTATGCCGTTGTTGGGCTGGGGATCCTGCTGAGGCTATTTGCTTTCTTCCTTGCTATACTGTTTCTCTTTCCGTTCCTCTTTTTATAATGCAGAGCCAAAGCATCCTGTTTTGAAAACATCTAACTGTTTGGCCACTGAGGAACTCATGCTCTGATGCATTTCGCTGAGGTGTAAGACAATTCTTCTAATTCAGTAGGCGATGAAAGTTGAAACAAAAATTAATGAGCAAGTCTAAGAAGGCAATCTGTCATTACAGAAAACAGTTCTAACACGTCTAACTGAACTTGGGCTGCTGGCGGAAGGTTCACTCGACATCCTTTTCATCTTGCAAAACAATGTCATTACCTCGTAAAACTGCTGAATTTATTTCATCTTGTAATTCTCAGGGAAAAATAACCTACAGTATTAATCCACCTGGCTGCATCTTTCTCTGTGATCCTGGAATTCCATTTGGCCTGTGGCCAGCATTAAGAAACTGGGGCCCAGGAGGAGACTAGGTTTCTATAGGTCACAGAACAGTTCCTTATCTCTCAGGCTCTGAAACATACTTGGGAAAACCAGTTATAATCTTTGAGTCACAGTTTTCTTCAAAATATAAAAGGGTTGAGGAAAAACAATAAACACACAACCTTACCCAGATGTGGTAAATATGAAAGACTTCTTGCTTTTCCTCCACTGGGCACAGTCAACTCTCTACCATTCACAAGGTCCCAAACACCCCCCACGCAAAGCATTGGCTTTCCCATCACCACTGTTGAGTAAGTAAAAACTCAGTAAATCACCCAGCTGATCAAAACTAAGGGCAAACAATGTTTGCAGAGATGTAGTGGATGTTATTAAGAAGTCATCATTTATTGAATCTTTACTACCCAGCAGGTGCCTTGTGGAGCGTTTCAGATGCATTATCTCATTTAATCTTCACAGTGACCCAGTAAGGTAGGTACCACTTTCATCCCTGTTTTCCAGATGAGAAAATTAAGCCTTAGAACAGTTAGTTAAGTTAGCCGAGGTCAAGTAG
Organism: Halichoerus grypus; assembly: GCF_964656455.1. NCBI lineage: Eukaryota > Metazoa > Chordata > Mammalia > Carnivora > Phocidae > Halichoerus > Halichoerus grypus. The sequence goes on from NC_135716.1 coordinate 134,330,200, forward strand.
CTAGTAAATGATAGAGATAGGATTTGAACCATGATCTTTTGACTCCAAAGCCCATGCTTTTCACATACTTCCTATATGGAACATCTTCAGACTCACTTCCAAGTTTGTAACTCAGAGATTTGCCATGGCTCCTTTGTTCAGTGAGGGGAAACAGAAGATGAGCAGATACAACTACATAGTGATGATGATGATGATGATGATGATGATGATGTGGGAAACAAAGGCAGAAGACAAATTATTAAATTTCCTTACTACCTAGAGCCCACTGACAAGTCCTTGAAACAAGCAGAGGGACATTCCTCTAGGGACTCAACAGCCTCAATGTTAACACTTTGCTAAGGGCAAAAGGCAATCCTAGCCCAAACCCCACGTCAATTATATTTTTAAATGGTGACTTGGATGGAATGTTCAAATAATTTCAACCACATTTGAAATTAAATGCAGGACTGTATTTTTACCACAAATAATTAAGTTCCCCCCAAAAAACTGATATAGATCAATTTCTTTTTGGTGGCCACAAAAATATTATTATATTATGTTACATGTGCCATGGATTAAGCTTTATTTATGAAACAATTATCAAGATAATCAAGATTCTGGGGGGAAACATGGTTGCTAAGTAAAAAGAGAACGAGATCTTTTACAAATGAAACTGACTTTAGTTGTCAGTTGAGCACTATTCATCCACTGGATAATTGCTTTGCCCTACAACCTTTCCACTGTAGATGTAGAAAATAGGTGCATGCCTTCTACTTAAGCTAACTGTGTCAGCATTAAGGTTTAGCCCTCTCTTTAGGGTTAGCTCTATTCAACTTTCATTGCTTCCTGCACAGGACACCATAAAGGAGGAGCGGAAGCCTGAAGTGATTGGAATTCTCACTAGGACCTACATAGTCCTTGGTCTCAGAGCCTTATTGACCATTACACTGAATATGAAAAGTTTTTAAAATAAATTTGCAAAACAGACGATGTTTAATTTCAGCACTCCAGACACAAACCTGGTTAGAATCTACAAGGCATCAACACTCAAAATGAAAAATAATGACAATTTGCAGTTTCTCAATGAGAATTCTTTTTCTCCCCTGGAGTTAGTTGGCTACTTTATCTTAGCAACTCAAGAAGAAAGTTCAGCATGTCTTTTATGGTGAAACCTGCTGAAAAACTACCCTTAAATATTGGATCTACATCTCCTATGGGTATCAATGCTCACAACATGCAGTAAATAGAGGATCCGTTAATGCTCCAAAGTAGGCTAAAGCATGTGTGAAAATCTTTTTACTTGGAATCCAGTGTGGTTTGGAGAAGTTACGCAGTTAAGCCCTCCTCATGGGGAAGCAGTTGGTTGAGATTTACAACAGCCTGGAAAATCCCATTTCAATTGAGAACTTCAGAAAAAAAGTCAGTAAACAGTTAATCTCAAAACTTTTCTTCTTTTTTCCAACTTGAATCTAAACTAAAATTTGAGAAAGAGACTTATTTCATTTTTTGCCCTTTCGTTAAGCAATAAACAAGAATAAGAAGAGTCTATCCCCCCACCCCTAGCCCCCTTCAAAACCTCCTAAGGACACAATGCTCCCTCTGCTCAGATCCTTTGAGCAAGAGCCAGTAAGCCTTGATAAGAAGGTGATACTTTTAACCCCAGGAAAGAGGGAGGAGGGACACACATTCCCTAGTGAAACTTGGGGCTGGAAAGGGCACGTTGGCAGGTGTGGAGCAAAATCTTTTCCCGGCCCCAAAACCATAAGACAGTAAGACAATACCTCAGGCTAGGATGATTGGGGATTCTTAAAGTGTGTACTTATAAGGGTACAATGTTAAGGTTTTCCATTAAAAACGAAGCAGTAAGTATATACATATATGCACACACATCATATATATTTATAAAGTTAACATTCTCCAAGGGGGGGAAACAAAAAAAACAAAAAGCAACAACTCTCACTACATAAATTAGCACTCTAAACCCAGGCGTTAATTAAACAAATGATATAATGATAGATAATTAAAACTCTTCCATACTAAGTTTTGTCTGGGGATTATAAACAAAACTATTTCTTTGCAGTACGGGTGGAACTTAATTTCAAATAATTCTACTTTGAAAAGCAGCAAACTTTTAGAAAATAACTTTCTTTTTTGGAGATAAAGAATATTGTTTCTTTTTTTTTTTTTTTTATCTCAGGTCATGCCAGCATCACAAAAGGAATGTTAGGAAATCCCAGAATGTCCTTCTGAGAAGAATTTCAGAATTTATAAAACTTCAGAGCAAACCATTCTCTTCACTGATCTATGGAGGTCACGTTAATTTCTTGTCCAAAAAAAAAAAAAGGTGTCTAACACCTGATTGCAATGCAACATGTTATCCACTTTACCCTATGAATTCATTCAGATGTTATCTTACTGATAATTGTTTTTTTTAAAAAAAGGATTTTCATTTGTACACAAATAAGCCTTATAAGCACCTCTCACCTTAAACATACTCCCAACTACATCAATTAACAAAGAACTTTGGTTGCTGGGAATTAAAGCACACGGAGGATTTTTAACTTTTGCTGTAGCATCCCGACACAAGCCAAGTGTGGCACTTGGGGACAGAATCTTCAGAGGCAGCTCAGCAAACTCATTCTGACCGCCGGCGTCCTCGGATGCACCTCTGCCTCAGGCAGAGGCCAGGGGAGCCCAGGGGAGCGGGGGAGCTTTCAAGAATAAACCGGTCATCTCTTACCTTGTTCGAAGCCATCTCACTGACAGAGCGGTAGGTCTGGATGGTCTCTAGCTGGTCTAAGCACCAGTCCAATTCCTCCAGCGTCTCCATTGCTAATTTTTGATAAGATTCTTCTGCAAACAAACACACAGGCATGTAGTTAGGCTGGAGCGGCTGCAGGCTGTGCATAGCCGAGTCCCCGCTGCCGCCGCTGATCCCGGAGCTACTGAAGGTGGCCCCGTGCTCCTTCATTATTTGCGCGCCGACTCCTTCCTTCCAGCTCTCTCCACCAGGAGAACAAATCACCGCGGTGCTCTGCCTGGGACGGCTGGTGCCAAGTTTTCACCGCCCCCCCCGCCCCCCCCCCCCCCCCCGCGGGGATGAGGTGTCCGCGATCTACCAAGAAACTTCCTCTGAGGAAGGAGGCGGGGAACCATCTCTTAGAAGCTCATCTGCATACATGTGTCCTAAAACTAAAGGCAGAAGCAGTTGAATTTTCTCAGGCTCTCTTGCCTTAGTCATCCTGGGGCTCTTTAGGGTGCGTGATGTCATTTCTGAGTGTTTGCAGTCTGGAGGAGAAATGAGGAAAGCATTTTCTCATTTTGCTTTTCTTCTAAATGAAACACACAGTCGAAAACTTGGAGGGGCGGGGGACAGACAGTTACGTTGGAAGGCTAGGCAGTCATTCATTCCGGGGAATGCGTGCATGTTGGAGTAACTTTTCACTCAGCAAACACTGACCCACACAAGCAAGAGGTGTAGGCTATTCCTCCCCTCTTCTGAATCCCTCCTTTAAGTAAAGGCAAAATGAGGTTTCCCTGATAAGATGTGGGTCTAAGAGAAACTGGAGTTTTTACATGAACACGTTTATTGGCCAGAGAAGGCAGCTCTTGTTATACTAAACAAAGCTAAAACTTCTCTTCTGCAACTGCCAGGATCACAGGGAAATTCTGAACCGGACTTTCAGGTGGATCCAGATGTGAACACTGCAGATTTTCACTTTGATTAAAGCCCGGAGGCTTTGATTTGTGGATGTGGGACTCAAGACTTTCTGGAAGTATTTCTTAGTGGTCCATTCAAAAAATATTGTTTTTAAGATCATATTTTTTGCTGGATAATAAAGCTCTTCTGAATGGTCACAACATGTCATTCCGTACCCAAACGTTTGTGAGTCTAAACTAATACTCCAGAGTATTGACTTAAGAACTCTGTGTTAATAAACACTGAATTAACTTTATAAATGCTGGATGAATGAATGATGCTATAGACAGTGATAAAAGTCAGTCAGACTCTCCTGGATCCATGCCTGATTTTGAGAGGAACAACATTCATTAATTCCATCAAGCTTTCTGGAATGCAAGCACACAATAGGCACTAATAAAATTAAAAATCTTGTATGGAATTCTATTATAGAGAAGACTTCATACATTCCTGTCAAGTTTAGAATGCATTTTTCCCATGTTCATACAGAAATCCGAGGGAGACCACATACCCTTTTATTATTATTTGACATTCTGTGTGTGTGACACTCACACTTGAAGCAGAAAAGAGAATTAGCACAAGAGAGACCCCAAGGGACTGAGATCCTTGTCCACAGATGCACATTTCAAAGAATCTCTCAAATATGCATACACCTCAGGATAATGTGGGGTTAACATTCAATATCCTGTATGTCATATTTAAAAAGCCACAAAACCACGGGAGGTGACTTCCTCCATTTTTTTCACACTCCTCAAAAATATGCAGACAAGAATTGAGGTGTTTTTAGTAAAACTCGTTTCAAGCCAGACTTACACATACCTTCTCTCCTTTCCTCCTCAGTCTTGCTGGGCTGCTTCAACATGCAGAATCTTGTCACTTACTCTCTAGTGTGTCCAAAACACCTTCCACTTCTTCCCAGGAAGCTTTTCCTGAAGTGCCAAAACTCTCCCATCCCATTCCCAGCCTCATATCAAAGGAAAAGTCCAACCACTTCCCGATTACTTGGGCTTTACTACCTTGGTGTCTTCCGCATCACAACCTGTGGTTCTTGGCACCTAGGATGTTCTGAGCCTTTTGAATGGGTCAATATGCAAAATGACTGTAAGATGATCTATCCCATTTCTCCTTCATGGAGAGGGGAAAAAGGGATCCAATTTCCACTCAGGGTTGACAACGGAAATACAATAATTACGGCAGCAGAAGCACTAGGAAGGAGGACTTTGCAAAGATCCACCAATGAAGGGTTACCTGCACAGCTCATTCACGGTCTATGACCCAGAGCAAGCACAGGAGAGCTCCTAGAATTGGTATAATAGTGACATGCCCGTGACTGGCCAGTGGATGTGACAGGCCCTTACTCTACTGCCCTTTCTTATTGTGGTCAGCTACAATATTTCTTAAGTGAAAGTTTTTGAAGTTAGTGTTGAAGTTAATGAGGAATTTTTCCTTTTCAGATTCTTAATCTATAGTCAAGGCTTTGTGTCCCATTTTAGACCCTTCTTATCCCAGTAACTAAGTCAGGAGGCACAGATGTCAGTGGGCTGAGTGTATGGGTATCGAACTCCTGCTCCTTCTAGGTACAGCCAAAGGAAAGGACCGGTGCTGCTCAGGACTGGCCTCCACACTCTAACTTCCTGGCTCCAGCACCAGAGCCAGATCGGGTGCCTACTGGATACTCGGTAAATTCGCAGAGGAATGGAGACCAAAGTGCCTGCCCAAGCAGCCTGCAACTACTTGGCTATCTAGAGGCTGGATGGTGCATCTATAGTACTGTGGAAAGAGTAAGAAAGCTTTGGAGTGAGACTCACGCATTTTGAGTTTCTCTTCTACCCTTTACTGTGTGATCCTGGGTCTCAATTTCCTACATCTTAAAATAAGGATAAGAATACTTATCTCATAAAGTTATAAAGGGATTAGAGATAGAGTATATAAAGCTTCTGGTATGTTAGCCAGTTCTCAGTAGATGATCAACACATAGGAGCATAACTATTAATGGTAATCAAAACAACACAGAGGCTTGGCATTTGGGAGTAGGAATATTGTGTTCCCTCAGGCATAAGCATACCATGAGGAGAGTGCAGACCCTCACAGGCCCCCAAGCCCTGTATCTAGTGACTTAGGGCAATACACAGGTCACAAGTTACTGGGGTACCCCTATCCACCAGCTGTCAGACTGATGTGCTGTGCCCCAGCCAGGGGCAGGCTCTGGGGAAGTTGGACATTTCCCTTCCCCACAGTACTGATGCTTCACTCCACAGCAGATAGTTGGCTCCTAAGGATGCCACAAGCTCTGCATTGGGGCATACTAGATACCTAGATCAGGGTAGGACAAGAGGCTCTCTCCCACCAAGACATAGCCTTGTCTACCATGGTACAGCCATGCCAGCCCAGGCCAGGGATGGCTGCTATCATGCCCCATCTGAGACTTTGCAAGGCACACATGCCCAACTCAGACCCTCTCTGCACCTGCACCGAGGGCCCCTCTAGGAATGGATGGCAAGGGTAAGGGACTCTGGATGAGTTCTGGGGTGCCAGGGACCAGGGAAATAGGTGGCTGAGAACATATCCAGGGGAGGCAGGCAAGTAGCCAAAAAAAGGTGGGGCAGCATATGAGCCCAGCCTCCAAGCCACTGGAGTATACTCTATTTTCCCCTCAGACTTCACTTCCAAACACAAGATCAAAGGTAAAATTATTACACGTTTCAAGACAGCAGCGATGGGGCCCTGCTGGATGTGGGAACCACTCCACATCTTGCGCAGGTTGCATGTCCATAAAGATGGTCATTTCCTGTCTTGCAAAATTGGCTCTGAGAAGGAACAATGCTTAATACCACAGAAGCAAGTCTCAAGGGCCTAAGAGCAGGTGATGGGACCATGTATGGTCATGGGGTTGACCCTACTGTCACAGATTTCCAGAGGGACAAGGAGAACCAACCTCCTATGTGTCCTTCCCTCTAACAAGAGTGGCAAAGGGAGATTAACTTCCTCTTGTAAGTCTGGTAGGTATTGCATTTGACCCTGAGAAACAGGAAGAGAGAATGGATAAATAATTATAGTTAATATTAATCTGGTAATAATATGTGGCATTCATAAAGTCCTCTTCTCAAAGGAGCTCTAAGCACACTACTCATTTATCCTTGCGACATCTCTCTGATAGCCACTGAAGAGGTATGATTATCTCCAATTTACCTTAAGGCACAAGCCAAGAAGTCAGAGGTTAAATTACTAGAGCAAGATTCCTGGCAAGACCATATCTTGGTCTATGAACTAAAGGATTCAGCTTTGCACGAAAAACGCACGAATTCCTGAAAATGCTGATTTAAAGTGGCGTCTTACCTTTGGGTATTTTCTATTTAAAATTGTGTAACTGCTTTCTTAAATGTTGTCACCTTCTTGAGTCTCCTCTTCCCTTTTCTGCTGTATCTAACACAGGGAGTAGCACAGGGAGGCTGTGCAGTATTTACTCAGAAGAGCTGGAGTGGTTCTGGTCCTTCCTCTTGCTTCAGTGGCTGACCTAAGGCAAGTTACCTGAGTGGGCTGAGACTAAATTTCTTTATCTGGAAAATGAGGGTTAAGAAGAAGACTTACCCTATTCTCACAGGGAAGGTAGAATAGGAGAATGCACACAAAACCACACTGTCGACCTTTAAGTATTGTGCACATTTTGTAAATATCACATGTATTATTACAGATGGGATATAGGTATGTTAGAGAAAATTACAGAGAAGCAGAAATTTGAAATGACAAGAATGTCACATTTTTACTAAGATCACCATTATTAATGTGCATGTATGTCTATGTATGTGCATGGAGATCATATTATACAAACTATTGAGTTACACTCTTTTTTTCAGTCAATGATGTCCCCTTTTCTGTTTTAATAGTTTTCCAATTCAGCTAATAGTTAGCCCACATTCCAATTTCCCCAGGTTTTTTTCCCCCTCACAAATCCAGCAGAAATGTGTGTGTGTGTGTGTGTGTGTGTGTGTAGAGAGAGAGAGAGAGAGAGGTGTGGGAAAGGGAAGACCCAGAGATGGGACGGGAAAGGGTAATGAGAAATCTCAGCCTGGCCACGAAAGGGCTAGCTCCTCATAGCTGGAAAACATGGAAATAGATTTTAGCAGTAATGAAGTTAGTGGCCCAGCTAGTAACAGACCTCAGGTGCCCTAAGGGTTGGCCCCACACTCAGTGGAAGGAAGTGTTATTATCCCACTGATCTCTGGGAAAAGTGGAGACAGAGGCCATTTACACACCTATATCATTTAAACTTTGAAACCCTATATGTATCATAACTCTTAATACAGATGAGAATTCAGCAAGTGAGAGCAACACATTATAGCCCAAATATAAATTTTCCACAAACAATATCTCAATGCAATTTTTTATTGAGCTATGATTGACATACAAAAAAGCTGTGCATATTTAATGTGTACACCTTGATGAGTTTGAAGATAAGCATACACCTGTGAAGCCGTCACCATAAACAATGTCATAAACTTACCCACCATCTCTAAAAGTTTTCTCCCTCCCTCAGTGTGTGTGTGTGTGTGTGTGTGCATATGTGTGCTTTGAGAATATTTAACATAAGATCTACCCTCTTAACCAATTTTTAAGTATATGACACATTATTGTTTACTATACGCACCACGCTATACAGTAGTCTTTAGGACTTACTCACTTTCATATCTGAAACTATGTACTTTTTGACCAGCACCTCCCCAATCCCCTTTCCCCCAGCCCTTGGTAACTACCAGTCTACTCTCAGTTTTTATGTGTTTTACTATTTTAGATTCCTGATATAAGGGATCATTCTAAATGCAATTTGAAGATAGCTCCATATGTATCAGAAACATATCCATCAAGTCATTCCACTTTCTACCCAAAGATAGCACATAGAAAAGAAATGTAAGTAACCTCTTATTTAGCTGCCTCACATAATCAAACTCTTCCCAGTAGCAAAGGTGGTAGTTATTTGCAAGGTTGTATAGTAGTTAAATCAATCAGAACCACTCCACATGCAACAACAAGGATGAATCTAATAAATATAAATGTCAAGCAAAAGAAACCAGATAATGCAAAGTACATAAAAATGAGATTCAATTTATATAAAGTTCAAAAGAGGCAAAAATGAATCTATGATATCAGAAGTCAAGATATTAGTTACTGTGGAGGGCTAGTGACTTGAAGGGACTTACGGGGGGAGGGCTTCTACGGGGACTGGTAATGGTCCCTTTCTTGCTCTGACTACTAATTACATGAGTGTGTTCATTTTATGAAAATTCACTGACTCCTAACACTTGTGATTTGTGCACTGTTCTCCATCTTTCTGATTTTCCATGTATGCTTTCAACAGATAGTCCCATCCAGGGAAGCCCACTTTAAAAAACAAAGAACAGGATTTCTAAAAAAACACATATTTCCTTTCCTTTTGTTGAACTATAGCAATGGGTATCAACAGAATTTGAATAAATCTAACACAGCTGAAAAACAGCTCCCCCAAATATGTTAGTTTATATTGCATAGGCCAGGATGCTCCTACTAACTCAAAATTCAGTGAAACACATGGGAGTCTGACCCAGACGTTTATAAATCCTGATGGTGCCATTCATTTACTAGCAGTGTAACCTTAGACAAGATGAGTATCCTGACTATGCCTCTGTTTCTTTACCTATAAAACAGGAAGATGGCATAAACAGCTGTGAGAATTAAGGGAAGCGACCCATGCCAAGTGTTTGACACCGTGCTGGCACGTGTTAGGAAATTTTTGTTGCCCCCATCCCCCCCATCCCCAACCCTCTCCCTGTTCCTGGTCACTTTCCTGCAGGTAGATTGCCACATATTTGATAACTGAGTTGGGTGGAGTTTTGGTCTGGCCCTAGGGAGAGAAGTACGTGTAAGTGGCCATGAAATCCTAAAGTGTCCCTCCCACTGTCTGACCTCGGAAAGACCTGCCTCTTGGTTAGGTTAGAGTTTGTTGGTGTTCACTTCTAAAATATAGACCTGGCCTGATATATCATTCTGCTTTCACCAAATCCTGACTGATACACCAGATCAGTGGACCTTCAGATGTAGTTTGTTCATTTATTCATTCCACAAAAATACATTGAGTATTTGGTATATGCCAAGACTGATGCTAGGGGCTGGGTGTTACAGCAACGAACAAGACATGGTCTATTGCATTCAATGATTACATAAGAAACGCCTTTCCCATTCTCCAAAATGGTCCATCTGTGGAACTGGGTGCCTTAGCAGCTTCCTCCCCCCCAACCCCCTGTCCCAAATGTATACATTGCCTTGGTGAAAATTAGAAAAATGTGCCCTCTCTTGGCAGACATAACCCTTGGGCAGAAAGCTTGGGAAGTGACGCATGGGCTGAATTTCAGCTCTCTCCATCACTTGGCTGAGTACCTTTGATCAGTATCCAAACTACACCATGCCCTTACGCAATGGCCCTGTGGCACACGGATATGGGGGCAAACCAGCATGGAGCTTTCCCCCACATGACCGGGAGTGCTCTGTGAAAGCAGAGCACAGAACACAGAGTCACAGCAAAACCGACACTTTTAACCTCAAAATAAAGCAAACCCTTGACATTGAAAGGAAAGTATCTCAAGACCTTCCCTAGCTCTTAATTTGTGAATACCATAATAACTGAAATAGCAGTAAATAGGCCTCTATAAAATAGCTTAAAAATTTAATTTGATAGACTAATTATTACCCTTAAATACAGTTTTTGTTTTTGTGACAAAACTTCTAAAGCAAGGGCTCCACAGGAGGAAAAAAATATTAAAGAAGTCCTTCATCAGGAAAACTAAGAAACCACTCTTCTGATCCTTGGAAGTGAGAAGGGTGTATTAATTGGATGCTCTGTATTCAGCTTATGACTCTAGCTTTAGCCACAAGCTTCTAACCCTGTAGATGTCCTCTCTACGCTCTTTGTGCCTTGAAGTTAGCAGGCTTATTTCATTCCTCTGTTGCCCCTCACAGTGCAATAAGTATTTGTTAAAATGCAAAACAGTTTCATACATATGGAAATCAGCCTCTCTTTATTTCAAGGTGTTAAGTTGCGGCTATTGGCCTATTTATTTAGTGGTCTTGGTTATGATTTTTTTCCCCTTGTATTAGCAATACCTTTCTTTTCATTGTAGGTTCTTATGTCCAAAGGTATTTCTTTTCTTCTGATGAATAGCTGGTAAATGAAATGTACCTGTGTTAGAGTGCAACATTTCAAGAAGGCATGTTGCTTTAACCTTGAGTAAAACGTTCTTAGAACAAATCACAGAAACTGGAGGACATTTATACATTCTGTAACACAGTTCCTCCAAAGGCAGTTTGTAAGCCCTATGTGGCCTTTCTCTTGGCAGGACTTTGTCAATGTGTCTTTATAAATACAGAATTTTGCAATTGCATATGACAGGGATTTCACTGTGGGTGGATTCATGGAAGAAGAGGTTCACTGCCCTCAAGAGAAATAACAGTGAAAAGTAGGTCATTTTGATGCCGATTTCTTTAGCAAACTCCTCTAAGACTACAAGTTAAAAAAACCTCCAATCACAACTAGCTTTTGTACATATAACTTGACAGTTTACCAAGTACTTTCACTTGCAAATCTTAGTTTTTCCTTGAAAAATAAATCCCAGGAGATAGAAATTATTATTATGCAGTATTATTAAACATTTTCCATTATGCATGTGAGGAAGTTGAGGCTTGTTGGTGTTTAATGATTTGCTCAAAGTCATCCAACGAGAGAGAGAGAGAGAGAGAGAGAGAGAGAGAGAGAGAGGAGAGAGATGAGATGAGAGATTGAGAGGAAGGAGGGAGGGAGGAGGAAGGGGGACAGCCAGCAGGGAGGGAGAGAACCTAACTTCTCTGATTCTAAATTCCATGGTAATTTTTACTAAGCCACGGGGCCTGTTATAAACAAATGGCCCAACTTTTTCTTTCACCCAGGTGGACTCAGACAGGGCAAAACTGGTTCTGATGCGCCAGTCTCAAGCTCTATTCCCTTCTGCCCCACCTCCCCTTCTTCCAATGTCCTTCCCCTTACAGAAACCTGCTCTTCAGAAGGACTCTGACTTTGGCATTTACTTACTAATGGGGATCTGTACGCATCTAGGCAATAACACGCACCATCAATGGGAAAGAGTGCTCAAGGAACTTCATTGTCCACCTGTGTTAGTGTTAAAGAGCAGTGACACAAGGAAGTGATCAAAGATGGAGGTAAGTTGCTATCCAAATATTTTTCTAATACATTAAATATATGCAAGAAATATTTAGGAAGAATATACAATAGTGGTTAAAAGCTTAGTCTTTGGAACCAGACTGCCAGGGCTCATATTCCAATGCCACCACTTACCGTTACCTAACATTAAAGAAGTTACTTAACTTCTCTATGCCTCAGTTTCCTCCCCCATGTAATGAGAATAAAAACAGTAACTATATAATAGATTGTAGTATTTAATTAGTAAATAAATGTAAAATGCTTAGGACAGTACCTGCTGTATTATAAGTACCAGATAAATATTGGCCATTTGTTGTTTGTTGGATATGACACAATAAATAATGAGTCGAGTGTTAAAAAAGTGTTTTGAGTAGATTTGACACACAATTAGTTTCAGGTGCACAACAGGGTGGTCCAACTTCTCTAAAGATTATGCCATGCTCACCACAAATGCAGCGATCATCTATCAGCATACAGCACTGTTACAATATCGTCAATCACATCCCCTATGCTGTGCCTTTTGTTCCTGAGATTTAGTCATTCCATAACTGGAAGCCTGTATCTCCTATTCCCCTTCACCCATTTTGCCCATCCTCCTCACCATCTCCTGCAACCATCATTTTATTCCCTATATTTACAGGTTTGATTCTGGTTTTTGTTTGTTTATTCATTTGTTCTTTTAGATCCCACATATGAGTGAAATCATATGGTATTTGTCTTTCTCAGTCTGACTTATTTCACTTAGCATAATACCCTCTAGGTCCATCGATGTCATTGCAAATGGCATTACATCCTTTTTTATGGCTGTGTAATACACACACACACACACACCCATATACACACACAATATATATATACTATATATACACTATTATATATGCATGCCTATATACATACAAATATATATACATACATATATGTATGTATATATATACACACAAATATATATATACATACATATATGTATGTATATATATATACACACATATATACACACATATACATACATATATATACACATACATATACACACACACACCAACATATATACACACCATATTAATGAATAGATTCTTTGAGTGACTATTATGTTGTAGGCTCAGCAGGAAACTCTAAGGATATAGTGGTAAATTTTATAGACATTGGTTTTGCTTATTTTAAGCCTATATTCTAGCAGAAATAGAATATGACACAAGAACTTATTTAATTAAAATTGGGAAAGGAGCTAGTAAGAAGTGTAGATGGTCCTAAGAATTTGCCACAGGGATAACAGGGGACCCAAAAGTCTGAGGAGCAGGGATGGGACACAGGGAGTTCAGGGAAAGTTACACCTTGAAAGGTTATGAGATTCAAAGGAATAAGAATTGAGTACAAGGCCGCCTGGGTGGCTCAGTTGGTTGCACGTCTGGCTCTTGTTTTCGGCTCAGGTTGTGATCTCGGGGTCTCGGATTGAGCCCTGTGTAGGCAAGGAGTCTGCTTGAGATTCTCTCCCTCTGCCCCTCCCCAGATGGGTCTCTCGCTCATAAATAAATAAATAAATAAATAAATAAATAAATAAATAAAATCTTAAAAAAAAAAAAGAAAGACTTGGGTACAAACAGGAAAGAGCATTCTAGGCAGGGGTAATAGCAGGGTATGCTCACCGAACTGAGAGCAGTACCTGTGGCAGGAACACAGAGAGAAAAACTGGTATTCGAAGTTTAGATCAGGTCATACACAGCCAAGGAAGGCCATGGAGAGGACTTTGGACTTCGTTCTGGAATCAATGGGAAACCTTTTTGGAACTTTATCAAAGGAGTGGCCTAGCCAAATTTGCATTTTAAAAAGATCACTCTACCTGCAATTTGGAGAATAAACTTGAAGGCAGGAAAGGAGGCCAGCTAAATTGTATTTAAAAGCCCAGGGTCTGGAGGAAGACAAATAGGAGTTTGATTTCTGGCTCTGCCATTTGATTTATTAACAGTGTGAACCTGGACAAGTTACTTCATTTCTTTAAGTCTTAATTTCCTCACCTTTCCCACAGCATTGTATATCTTTCCCACCAGGTTGTATGCGGAGTAAATGAAGTATCCACATCAAAACACGCAGCAGAGTACCCAGTACCTCGTAAAGTATTCATGCCAGTTGCTAGTAGCATTATTGATTTTATTGCAGTCACCTATGCAGGGGCTGGTGTGGCTAGAATTACAGAGCAGTGGAGATGGAATCAGGTAAATGGGCTTGAGATGCTCACGAGTCGCAATCAGATGGCCTCTAGGAGGGTGGTATTTGGCTGGTGACCAAAACTCCCAGTCATTTTGGCTCTTCAGGTCCAGGATGTGATTTTTGTCAGTGTGATTTGACTTCATTCTGTTTATATTAGTCCAATTCACAAGAACATGTTGAGAAGAGACCAAACAATCAATTTACAGAGAGTAATAATTTATTGGGAGTTTTTCATGTCATCTAGTCATTCCACATTCCTTGACATGGGAAACCAATTTCTATTCATAAGATTGCTTGGTAAGCATGAAATCAGAGCAGGGGGGTTAGTTGGATGATTTCGCTGCTTTCCTCAAGCCTGATACACTCAACTTCACTACTGAGGTAGACTGTAGTTGTTTCTGCTCTATCTGAAGTACCCTTCCCAGCTTTATTCACCTGGCTAATTTTTACTTCTCTTTTAGGAGTCAGTCTAGAGTTATCTCTACAAAGTTTTTAAAATATTTAAAGGTTGGATTAAGCTCCCTTCCCTTTATTTCCAACTGACCGTATTTCATTTAAATTATTTCTCTTGGTTTATCACACCCATTAGATAACCTTCTTGAGAGAAGGGAACATATCTTTTTGCCTGATCTTTTATGCAGCGCAGCATCTATTGTCTAGTAGAAGCTCAAAAAATATTGTTTGCACTGCTGACTTGCCTAACATACCAATAGATGGGATATCGATTAACCAAAAGGAATGGGGCCTCTGCTACTGAACAATATTAGAGAAACAATGTCAGGAATTCTTGTTCTTGGCACTCTTTTTATTAGTCATCAAACAAATCATCTTCTTTTTTGCTGATTTATTCAAAGTTACAGCAATTAATGGGCTCTACATTTCTTTTGCATTCATATCTTGATTAGATTTCTTGGTTGGTTAAGTTTGTTGTTGTTGTTGTTTTTTAAAGTAGGCTCCAAGCCCAACATGGTGCTTGATCTCATGACTCTGAGATCAAGAGTCACATGCTCTACCAACTGAACCAGCTAGGTGCCCCTAGGCTGGCTAGTTTTAATATGGGGGACATTTAAGGAGACTTCTGCAAAATCACATGCAGAACTTGTTATTTGACTCTCACTGACGAGCGGTATTCAGGCACCTTACTGAAGGTCTCCGCATCAAGCAATACTAGAATTCCAAATATTTTGACAACTGTCATAAGAAAGATACAAGTAAGTTCAGAGGCAGCACAGATAGATCTTAAAGACATAGGGGAAAGGGAGATCAAGACAGATTTGGAGGCCAGGTAAAGAAGAATGGATGGAATTCTGAGAGATGAAAAAAATGAGGTAAGGCAATGAACAGCATGAATAAAGGTATAAAATTAGAAACACACCACACCATTTTGTTCTGTTTGGGGAGATCAAATACAACAGTCCTATTTGGTTAGAACATTGGGTTTTAGTAAGGGAGTAGAGTAGAATAAATTTGCAAAAGTAGGGTGGTCAGGGCAATCTTGAAGAACTTTTTACACTAGACTAAGGTATCTGATTTTACTTGTCAGGCAATGAAGAGTTATTGAAAATTGTTCAACAGAAGAATGGCACACACAAAGTGGCTTATAAATATCTTAATACTGTTTTACAGTTGTGCAATGCTTTGCAGTTATAGATTTCTTTCATATGTACACTCTCTTTCAATCTTCACCATACCTTATCAGAGAGGTATTATTGTCTCTATTTTATACAGGAAGAGACTGATGTCCAGGGAGTTTTAGTGTCTCACTCCAAATCCCATAAGTGGTAAATGCAGAACCTAGAGACTTGAATCTAGGCTTTCGGACTCTAAGTTCAGTGTTCTTGCTATTACAATGATGCCTATATGAAAATGAATTATTGATCTGATAGCAGTAAATTGTAAGGACTATAGGATGGAGTGAAGAATAAGCGCTCGATAAATTATTAATATCACGATTATTACTTGCAGGAAAAGTTAGGACTTAAGAAGAAATGGGGTCCCAAACTAGGGTGCTATCAGAGGGAGTAGAAGGGTTATTTATACTTGAACTTTATTTTTGCCTGTAGAATGAAAGTTGTCAAAGGAATTTCAAGAATAGAGAGTAGAAGAATAGAAGCAAAGGTTTTTGCCATTAGGAGTAAATATGGTAGGTGGAGAACAAAAGAGGGCTAGAAATTTTCCTGCCTCTCAAGACATTATTAGCCAAATCTCTTTCAACTACCAGTAGGAAAGCCCCATTCACCTGGTGTTCTCCTGGGTGATTGCAGAGAGCAGAAAGCCTACTCCATACAGCCTTTTCTAGTTGACAAAGCACTTTGAAGTTTGCTTATTTTCTTCTGCAAACAAAGCCATGAAAGTTATCCCCATATTTGCGAATGAAATCATTGAGGCTCATCAAGGCAAAGGGACTTGCTTTAGAATCTGGAATTTCTGCCTTGTCCAACATGGGACTTGCTAGTCATGTGTGGCTACTGAGCACTAAGACTTGGCTAGTCTGATGTGATATGATATGTCTAGTCAGTGTGCATGGGTAATATACACACTGGATTTCACGGACTTTGGGTGAAAAAAATCATGCAAAATAGCTCAGTAAGTTTTAATATTTGGTTACATGTTGAAATTACAATATTTTAGGTATTATTAAGTAAAGTACATTATTAAAGCTAATTGCATCTGTTTCTTTTTATGTGTTTAGTAGAAAATTTAAAACTATGGGGCTTGCATTATATCTCTATTGGACAGCACTGTTATAGATCATAGCCTATAGCCAGGACTTGAACAGCCCAACATTCATAACCCCACAGATGCTTGTCTTAAAAGAGGTAGTAATAATGATCATAGTTAACATTCATTGAGTGCCAGTTGCACTTTCTAGGCACTTTACATTCATGAACTAATTTTATCTTCATCAAAATTTCATGACCTGAGTATTATTTTATTGTAAAACACAGAAATTCAGTAACTTTCCCAGGGTCACAGATTTAGTAGAGTCAGAATTCAGACTTAGGCAAGTCTACCTCCAGTGCCATTAGGAATGCCTCCGTTGCTGCCTGTTTGCTAAATCCGGAGGAGACATTTGGATGGGCTTCATTTTATTTTAATCTGAGAGACTTTGTATATGATCTCATTTAATTTTTGCAACAACCCCATTAAGTAGTTATTATGCCTATTTTATAGGTGAGCAAACTGAGGCTCAAGAGGTTACACAGTCTGCCCAAAATTATACTGGATCCATGCTGGAACTCAGTTTCTAATCCAGCCTGAATCTAAAGTTGATACTTGATCATTATGCCGGTCTCCTAGGGGTGATCTCCAGGCTAAACCTTGAAGTACTGACACAGTCTCGCTCCAGGGTAGCCTTGGGCAGATTATCCTCTTTAGAATCGGTCCAGATGACCTCCATCCTCAGCCAGGTTTGGTGATAACCACCCTATCTGAATCTTTCATTTTCAATATTTTTTTCCTACAAGTTCTGCCACCTCAAACTCTCCTGGGATCTGATGAAAAACATTTTTTTAAAAAAGGGAGGGAGGAAGGAAGGGATGAAGAGAGGGGGAAGAAAGAAAGAAAGAAACAAAGAAACAAAGAAACAAAGAAAGAAACAGAAAAAGAAAGAAAAGAAAGAAAGAAAGAAAGAAAGAAAGAAAGAAAGAAAGAAAGAAAAAAAAAGGGAGACCAAACAAAACCAAATGAAACCAAATGAAACACAAAAACAGTATTCCCCTCAGGCAGGCTCCAGTAGGGTTGACCATTCATTTCAGCAGGGTCCTGCTTCTTTCAAATCTGATCATCATCTACCCCCAAATGCAGGCTGCAATGATTTAATTAAACAGAGATAGTCATAGATTTCAGAGATAGAACAGCTGGTCCTCCTGAAGACATTCTTAGAAACATCTAAGTAGCCCAGGGCTGTGTCCGAAATGAGATGGGTGGGGATGTGGGGAGTGCAGGTGTGGTGGGGGGTGGGAGGAAGGAACATAGACCGAGACTTACAGGCTCTCCAGGTGATTTATGGAGTTCTGTATGTGAATGAAGACACAGAATGAATAAAGTCAAGCAACTCCTTTGGGGGTGAGGTTTGTGCGTGTGTGTATGTGCGTGTGTGTGTGGTGAGAAAGGTTAATAGTATGATTTTTGCAGCCTTGTTCGAACGTAGACAAGCCGTTGTTTTCTGTGACAGATTCGGAACTTCTAACTAGCATGCATCGAAATATAAAATCAGGTCCCAGGTTTCATGGCAACCCAACCTGACACAGCAGCGAACAAAAATGGGAGAATATAGAAGAAGTCCACCCTGTATGGCACAGCCAGCTTGGCTTCCTTTGGCCAATTTCTCCTGATTTAGCAGTACTTCCGCTCTTGCCCTCATTTCCCCTGGTTTGTAAACTACGTCACTTCACTGAACTCAACTCCAGACTGTAGAAAAACAAAATTTTGTATTTCAGCAGTGGTTTTCTTGGCATCTCTACCTCTGAAGAATTTCATGTAATTCTAACTTTCCCTTTCTATCTTTGAAAGACGGTCGCTATAAGCTCTGCTTACTCTCTCTCTGCTTCTTCCTTTCTAATGGGATGTCCAACGGAGTATAATGCAGCGTCTGTGTAACTGTGATTAAAGATTCAGTGTTTGGTTTAAACCAATATTTACCAGTGAAATCCCGCCAACATAAATGTGCAGGCGAGGTAAAAAATATTGGCTTAAATCAATCTCCCCCTGAACACACACATACAGACAAGGACTGTAAATGTTTCATGTGTCACTTCTGACGTCCTGGCCTCTTTCCTTCAGCTTCATGCATATATCAATGTAACACAGACTCCGGCGGAATCTAGATAATAGGTTCTGACAGTGATTTTTTTTTTTTAAAGTTGTTTCTCTAGCCAAGGTTTGTTGTTGTTTAATTGGTTTTGTTTTGTTTTTGTATGGTGGTTCTTCTGGCACTACCACACATTGCCGTGGCATCTCGTTTAAAAGGTTTCCTTCAATTATGAGACTTTGTAATTACTCGAAATAGGAGTAAACAAGGGAATTGTGATCGTTTAAAACACAGCTTTAACTACCAAGCTTAATGTGGAACCATACAATCGGCATTTTGAGATTAAGTCCGTGTAGGCGAGCGATTGCTTTAATTTAGCGAACATTCACTGAACTGAATTTATTCACTGACTGAATTTACTGAATGAATGAATTACTGCTACACTTTGAATGCATTTCAAATAGTTGTAGTTTGGATTAGAAATTATTTTTCTGAAACTGAATAACCCAGGCAGCCAGCAGACAGAAGGCCCCAGCAGGCACCTGGCAGCCTCAGGAGAACTGGAGAGGGTGGAGAGGGTGGAGAGCGAGGGAGTTTTTTACATGGCCAAGGCGCAGGACCAAGCCCTCGGTGAAAACTGAATTGCAGTTCCCATACCACACTTCCTCTTAGGGAGGGAGGGCTGGGTCTGAGATGAGGAAGGCGGAATGACTCATCTACAAAAAAAGGCCACTGAAATTTGCTAATGGCAAGCCCTGAAGGGTATCTGGCAAACAGCAGGCACTTAATACTTGCCTTATAGACAGGCAAAATAAAATGCAATAACCTCCGTCATATATGGGGGTCGAGTATGGAATGTTCCAGTCAGGGCGTAGGGGCAAAAGAGCAATTCTATGTCTAGTAGTGATAAAATCCCTTTTGTTGCTTTCTCTAACTCCGAATGCTCAAGAGCCTGTGCACCAAAAATTGAAGGACCATGGGAAGGATGGATAAGACAGTATTGTTAATTATAGCAGTAATTAATTAAGAGTCGGCCTGAAGAAAATATCTCTAATCTTCAAAATAACCTTGTGAGGTAGATTGCATTATCATTAATGTATAGAAGACAGAACAGGTGGGAACGGAGATGGGCAAGGTGGCTTGGGCATCTGGACTTAATGGCGGGCCCCAGTGGGGAATACCCAGAAGTACAAGACACAGTCATTGCCATGCTCAAGGAATGTGTAGTCCGGGAGGGGAGCAGGGATGCACAGACATAGAATGAAAACAGCAAGGACACACCGTGGGCTGTGCATCGGACCACTGGAGAAGAACCGAGAGCCGCAAACGTGTGCTGGGCTATGAGCAGAACAGGTGCTTAATACATGTTTGTGGAAGAGCACTGAACTTAATTAAGAGCCAGGTAAAGGTAATCTTAGAAGGAAAGACATGGAATCCATACTGAAATGCAAAGCAGTGGGAAGACAAGGCTTACTGAGCAGCGGGTGTTGAAGAAAAATGGTTAGACAGTCAGAGTGGGTTTAATTATGAAGTGAAGCAGAAGAGTCTGGACTACTGGAGACTCTTGAACAGAGGAGACGCATGAGGAAAGTTGGGATTTAGGACAATTAAGCCGGCGGGACTTTATCAGATGGTTCTCAATGGGACGGAGCTAGAGTTAGGGACCCCAAGAAGATCCTAGGGCAGGGATTTAAGTTGAAAACAATGCAGGCTAGAATAGATGGTGACAATAGGAGGGAAGAAAAGAGTTAAATTCTAAGCAATGCCTGGAAGAAAAAAAGATGTATCTTCATAAGAGATGGTATATACAACATTAGGGAGAGAAAGGTGTCCAAAATTGTCACCAAGGTTTCTAACCCTATAGTGGGACATAAGAACAGAACCAGAGACAGATGTGAGGGAGTTGGAGGATGGGGAGGGAGAAACATGGAGTTTGGTGTGATTCCCATATTGTTACAAGGATTTGGGGTGGGTCTCATTAAGTGGTCAGAACTCCAGGCATGGATTGCCACAAGGATTATAGGCTAGGGATTGTGAGTACATACTACTTGGACATGGCTACTGGGGACATGTGTCTGTCTTCTAATTGGTTCCTGGAGAAAGGTCAATAACAAATTCATTATTCCCCTCGATTATCTCACCAACTCCTTATTTTCCTCCACTCCCTCCTCCCCCATTTCCTCAGTCCCCAGTTGCTACACAGTCAAAGCAATGCCATGAGTGATATATGTCTTGGATGATTTCCAGCTCTGCAGGACACAAACCTAATGCAGGAGATTTCTCTATCCTCAGCATCGGCAAGGAACCAGGCCAAATGCTCCATAGTGGAGAGAACCATTAGAGCTGGAGGGGTCTTAGAGACCTGACTCCTTGGTTCATAGGCAATGAGACCAAGGCCAGGAGATGAGACTTGACATCTCCAAGATCACACAGCCTCCATGTAACAGCAGAGACCAATTCTGAATTTTTACAGAACCTTTTGTTATTGCCATTATATTATGCCTCATCTCTGACTGGCAATATTTAAAGTACTATTCAATTGGACTAATATTTATTGGATACAAAATACATCAGCCCCTACGCTAGGCACAGGGGATACCAAGAAGGGTAAATATAGCAGTCATTGCCACCGAGGCACTTACAGTCCCGAAAAACTGTTTTGAGAATAGGAGTAGTTACTTCTCCTTGGGTAGGGGTGTTGGGGAAGGCTTACTGGAGGAAATTATGCCTTGGGAAGGTTTTAAAGGATGAATAGGAGCTTGCCTGACAGAAGATAGAAAAAGAAGGTAAATGCATTCTAAGCAAAGGGACCAGCATATATCAAAGTAAAGCGACAACACAGTATAGTGCTTGGAGTTACTGTAAGGGCTCAGTAGTTCTATGGTATTGAGGGTAGAGGAGAGGCAGGCAAAGCACTGCTAGGAATTTCAAAATATGAGGGGGGGGTAGGGGAGTGGGAAACATGAAGAAGATATCCAGAAGTTCCCTGAGTGATGTTCTATAGAAGTATCGTCACAATCAGAGATAGATGTGCTTCTACAGAGAAAAGTCAGTAAACTTTTTAAAAAGGCCAGACAGCAATCCTTTTAGGTTTGTGGGCCATATGGTCTCTGTGAATATTCAACTCTGCCTTTTAAGCACGAAAGCAGCCACGGACAATACATAAACAAATGCATGTGGCTGGGTTTCAATAAAACTTTATTTGCAAAAACAAGTGGCTGGTCATGGGCCATATTTGCCAAACACTGCTATAGAGACATCCTGAGATCTTGATGTCACTCTCAGTATTTATGGTAGACAGAACAACGGCCTCTCAAAGATGTCTCGGTGCTAACCCTCACAACCTGTGAATATATTACCTCACATGGCAAAGGAGAATTAAGGTAGCAGATGAGAATAAGGTTGCCTATGAGCTAACCTTAAAATAAGGAGACTGCTTGGGATTATCTCCATAGACCCAGTGTATAAAGGTCTTTGTGGAAGAGGGAAGCAGATGTGTCCGTGTCAGAGTGATGGAATGTGAGAAAGATTTAACCAGCCATTGCTGGCTTTGAATATGGAATAGGGCCAAGAGCCGAGGAATGCAGGCAGCCTCTAGAAGCTGGAAAAGGCAAGAAAATGGATTTTCCTCTAGAATCTCCAGAAAGGAATGGCCTTGCCAAAACCTTGATTTGTGTTGTTTTGAGCCACAAAGTTTGTGCGATTTGTTACAACAGCAATAGAAAACTAATACGATACCCACGTGAGCTGAAACTTCTAAACATTGTGGAGAAAGCTGAGCCTCCAGAGTTGAGAACGCAGGTTTAACATCCATTTAAATGCTTCATTTAGATGAAAAGGGTAGGTTAAAAAATTCTGCATTTGGATGTGGGGAAATTAGGCAATGCTTTCAGGGAGCCGCTATAATAAGGAGCTGCTTTCACACTGAAAAGGCTTTATGGCTCCCTGATGGGGTATAAGGGGCATTGAAACAAAATTTCTCTTTATTTGTGTTTCTCCAGGGGCTCTCAGACCTACACACTCGGGGATTTATACCTAAGGAGAGAGATGGTCTGGGCGTGGGGGTGAAGATGAAAGTCCCAGAGCAGGTCCCCGTATGCGGCGCTCAGAGTGGGGAAGTGGGCTGCCAGGAATCAGCCCCTGACTTTCTATTCTGCTGGCATCAGGCCACCCTCTGCCCAACTGCTGTGCCACGGCACCACTTACGTCATGGGGAATACAGCTTGCTGCTTTAAAATGTGTGTTATGAGGGAAATGAGAACACAACGCTGGTGACATTTCACAAAGGAGGGAGCATCCCAAAGACGAGCTCAGGCAAGCCTGGCATGCATGTGCTGTTAGGGGCCACTTCAGAAACCACGGCCGCTGGGCACTCACTGAGGTAGGTCGATCGAGGTCAAGGGCCCCTGCCCAAAAGATCTCTCTGACTACCTGTCATGGTGGGGGGCGGAAGCCACGGGTCCTGACCTCCCTTCCATGCTGTAAACATCTTGAAGGCGGAGACCTCCTCACAGCAGCTGACACAGTGCCTTCTACTCCACAGACAGGCATCACGGCACGGTGGCTCACTAATTATTAAGCAAAATCAACAAGACAGAGAAGGCGGATCTTGTCATAACGATGATGATACTCACAACAAATTCAGAAAGGCCATTTTAATTTACAAAACATTCTCACATACATGGTCTCAAATTATCCTCCGAAGGATGCTGTGAAGTGAGTATTAGGAATCCCGTTTTGCCGATAAAGAGAATGAGTTTCACACACATTGAGCGACCAGTTTAACACTCCACAGCTAGCAACTGGGAAGTGGGGCCTGAAGCCAGGTCTTTGGTTTCTTGGGTTGGAGCTCAGCTGCATCCCACAAGGGTTCCTCCCTCCCTCCTTCCTTCCCTTCTCTTTCTTCCTCCCTTCTGGAAACATTGAGTATCTATTACGTACCAGACGACACCGTCCCAGGCCCCACAGAAACAAAACTAACCAAGACAAGGTTCTGCACCTGAAGAAGATCGTATTTAGTGGGGGAGGCAGACACATCAATGTGCAAATGGAGATGCAATCTAAGGCCCTGACTGAGGGCTCTATGTGCCAGGCACCATTCTAAGGACTTCACATGCTACCATTGTTGAACACCTTAGGAGGTACGTACCACCTTCCCTGTTTTACAGATAAGGAAACGTAGGTTTAGTCACTGAGTATCTTGTAAGTTGCAGCCAGGATCTTCATTCTCTGCTGATTCCAGATCTCACTCTTAGCCTCTCTTCTGTGCTATGTCAACGGAAGCACTGGTACAGCACTCTGCACTGGGGCAGTGAGAGAGCCGGGGAAAGAAGGATTGGCTGCCTGGCAGAATTAGAGAAGGACGCTTTCTGTCGGAAGTGTGCATTCACAAACACCGAAGCACAGAGAAATGAACCAGGTCATTTAAAGATGATCTAGTCTAAGCTGATCCTCAATTCCAAAAACTGAGTAAGAGAATTAAGTATCCCAGAAATATGATTCCATTTAAAGATATTTTTCAGGGTAACTATTAGGTGCAAAGCATTGCCCAGGGAATTCCGTGCAGATTCAAGTTCATTCAAACATTAACTCTTAAGGAGATAATCCTGCATTTGCACTGAGACAGTGAGGGTGAAACCACCTCCCAAGGGCAAGTGTTCTGAAGTGAGAGTGGAAGATTTGGGTTCTCGTTCCAGGTTTATCGTCAATTCACCCTAGACAAGCCCCTCAGCCTCTCTGAGCTCCATTTCTTCAGCTGTGAAAAGCAAGTGTTGGAAGAGATGATGTCTTGGGGTCTCTTTTAGCTCTGATGTTCTATTACTCTAAGACTTATCAAGGAAGTACAGGGAAAGGGCTTACGTGGGAGAGTTGGGTGGGAAGGGAGAGAATAGTTCACCTCTTCAGAAGCCCTCTTACCTGAGATGCCTTTGGCACCTGAATCTTGCACGTGCCCAGCAGCCACCTGACTCGAGCTGCCAGGGTCCCAGGCCTGCTCACTCTGTTCAGCCTGGCAAGGGTTCCCCTAAACAATGAAACCATAAAACAGGTACCCAAGAGGTCCCGGTTTGTCAGATGCCTTGCACGTCAGCAGCACTAAGTGGCTGCTGGAGGCATTGATACTATTAACGATTGTTGTTATTAGAGAATTCCAGTAACAAACACCATTCATGGGGAGTCTTCTATGCACAAGGTGCCACGAGGAGTGCTTTCTTACAATTATCTATTTCTCTTGGCAAATGTACTGAGTGTTCTTATCTCTACTCTACAGATGAATCTGTGGCTCAAGAAGGTTAAATACCTTGCCTGAAGCCATACAGTCCTAGTATGTTCTACCTTCACTGTCTGACTTCAAAGGCACAGCTCTTCATCCTCCTGCTACACTTTGTACACCTGTGAGGCTTCCAATCTGGGTAGTCTTCCTTCACTTTCACCTGCAATGAGCAACTGAAAAGGACATACACCCACTAAGCATCATATCATACTTACAATTTGCAAAGTGCTTTCTCCTGTGTCCCATCATCTCATTCTCATAGATGCTGGAGAGCTAGAAGGAGCATTATCTCTATTTTATAGAAGAAGAAACTGACTCTCAAAGGAGGTTGAGTAATTTGGAGGTGTCTTAAACCCACTTGCCATACCAATCACATACTTGTCTACATTTCTGACCACTCTGCTACATCATTTTTCAGAACATTATGTCTTGTGTCTTAAAGTGTATCCAGTTATTTATATTTGCATTACAGAGTGGTTAACAGAGGGCCTTCCCGGAGAGATATTACCAAATGGCAGTTAGTATTTCCTTAAATCTTCTTCCAGGACTAAGTGTATATCATTTCCAAATAACTAAGAATAGTTCAGTGAATCCTAAAGTTTCAAACCCTCATAATGATACAATTTTCTTCTTTCAAAATACCGGTACATTCATCAAACCTCACTCTCTTTACTGAGTTGACAGTGTATACGTGAGCTACATAGAACATTTGAAACTTCGAAAATATCAACACCGAATTGAATTGCTTCTGCTTTAGATTCAGATTTGATTCTAGCTCAGCTCCAAGTAACTGGATGATATTAGACACAAATCGCCCTGGGTCACTTTTTCCTATGAGTAAAATGTAGACTTGTCAGATTTCACAAGAAACAAACAAAGAATCCAGTTAAATTTAAATTTCAGATAAATAATATATATATTTTTAGTTCTTATTTATACTTAGTCCTTGTACTAGAAGAAGTTGTTGTTTATCTGAAATTCACATTTAAAGGAGCATCCCATATTTTATCTGGCAATCCTAAAAGAGAGAACTGTTCTTAATCATCTCCTAGGTTTTCTACTACAACATGCTATGTTCAATGGCATTTTCTGAGAAAAAAAAAAAAAGATAAATGTGCTATTCCCTTGGCTCATAATTATTTTCCCCTGGATCTCTGCACTCAGATTTTAGCTCAATGATAGATTCCTTAAGCCCTTCCTGACTCTCCTAAATAAAGTAGCACCTTTTTATCCTTCCATCTGCCCTTTCCAATCACTCCTTATCCCATTAGTTTGTTTTGTTTTCATTATCTGAAATGATCTTCTTCACTCCTGTGGGCACATGTTTATTGTCTGTCCCTCTTGTCACTAGAATGTAACCTGCAGAGGGAAGGCTCTTTACTGTCCTGTTCATTGCCGTATCCCCAGCACCTAGAGCAATGCCGGGGCACATGAAACACTTAAATAGCCAAAAAATATCGTAGGTGCTAAAAGTGAGTTTTTTGACCAATGAGGGGTTAAGGGAGTCTAAAGAAAGAGAGTGGAGTATGGGAAGGCTTCTTGGAGGAAGTGGGATTTTAGTAGTGCTATAAAGCAGTGGTTTGGGGGGGAGAGTGGGAGTTGCCTGAATAAGCTTAGCAACATTTTCAAGCTATACCTGTCCCCACCCCCACCTCCCACCCTCCATTATCAGAATTTAGGGTGAAAGATGAGCACTGTTAATGTCAAAGGCTTCCCAGATGACTCCGATATGACCCCTCTATCCCCAGTTGCGAATATCTACCATAAAGAATGCGTGGAATTTGGTTAAGCAGAAAGCATTAGGAGTGGTGTCATTGGTACGGAACAATGTGAGTTGAGCACAGAGAAGAAAAAGTATCAGGGGAGGGCGGGCGGGTATGAAAGCACTGCCCAGATCAGAGCAGAATTGAGGAGTTTGTGCTTCAGTCTGTAGGCAACAGAGAACAAAGTCGGGATTTTTCAGAAGAAAATGAAATCGTAAAAATGAGTCTGAGTAGCTATAGTTTCCACCTGGGTCAGGAAACTATGGTGTACCAAACTCAACTCGCTGCCTATTTTTGTAAATAATGTTTTATCGGAATGCAGCCACGCCCATCTGTTCACTATTGCCTGTGAGTCCAGCACAGTGCCCGTAATGCTCATCCCTTGTCTAGCTCTGCATGCTCTTTAAGATTCTGCCACTGCAGAAATGGCCTCACTGCCAAGGTTTGACTAATTCATGTTTTATGATGATTACATTAATACATTCATCAATTCCGGGGCGCCTGGGTGGCTCAGTGGTTAAGCATCTGCCTTCGGCTCAGGTCATGATCCCATGGTCCTGGGATCGAGCCCCACATCGGGCTCCCTGCTCCATGGGAAGCCTGCTTCTCCCTCTCCCACTCCCCCTGCTTGTGTTCCCTCTCTTGCTGTGTCTCTCTCTGTCAAATAAATAAATAAAATCTTAAAAAAAAAAAAAAATACATTCATCAATTCCTAAATACTTCAAAGGATTTTGTATATGTAAGTACTAGGTTAAGTGCTGGATTTCAGAGTTAGACGATTTGTGAGTCCTAAGCCTTGCTCTTCATCTACCATATTTATCATATTCTATCTATATGTGGTTCCTATAACATACATCAGTGGAACTGTAGGGTCTTTGAACCTGGCACAGACTAGGAAGATATAGTTATAAATAACCACATAGCAAGTTCAAGTCTCTTTCTGGAAACTGGTATCTGACAGAGGATTGGCAGGAAGCTTGGTTCCTAGCAATAGCACGAGACACATGAGCAGTCTGGGTGTCATGGCTAAGTTTTCCAGTAAATCCAAAAATATCTGCTCTTACCTCTTTCCCCATATAGCTACACAAACATTAACCTCCATCCTTATCACATTTCTTGTCCTCTTTCAACTCTACGTCTTCTGGGAATGACCTAACATTTTAGGCAAATGGCTGGTTCATTTCCTAAGAACCTCCCTCTGGAAACAGTACTGTCCTAGATGGTTTTAAAAGAGCTTTCAATCTCCTCTGACTAGTGCTGACGGTAACGTGGAAGCAAAATTCCCTTTAAGCTACAGTAGATCATGCAGCATCTATTCAAGAAATATTTATCCAGTTTATCGTGCTAGGGGTTGGGGTTACAGTGATGAAGAAATAACCACTAGTGAATGACTTATGAATAATTAATCTTAGCACCTAGGTAGAGTTTATGTTTCAATATAGGCAATTTAATTACAATGGTAAGGATAGAATGGTGATAATCACTGGGAGTCAAGAGAACCTATAGGACGGTCACCTAACAAAGTCTTGGGGACTTCTTGAAGGATGTTGCGTCTGAGTGATAAAATGAAGGAATTACTAGATGAAGAGGAGGTTGGGGGAGGGGAGCCGAAGGCAAAGTTCTAAAGGCCCAGAAGGAGAATGATATCGGAGTCCTGTGTTAACAGTATGCTATAATCAGTTGCCAATTATCTGAGTATAGCTAAAATGCTTTATGGTCGGTTCTAATCACTCTCTGGTGTATTGCAAAAGGAAGCAAGGGCTTGGCTTTTATTCTACTTTTTATATTATCACTAGATTTTTTGTGTGTGTGTGTGAATTCTGGCCATTATTTCACCTTTTAGCATATCAATTTTCTGATTTGTCAAATAGGGCTAAAAATACCACCTGCCCTCTCAGGACTTTGCAGGGATCCAATGGCACAATGTGTGGGAAATCTGCAATCTCTAAAATGCAAGGGATTATTATTCTAATTCCTGCCGCCACCCAGGCCACTCCCTGTTTCCACCTTTCACTGCCCATCCAGATTTGCTCAGCAAATGCAAGCTCATTTCAATGTCATCTGCTTACAATAAATCAAATAAGGTGATCAAGAGCCAAAAAACAGTTTTTAGATTCTCCCACACTACACAACATGAGAGCCCATATTGCGGTCACAGATAACAGTAGTATGACCATCAGGGAAACTTAGCAGACTGAGCAATCTATAATTCTCTTTGTTCTTCTTGTTCATTTGACAAACATGGAAACTGGTGCAGGGGAAGGTCTCACGAATGGCACCCAGCTAGGGAGTGGTGCTAAA
This sequence comes from Halichoerus grypus, assembly GCF_964656455.1. Classification (NCBI taxonomy): domain Eukaryota; kingdom Metazoa; phylum Chordata; class Mammalia; order Carnivora; family Phocidae; genus Halichoerus; species Halichoerus grypus. Next base: position 134,359,393 of record NC_135716.1, read on the forward strand.
CAGGGTCCGGTTCGTTTCTATCACCTCCTTTCTCCAAAGCCCCTGGGTCCTTTCTTTTCTGGTCCTTCTCAAATCCTCTAGAAACCAGTATAGACACAATGCAGTATGATCTGCAAGCAGGGTAGTTTTCCCCATTTTCACCCGGTGAAGCTGTGTTCTAATCCCTCTCTGCTTCTAGGCTTACTGTAACTGACTAGTGCAAGCCTCAACAGTTTAGGAGGCTAGTGGCCACCTTCCAGAAAAGTTGATCAGCTGGATGAACAGCAAGTTCCAAGCTTCAGCAGGAGCTTTCTCTACAGTTGTAAAAGTCTAGTGAACACGTTAGTTGTATTTCTCCCATCACAAAGTCATTCCTTAGGAGAAGTTCAGCAGCAATCCCTGCAAGGAAAAGGTGCTTGTGACTCACATGGATGGAAAAACCAAACTTGTCATTTGGGAAAGGAACTCGATTATGCCCAGGGGAAGGAAGAATTACAGAAGAGATTCGTGACCTAGTTTCAGGTAGTATTTAAAATGAACTTTAACATTTTTATTTCATACTTGTATCATGAGGTCACACGAGTTTGCCAAAATTTCTCTAATCTCTGCTTTGTTTTTAAAAAATAAGGGCAGGCAATCTGGTATAGATAAAAACAACACAAAACAAAACAAGCAAGACAAAAACCAAAAAGAGCACTGTCCTCTTGCAAGAAGAATGGGGATCCAGTCCCAGTTTTATTAGTCACTAGTGTTGAGGGTCTTGGCACATCACTAAACCTCTCTGGGACTCAGCTTCCTTCTCTGTGACATAGAGATAACATTATGAGTTCTTTTACCTCAGGATCAACTGGAGCAAAGAATGACAGCCCCAAGAAGAATGTGAAAGTGGCTTGAGGATCATGATTTCTGATTCAGCCTCCCATAGCCCAAAGGTCTTATGGGGCTGGGAATGCAGCAAGCCCTCAGGAAATACTTGCCAGTCAAATGGAGAAGTTCTACGATGGGTTCTTAAAATAAAGGGAAGAGAGTGTTCTGAAATTCTGAAAAATTACCAATTGACAAAAATTCTGCTTATTCAATCAACATTGGTAGACTGATGAGTGTTGCAGCTGTGTGAGGTCAAGAATATACTCATAGTTTCTACTGTGGTCCACTCATGAGCAAACAAACACTTTTCTTCTGTTTCAGAGAACCACAGTCAATGCACACATATGCACACATATATACTCAAGCATGTGTGTCCGTACTGACCCTCTTTTACTAGGGAGAAAATGGAGCCTATTGGTAGTATTACTAGTTTGACCTTTGGAGTTCACCCATTTAAATACTATTTATCAGTAATGCCATGTTTGGTTGAGGCACCCCTGTCAGAAAGTTAGAAGACCAAAGAATAGGCCATTTATGAAGAATATATTTGGATACTAGAAATGGAGCTGTACATGACCAACTGTGATTGTCCAATCCATCCAAGGTAGAGAGATTGTCCTGGCACTGAGTCGCTTTCCGAACAGAACTCAGACCTTCTGGGAAATCAAAAACACAAAGCAGGGTAAAGGCCTTGAGTGCAGGGTCCGGGTCATAATTCACCTTTGAAGTCACAGCTACTCACAAGCTGTAGGCATCCAATAAATGTTTGATGAATGTATTAATAAGTGAGTGACTGGGCAATGGAAGGAGTTCTGGACTCAAATCAGGGGACGTGGATTCCAGCCCACACTCTATCATCAGCACTGGGAGCATAAGGAAGTCATTCCAAATCTGCCCCTCACCTGTGAAATGAGAGGGTGGAATAAAGAAGCAGCTCACAATCAACAAAGTACAGTGAATTAGCAGATCTCTTAGCTGGGAGAGGGTGCTATGGTCTCCTCTCCACCATACTGTAGTTTTCAGGCTGCCTTGGGGGCAAGGACAAGTGATGTCCCAGGTTGCGGCCAGCAATGCAATCTGAGTGCTGACCAGGCTCCCAGAACTACACTGATAATATTCCCTTCTATAGTCAGTATCTCAGGAAGTCTCACGATGAGGGGAACTAAAATCACCAGAAAATAAATTTATTCAAGAAAAATATTGGCTTCGACCAGCCACTCTACTAATTGCAGGGTAAGCCTGTCAACTCTGAGAATGAAACAGGACCCTTGAAAGTCTTCTCATGTGGAGACAGAACCAAGAACCCTATAGAGAAACAACCCTCCGGATGCCTGAGTTTGTGCAATAGAGCAAATGGCCCCAAGATGCATTTAGTTGGATTTTAATATTCATGCCTTTATGAGTTTATATCATAGTATATTATTTTCCTTGTAATATTTTCATTCTGCAATCAAATTTATTATTATTAAAAAGTACTATAGGAATGGCTACCAGGAACACAGTGCTTTCTACTTCACTAAATATTTTCAGATCCATATAAAAGACATTTCAGGCCATAGCAATGCCCCCTGAGGAACCATTCAGGGTAGAAGATGGAGAAGATGATGTCTCAATTCTACTGTGTGGAACCTTTCCTCAGTTTGTCTGGGAATGCTTGTAAGGTGGAAATCTAGATGATGTCATGTGCAACATTCACCTGAACGGCCACATAGAGGTTGAATTGGAGTATTCTGAGACTGTGTGGTCAATGGAGAGAGCATGAGTTTTAAAGGCATGGGTTCAAAACTGAACTCTGACTCCTAGAGTTGAGTGACTTTGGACAGGTGACTAAAAAAAATTTTTTTATGGGCAGTAGTTTACTTATCTTTAAAACGTATGCAATAATCTTCCCCATAGTTTCAGTGTGGATGTAAAAGACTGGGAAGCACCTAGCGCATAGTAGGTGTTCTATAAATGTTAACCCTCTTTGTTTCTCCTGAAAGCTCTGCCTTTCTGTGGTCTCCTCTGTTCCTCATCACCGAATCCACTAAGTGAGACCTATTGGCTAGTCAGGCAAGCTTCTCCTTCTTTCAATTCCACTTACCAAAATGTATTCTCTTTCTCCCAAAATATATTCGTCCTCCTATTTCTAAAATTTTAATGAAGCCCCACCAGCCTGATATTACTCTAGTGACTTAGGGGTAATCATAAGTTTGAGAACAAAAGTCAATGTGAGAATGAAAGTGTTTTAATATATCATTCTGTTGATGAATTTAGTTAGATATTAAATTAGCATAGTATCACAGGATGTACTATTCTTTTTAATACATGCCCTCTTAATATATCCGAGGAATTTATGATAAGGCATACACTTTGAAATGATACCTAAAATTCATTCACAAATGAGTAAAACAGATTTTGGCAGACTTTTACATACAACAGAGTAGGGAATAATAGATTTTGGAGTTTTGTACATGATTCCTTAGAATCATGTACAACCCTGTTCTTACCATGTGAACTATATGGCAAGCAACCACAGTGGCTAACAATCTGGATCATTTAACACTACTAACTAAGAGATTCTGTGGCAAATATTATAATCAAGTGGATTTTGAATAGATGCATGAAGAAGTGAAGGCTAGGTGAGTATATGCTTATGAGAATTCTTTTCATTTGGATGGATTATAAAAATGAAGCAATGACATCATTTTATTTGTCTTGGTTTGTGGAAGAGTTTGAAAATTGCTTTTTAAAATTTGTTTCTTTGTTTTGCTTCCTAGTAGAAATGAGAGATGTCTGTAAGCTGATGACATTCGGAAAACCTTAAAACAATACCTTTTTTATGTGGCACAAGAAGTGACTTATAAAAGTACTGAAAATGGGAAAGGCCTAAGATGAGACCTTGGAATACAAACATCCATTCATGAAATGGGAAACAGTGAAGGACATTAGGTAATAATGGATTTTCCATCCTTATGGATCTCACACAAAATCTCTGTAGAGGAAGGGAGGGAAACAAGTCTAAGAACACTGAGAAATACAGTCATTTTCCCCAAGACCCTGAATCAGAATCTGCATGAGTCTATCTAACATGTAGTGAATGATAATATGGCTCACGGATATATAACTAGAAGAGAGAGACAGGGAAAGAAGCAAGAATCAAACACCCGTACGTGGAAACTCAAAAAAAGAACTGAGAAAACCCCACAAGATCAACTCTGAAATGGCTAAACTTAATTCTAGCCTAACGGCATGAAATACAACATTCTCTAGGAAGACCAATGTTTCTACATGCATCTTGAGTCATTGAACGTCAGGGTCTTGGAAGTATCACCTCATGGGTAGGAGCCTAACTTCTGATTAAAGGATTTATAAGAAATTATTATGCACATCATGTGTATTCTAAGGAATCATGTACAAAACTTGATAAGAAATTCACATGAATCAGAGCTGCTATAAAGTATTGAGAGCCTATTATGAGCAAAATAGTCATTGATACAAGTATGTGCCAGAGACTCTTCTAAATCCATGACAATGAACCAAAGTGACAAATATTCCTACCTTCATGGAGCTTACATCCCATTATTTAACATCTGCATAGTCCTAACAACAGCCATAGATGTTATTATTCTTATTTTGCAGGTGAGGAAACTGAGATTTAAAAAAATTGAGTAACTTATCTACAGTGACAGAGCTAGTAACTCATGTGCCAGAATTCAAATCCAGCTCTGTGCAGCTTCAAAGCCTCAATTTTTACCTGCTTTGCAACGCTATCTTCTATAAGCAACAGAAAATGGGTTCTAATGAGCATTAACACATCTACCACAACTCAGATGAGTATTCTCGATTAAAAAAAAATACTTTCCTATTTGCAGTAAACAAACTACAACTTATAAGGAGGCGGATACTCAGTACCAAGTGCCTACCAGTAGGCAGGATCTCATTCAACCAAAATGTATTAATCGGGTACAGTGTCAAACCTTAGACCACTTCTTAGGGATATAAATTAGACAAGTCTAGTGGGGAAGAAGAACATATAAATGGATCATCATAACACAGCATGATAAGGCTGAAATAAAGATAAGCCCAGGATGCTCAGGAGAGTACAGAAAACAGATCAATATAGACTGAAAGGAAGGAATGTTGACCTCTGCGTTGAGTTTTAGCCAGCAGGGGTGAGCTTGATGAAGAAAGGGGAGGTGGAATGAGAAAATGGTAAAGTGCTTTGAGTAGAGAGGCAGAATGATATGTGCAGGGATGTGAAAGACAGCATGGTGCTTGAGAAAATGCAAGCATTTCAGCATGAGGGTGAATTGTGAGAGAGATGCTCCTGAAAACTGGCTGTAGTGTATTTTAGCAATGTGTGTGTTTAGAGAAGGTTGCACACACGATAGAAATTGGGGGGCACACCTAGAAATCTAATAGTGAGTTACAGAATCTATTTCATGGATCTTGGCCAGTATTTAGTTAAAACAACAAAAGAATAAAATAGAATAAAAAATATCAAGTATACCATATGTAGTAAGGTATTGTTTCATAAAACACACACGTATGTTAGGACTGAGTCTTGATGTTTAATGTATGTCTTACTATGACTCATGATCCAAAAAGTTTGGAAAGCACTGATCTATCTGTACCTTCCAACAGGCAGATTGTCCCCTTTGGACTTACTCAACAGGGCTCCCTTGGGGGACCTCCTATCTATCTATTCCTGTCAGGAGAAAAGAGAGGTTGCTTGGAACAAACCTGTCCCAGTTTCTTAAAGACTTTCCATATTCCAAAGTCCATGATCTCATTCTAAATCTCAAGTGGCTATACAGATAAACTACAATGACCAGGGCTATTTCTGAAAAGCAATTAATATTTCCATTTTGCAGAAGTGAGACAAAATAGGCACACAAAATAAAGCTTCAAATGACTCTAAGAAAGTCTGGGGCCAGTAAAAAGTTCTCTGTCCCAGCTATGTTTTCCACCAAATGAATCATCCAGGTACAGAGTCAACGCATATGAGTCATGAAACACACCCTATGTCGTATCTCTCTCTTCTTTTCCTTTACACAGGGATTTTCCCTAAAAATTATTTTTGGATTTTATTCCTCACTTTTTTTTTCCTAAGTCCAGTCAATTTCTCCCAGTCAATTTCTTGCCAGTTTCTCTGCTTTTTGATGTTTTCCTTGATGGTGTTTAATCTTGTTTCTCTTCTCTTTTGTCTGATCATTCTGAATTCATAAAAAAGTTCATATACAAAGAAAATCCATATAAAACATGGCTTTAAAAGGAAAGAACTTAAAATATTGCTGTTTCCTTTAAATTTATTACTTAACTGATTGCAAAGCACAAGAGTCAAAGAGAAAGTTAACAGAAGTAGTTTAATAAATACCTCTTAACTAAATTATCTGGCTAATTTAGGCCATTAAGATACTGGAGTTGATAAAACAAGTCAAAAATTGACTTTGGGCCTAAATTAATTAGACTTGGTCAATATCAGTAGAATTAATCACACATTTGTCTATGAATCAACAATCAGAAGTCAACGTTGGAAATGACAGATCACCTCTCAAGCCCTAATTATTTACACTTCTCGAAGACTATCTCTCTCTTCTCTGAGCTATAAAAGCATCAGTTCTTATTGGGAGGAGCTTTTGTAGAATCATAGACTTCTTGAACTTGAAAACAACCTTAGAGATTATCTGGTCCAGAGTTTCTCAATCAATTTTATGAGGTTGAGAACATAAAAAATCATCACATGCTTGGTCCTCATGCAGATTCAAATGGCCCTTTGGTTGGGAGTCTATGCTTTTTATATCTCTACCGGCTAAGAAGTGTTTGTCAATCTCTTATTTCCTGTGGTTCCTGAAAATATTTTTCTTATATTTTTTAAATGAAAATGTAATGTTGAATTTGCTTTATTAAACTATGTATAAAACTCGGGACTTACTGATGCAGTCCAACTCTCCATTTTAGAGACCAGGAGAAGGAACCCCAAAGATGGTAAATAATTTTACCCCAGGCTCTGTTCTCCATAGACCTGGTATGGTATGTACAAAGCACATAGCAAGGCCTGATAAATATTCTATTCAACCATTTTTAAAATGGCCATACAGGCAAAGAGTGAGCAAGGAAGTGAATGAAAATATTTTTCATATTGAAAAATATGAAATAATTCATATGTGAAATAATTCATAGTGAAATAATTCACTGTGTTACAATCTCGTGGCTAACGTTTCCTGGGGAGCGTGATTTTCCAGGGGACTGCAGAATTTGTCCTTAATTTCGGTTACATTTTAGTCACTGCCGAGAGCCCCATAGCAAATAGCTGCTGCACGTGAGGGGACACTTGTCTAAGCAAGTGGTGTGAAAACAAATGTTGCTTTGTTTAGAGCAACTCAGTGTCTTCCCTTCCTCCCTGCTGAAATTCAAGGACCTTGGAAAAGGTCATTTTATGAAGTTCTGGTGTGTTTATGAGTAAACTTGAATCATCATATGTCATAATCAGAACCACGAAGCCAAATGCCATGAACCAGATTACCATGTCATCCCCAAATAGGTTATTATGGCAGGCTGCTGGGTCACCAGGATACTCTGGCTGGCCTTGTTTTTCATCTTACTCCCAGGGAGCTCTGGACCATTGCTAACATCATAGCTAAAGTCATTGGAGGGCGCCTGGGTGGCTCAGTTGGTTAAGCGACTGCCTTCGGCTCAGGTCATGATCCTGGAGTCCCTGGATCGAGTCCCGCATCGGGCTCCCTGCTCAGCAGGGAGTCTGCTTCTCCCTCTGACCCTCCCCCCTCTCATGTACTCGCTCTCTCTCATTCTCTCTCTCTCAAATAAATAAATAAAATCTTTAAAAAATAAAAAAATAAAAAAATAAAGTCATTGGAAAAATATCTTAAATTCATTAGAAAGGACAAAAGGACAAAAGAAATACTTATTTCACTTTTTTTCAATTACATAGAATTAAAGTATCTGAGACAGTCTCAGGCACAGATCACCTCTAAGAAAGCAGAAGGAAGGGGGATGTAGAGTTGATTAGCTGAGTAATTTAGGCACTTAATAAGGAGAGAAGAGTCTATTTTATATAGGGCAGATATTTGAATTATAAATGTTCACTGATTACAGGGATCAAAATTATGGGATACTTGTTAAGTTTCCAGCTCATTCCATTTACTAACCATAGCTACTATTTAATGAGTATCCAAATCCTGGCAGGCACTTGGTGCTTTCTGTGCATTCTTCTGTCATTCCTGCAATAACCATGCAAGACCATTCACTTCATCTTTCAAACTGGTAAGTAGTAAAGCTATGATTTGTATCCACAGTTATCTGCCTCCAGATGATGACTTGGCTTTCAAAGACTCTAGTATCCCTCCAAATCCTCATTTTGCCTTTTAGTAGCTATGTGACGTTGGGCTGGTTACTTAATCTCTTTCCATCTCATTTTCTTTATCTTCAAAATAGGGTTAATGATAGTGTCTGCCTAAGAATTCGTTATAAGTGAAATAGGCACATGAAGCACTTAGTTGGCATAGATTAAGCATTTAACTAGCTTCGGGCTTTTGTCATTATTGTAATGATAGCTTACTATCAGTAGATCCACAAATAACCTGGACAGTTGAGATGCCCAGATACTGAGACTAAACTTTTCTTACTGACCTCAATTATCTGGGAATTTGTGGTAAAGATCAAATCTCAAATCATAATTACATGGTGGGAAAAGATCAGGTCATCGCCAGTGCTTAGGGTCCAAGGAGCTCAGCTTCGGCTGTGGCACATGTGTCAACACGTTTGACTTCAGGGAAAACTGTCTCAGCGTAGGTCAGCGGGCTTGCAAAAACCAACAACCATAAGCTCTTTAACAGGCTGGTTGCTCTGAAAAGAGGAAATCTGAATAAAATCCGTAAGTTCTGTAGTCACTCCCAGTGAATTAGTCCTTTATTTTGAGAACATGGGGGAGTAGAAACCAGTCTCAATCTAGTTGAAAACAAAGCTTGTGTGTTTTCTAAGTAAAATTTATAGAACGGTAGCAACATACGATAACATATTGATATGCGAAATAGTTTGATCTGGCATGGATGCTCACTGATTTGTTACTGTAATGTACTTGTTAAAAGAGCCTGGATTCTGGAGTTAGACTTCTGGAATCAACTCTTGGCTTCTCCACTTTTTAACTTCCCAGTCTTAGAAAAATTATTTAATCTCCTTAAAGTTCAGTTTTCTTATGTGTAACATAAACCTTATAAGAATATCTACCTCACTGTGTTGTTTTAAGGATTAAGGGAGATATTGCATAAAAAGGCACTTAGCCCAGAGCCTGATCAAAGAATAAGAGCTTAATAAAATGTTACCTATTGCTACTTGTTGTCAGTCTAAAGCTTTGTGTGTCAAGTAAAAGTTTTGAACCCCTTGTCCATTCATGAGATCTTGGCAATGGGAAAAGCTAATGGTGATTTCTTGGACAGAGGAGATGTCTCTGACAGAAATCTGGCAAGCTGTGAGGTACAGCAGGACAGAGAATGGAGTCTGGACCTCTCATATGTATAAAGCTCAAACTTGGCCAGTCAATTTCTATCATTATCCTGATGGGCTACTGTAGTTCATTCTATATATCATTCTTTTGTGGAGGCCATGGTTTCTCCCTCTGAGCTGGGGCTTAGGGGATAGCAGGGTAGGAGGAGGACTCCTTGTGGTCACGCCTCCAAAGAAGCTGCAGAAATATTTATCAAGGGCTAGGATGCTAGTAGGGGATACTAGTATATTTTATTACTCCTGGCATTGGACATTACTCCTGCTTCCAAGTTAAATATCAAGGCAGGCTACTAAAGTACGATTGCTGAATGCTGTAGAAAACCCATTTGGATTTTGTGTTAGATTCACTTTTTATTCATGATCTCAAATCTCAAATAAAGTCTCAATACTGCCTGGAAGTCCCACTGAGAACTTTCTGTGATACTACGTTCTATCTTCTCCCTTTTCAAATATCCCATCTGCCTCCCCCTCCACAATTTAAATCATCAGATGAGAAAGAACTCTCTCAGTTTTGATTATGTGTACAAACCCATCTCATCAGATTGTTATAAGGATTAAATGAGTTAATAAATGAAAACTACTTACAGCATTACTTGCCACATAGTTAGCTCTCAGTAAATATTACCTATGATGATGATTATTATTACCTGTGCCTAAATCCATTTCCTTCTTCTTCCCTCTTTCACCTGAAAAGGTGTCCCTGCCCCTGACAAATGCCAAGGCCTCAACCTGCTTTCTGGATCCCACTGTCCTTTACTTCCTCTAGGACTGTTCCTTTGATTATTTCCCCTCTCTCTTCATCAGTAACTTCTCCTTCTCTCTGGATTTTTTTCATCAACATAAAAATATGCTTTACTATCCTCAAGTGTTCAACCCACTCTGAATCTGGCTTCTATCCTTATAAGTCCTTTAAATCTGCTCTCCTCAAGATCATCAGTGAATTCTGTTGTCAAAACTGGTAGTCACTGTCTATCCTCAACTTACTCCAACACAGCTGATGGCCATTCTTCTCAACCCAGTGCCCTCTCTCAGGTTCCACACTTCAGGGTTTCCTCTTAACTCTCTAATCATTCCATCTCAATCTTTTCCCCAATCCTGTCCTTCTCTACTGAGTATCTAAATGCTGTCACTTTCCATGGACATGGGGCTAGACTTGTATTCTCCCTCTACATTCCCACTCATGCTCATAGGTTTATGTAAAATGTATGTGCTCTCTCTATCCCTATACTCTGAAGAGTTTTAATCAGGAAAGGATGCTGTATTTTGTCAAATGCTTTTTCTATATCAACTGAGAGGACCATATGGTTCTTCTCTCTCCTCTTACTAATGTGTTCTATCACATTGATTGATTTGCGAATGTTGAACCACCCTTGCATCCCAGGGATAAATCCCACTTGGTCGTGGTGGATGATCCTTTTAATGTACTGTTGGATCCTATTAGCTAGGATTTTGTTGAGAATTTTGGTGTCCATATTCATCAGGGATATCAGTCTGAAATTCTCCTTTTTGATGGGGTCTTTGCCTGGTTTGGGGATCAAGGTAATGCTGGCCTCATAGAATGAGTCTGGAAGCTTTCCTTCTGCTTCTATTTTTTGAAAGAGCTGCAGGATAATAGGTATTATTTCTTCTTTTAATGTTTGGTAGAATTCCCCAAGGAATCCATCAGGCCCAACTCTTGTTTTTTGGGAGTTTTTTGATCACTGCTTCAATCTTGTTACTGGTTATTGGTCTATTCAGGTTGTCTATTTCTTCCTGTTTCAGTCTTGGGAGTTTATATGTTTCTAGGAAGGCATCCATTTCTTCCAGGTTGCTTAATTTATTGGCATATAGTTGTTGATAATAATTTCTAATAATTGTTTCTATTTCCTTGGTGTTAGTGGTGCTCTCCCCTTTCATTCATAATTTTATTACTTTGGGTTCTTTCTCTTTTCTTTTGGATAAGTCTGGCCAGTGGTTTACCGATCTCATTAATTCTTTCAAAGAACCAGCTTCTAGTTTCATTGATTTGCTCTACTGTATTTCTGGTTTCTAATTCATTGATCTCTGCTCTAATTTTAATTATTTCTCTTCTAATGCGTGACTTAGGCATCATTTGTTGTTTTTTTCTCCAGTTCTTTAAGATGTAAAGATAGTTGGTGAATTCAGGATTTTTCTATTTTTTTAAGTGAGGCTTGGATGGCTATGTATTTCCCCCTTAGGACCTCCTTTGCAGTATCCCATAGATTTTGGACCAATGTGTTTTCATTCTCATTGGTTTCCATAAATTGTTTAAGTTCTTCTTTGATTTCCTGGTTGACCCAAACATTCTTGAGCAGAGTGGTCTTTAGCTTCCAAGTGTTTGAATTTCTTCCAAATTTTTTCTTGTGATTGAGTTCCAGTTTTAAAGCATTGTGGTCTGAGAAAATGTAAGGAATAATCTCAATCTTTTGGTATCGGTTGAGACCTGATTTGTGACCCCGTATGTAGTCTATTATGGAGAAAGTTCCATGTGCACTCGAGAAGAATGAGTATTCTGTTGTTTTAGGGTGGAATGTTCTGTAAATATCTATGAGGTCCATCTGGTCCAGTGTGTCATTCAAAGCTCTTGTTTCTTTGTTATTTTCTGCTTAGATGATCTGTCTACTGCTGAGAGTGGAGTATTGAAGTCTCCTACAATTAACGTATTGTTATCAATATGACTCTTTATTTTGGTTAACAGTTGGCTGCTCCCATGTTGGGGACATAGATATTTACAATTGTTAGATCTTCTTGTTGGATAGACCCTTTAAGAATGATATAGTGTCACTGGGTATTTATCCCAAAGATACAAAAGTAGGGACCCGAAAGCGTACGTGCACCCCAATGTTTATAGCAGCAATGTCCACAATAGCCAAACTGTGGAAAGAGCCAAGATGTCCATCAACAGATGAATGGATAAAGAAGATGTGGTACATATATACAATGGAATATTATGCAGTCATCAAAAGGAATGAGATCTTGCCATTTGCAACGACGTGGATGGAACTGGAGGGTATTATGCTGAGCGAAATAAGTCAAACAGAGAAAGACATGTATCATATGACCTCACTGATATGAGGAATTCTTAATCTCAGGAAACAAACTGAGGGTTGCTGGAGTGGGGGGTGGGGTGGGAGGGATGGGGTGACTTGGTGATGGACATTGGGGAGGGTATGTGCTCTGGTACGCGCTGTGAATTGTGCAAGACTGTTGAATCTCAGATCTGTACCTCTGAAACAAATAATGCAATATATGTTAAGAAAGAAAAAAAGAAGAAGAAGAATGTAGCAGGAGGGGAAGAATGAAGGGGGGGAAATCGGAGGGGGAGAAGAACCATGAGAGACGATGGACTCTGAAAAACAAACTGAGGGTTCTAGAGGGGAGGGGGGTGGGAGGATGGGTTAGCCTGGTGATGGGTATTGAGGAGGGCACGTTCTGCATGGAGCACTGGGTGTTATGCACAAACAATGAATCATGGAACACTATATCTAAAACTAATGATGTAATGTATGGGGATTAACATAACAATAAAAAAAATTAACAACAACAAAAAAAGAAAGTAATCATCTCATCCAAATTAGGGTCATAGGTAAAGGCCATGGGAGGAGGTGTGTTGTTATATTTGGAGGGCTCCAAGTCTCCAGAAAGGACCTAAAATAAAAAGATTGAGGAGCAAAAAAAAAAAAAACAAAAGAATGATATAGTGTCCTTCTGTGTCTCTGACTACAGTCTTCAGCTTAAAATCTAATTTGTCTGATATGAGAATTGCTCCCGCAGCTTTCTTTTGAGGCCCGTTGGCATGGAAGGTGGATCTCCATCCCTTCACTCTCAGTCCGGATGTATCGTTAGGTTCAAAATGAGTCTCTTGTAGACAGCATATGGATGGGTCCTGACTTTTTATCCAATCTGCAACCCTGTGCCGTTTTATGGGAACTTAGGAGCATATATGCAAAGTTCTGAGATACACAATGTCTGAATAGACTTGTCCAGAGAGTTTACAATTCAGCTGATATGTGGACAGTGTGGGATTTAGATTTAAGGGTTTCTTAAATCTTATCCTTAAATCCAAGACTTATGACCTTTCCATGATCCTATTCTCATAGAATTCGATCAAATTGTTGGGTTCCAAGATGAACCCTCAAAGAACAGGTGGTGGAGTTGGGACAGCTCTGAAAGGCTTCCCTGAGGAGGAGGGCATCACTCATCACTTAGTGTTATTTAAATGCTTAAATGTTTCACATTTAAGTATCATCTCCATCCTCGCTCACTGCAATCTCCTTGAGGACTAGGACTCTAACTTAATATTGCTCACAGTGTTTGGGATGGTGCTACACACATAGCGTCCAATGAAGGCATCTTGAATGAGTTGTGACTGGTTGGGAACAAAGCTGGCAGTCTTAAGTTTTGCTATGTGTAAGATTTCTTCAAGCTTATTCAAATTCGGACACTTAATTACCATGGCAGACGTACACTAGGTTTTCCTGGCTCTCTGGGGACTGTGACTCAAAGAGTGAATGCCATAAAACCAGGAGGTGTTCTGAATTTTCTCCTCACCACAAGGCCTAGGTCCTCTGCACTTCCAGATTCAATATTGTCCTCCCTAGGGAACCTCACAGCCCCATCCGCTGCCACCAAGCCTTCTGGAACGGGGCGTCCTGCCTTTATGACCACAAATTGTCTTGTGTTTATGTTGCCAAAATAGGCAAACTGAATTCCCACATTTTTTTCAGTAGTGCAATGGGAAGCACCAGGGCCTCGGTCCCAGGAAATGATGAAAACCCAACCCAGATGTATACAGAGCAAACAGTGCTGTTTGCCACGCTGTCTTGTTTGTTTTGGAGGAAAGTGGATTTATTAATAATAAAGTTTCACCATGTGGCAGGCACATCTGGGTTACAAAGTATCACTCATAGAAAGTAACTCAGGAAAAACCCCATTAAGTCACCTAGTCCTGCATTTGCCAAGGCTGTAGGCTATGTTTCTGGCTTTTCAGCTTTACCAGCATTTCAGAATAAAAGATGAGATGTTAAGAGTGATGTCCCACCTGTGGTTCCAAATTACCATTAACGATGGTGCTCACGATGGGAAAATGGACAAGAAAACACACAAAAAATCTCAACTCCTCAAAGTTTCAATTCATAGCCCCGAGTAGGCTGTTGCCCCAAACTTGACACAGAGAGAACACTGAGGAGGAGACTTCAATTCACAGAAGCACATGGTCTCCAGTGGAGACTCATGGGCAGAGGAGAAAAAAACCCTTACAGTTATTTATTTAACACTTATTGATTTAACCTTCTGGCTGGGTTGGGTTGTTGGATTTGGTTTTACATCCTGAATTACAAAATTTATGATGGGAACGTGTGTCAGCTGTTTACTGAAGGAAAGAAAGACTTCTGTTCTTTGTCTTCTCTCATAATAGAGCCAAGCGTCCCACCTGGTTGTTTGGAGAAGTTGAAATATGTGAAGAGTAAGAGCATAACCCTAGCTGGGCTTCCTTTTCTACATCTCCTGTTCTTTCCTCCGGAGAGTAAGCTACCTGGGCATGATCCTGGTGCCTCCTGCCTGGATTGCTGTATAGCTTTTACTCCAACTCAAACCATCTGGCCAACAGCTGCCAAAATCAGCATCAGCTAAGATTTACTGAGAGTCAATCACATGCCTGCTCTGTGCATACTGTGATCAAATATGTATCTTTTGCTTAATTTATTTGTCGCAACCACGTTGTAACATAAAGAAGGGGACAGTATGGACAGTAGCCAAGGGCATGGGCTCAAAATCAGGCAGAAAGAGTTTTCAATCCTAGCTCTACTATTTCCCTCCACTCAGCTTTATTGAGCTATAATTGACATATAACATTGTGTAAGTTTAAGGTATACAATATGATGATTTGATACACGGATATATTATGGAATGATTACCACAGTGAGGTTAGTTAACACATACATCACTCCACTTTTTTTTTTTTTTTTTTGAGAGAGAGAGAGAGAGAGGGAGGGAGGGAGAGCACACATAGTGGGGAGAGGGGCAGAAGTAGAGGGAGAGAGAATCCCAAGCAGTCTCCATGCCTAGCACAGAGCCAACAGGTGGCTCAATCTCACAACCCTGAGATCATGATCTGAGCCGAAATCAAGAGTCAGATGCTTAACCGACTGAGCCACCCAGGTAGGTGCCCCTCCACTACTTTTTAATGGAGGCTTTGGAAAAGTCAATATCTTCATTTGTAAAGTGTGAATAAGAACAGAACCTACTTCACAGAGTTGTTTTTTTTAAAAAATAACTTTATTGAGGCTTATTTTACAAAAATACATCTTACTTTTTCAAGTGTAGAATTCAATAATTTTTAGTAGATTTACTAGGTTGCTAGGTTGTGCAACCATCACCATAAATCAGCTTTAAAACGTTTTTTATCACTCCTCATGCACTTTTATGATTAATCCTGTCTCCTGCTCCTTCCCCACATTTGTCTTTATCTCTTTGCTTTTCCTGGATAGGTCATGTAAATAAAACACAATTGATGATATCATACCATATATGATATCTCATGTCTGGCTTCTTTCACTGAGAAGAGTAGTTTGAGGTTCATCCATATCGTATGTAGGATGTCTTCTTAGTTTGTTCCTTTTCACTGATGAATAGTATTTCATTGTATGAATATAGTTTCTTTCGTCTATCCATTCATCAGGCGATGGACCTAATTAGGTTGTTTCTACTTCTTGGTTATTATAAATAATGTTGCTAAGAAGACTTACATTCAAGACTTTGTGTTGGATATATGTCTTTAGTTTTCTTGTATATACACCAAAGAGTGGAAGTGGTAGGCCATATGGTACATTTATGTTTAACATCTTAACTCACAGAATTGTCCGATGCTTAGACATTACATAGAAATGGCCTCACCCAATGCCACCAGGAATAATGATCAATGAAAATTGCTGTTGTGGTTGTTGCTGCTACTCTTTTGTGGGACGTTTCTACTTGTTTACTGTGCAGGTGAGGAGGTTAAAATAAAGCTCAGAAAGGTTACCAACTCACTCAAGACCACACAGATAATCGATGGACAAACTGGAATTCTCTCTGATGTTTTCTGACTCCAAGCCTAGCATCATCTACTACCACCATGGCCAATACCACACTAAGCATCCTGAGGAGCACAGCTCTGCTAATTTAGTCCCCTGCAGAACAAATACCACGGGCACCTCACTGCACAAGAAATAAAAATCTCAATTTGTGTGCTAGGTATACAAAGCCTCCTATTATTTTCCCACTGATCTTTCCTGCCTAATTTCCTACTGCATACCTCCACCCTATCCTCTCTTCATGAATCCCCCAGGATGACTCTCATTCCAAAAACTCAGCCAACACTCTTTGGGCCACTATACCTTTGTTGGAACATGATCTGAGTTCTTGAATAGTATTTCTCACTTTTGCCTTATGAACTTTTACCCATCCTTCAAGGCAGAGTTCAAGTCATACCTCCTATACCTTCTTACTTCCTCATCTTAGTGACTCTGGTTAAAATTAACCTGTATTTTCCTAAGGCACTCAGTTATAATAGGTACTCATGAACACACTGACTTGAGCTGAAATGACTGAAAAAAAGGGAAAAAAAAAAACTCGGCTGTGTAACGAATGAGCTAGCTATGAGAAGTACTAATTTTTAAGAATTCAACAAAAGTCATTTGTAAAATTCCCAGGTATAGCAACACAGTGTTACTTGTTAGAGAGTACCTAGGGTAGAATCCTGTTCCTCACTACCCACCTTCCTCTGTGTACCTAGAACACCTTATTTGTGCTTTAGGCAAATTCTTATCACACTGTATTGTATATCCATTTATATTTATCTGCCCCACAAGACTGTGAGCTCCTCCAGAGAAGAAACTGTGTCTTATTCATTTCTGTATACCCATTGCCCAGCATAACGCCCGATTCGTGTAATGGTGAGTATTCACTCGATGCTGAATGAATGAATGAGAGGGTTAGTGAATGACAGAATGAGCTGCTCTCTCTGTCTGACACAGATAACCCATTAAAAGTAGGTAGTACTCTCTTGCCTGACATCAGAGTTCTAAAAGAGGTTTTTTTCTTTAAAAAAGATTCTAGGGGCACCTGGGTGGCTCAGTCGGGTTAAGTGTCTGCCTTCAGCTCAGGTCATGATCCCAGGGTCCTGAGATTGAGTCCCTCATTGGGATCCCTGCTCAGCGGGGAGCCTGCTTCTCCTTCACCCTCTGCCTTCCGCTCTGCCTATTTGTGCTCTCTCGATCAAAAAAAAAAAAAAAAGAAAAAAGAAAGAAAAGATTCTAATCTTCCCATTGGCCTACTGTTAATTCCACTTCCTCCAAATGGCTATCTGAATAAGTCAGTAAGAATATATGTAGAATATTTTCTTCCCAGTTCCTTCCTTTAACTCTTTCTAAACAAGAGCCACACAAAAAAAGAGAGGAATAGCTAAAGAGAAAAATTTTGCAAATTCTATAAGCTCTAAAACATGGTGACTTTTCTTTTTTTTTTAAAGATTTTTTATTTATTTATCTGAGAGAGAGAATGGGAGACAGAGAGCATGAGAGGGGGAGGATCAGAGGGAGAAGCAGACTCCCCGCTGAGCAGGGAGTCCGATGTGGGACTCGATCCCGGGACTCCAGGATCATGACCTGAGCCGAAGGCAGTTGCTTAACCAACTGAGCCACCCAGGCGCCCCCACGGTGACTTTTCTTAAGTAGGTGGTCAGATTCTAACAAGGATCCAGCAGAGGCCTTGCATATAGTACAGGCATTGTAAATAGTTGTTAAATAATTGGATCCAACAAACATTTATTAAGTGCCAATGAACAAGACCCTGTTACAACCTTCTAAGACTCCTGGTGTAAGGGAGTTACCCAACATATATAGTGGTAACAATAATGACAACTATGTATTCATTCAGTCATTGCTCTATGACTGGCACTATTTCAAGCGTTTTTATATGAAATAACTCATTTAATTTTCATAATAAGTCTAAGAGGAAAGTATTAAAGATGAGAAGATGAGGATGAAGAATCTGAGGTTTACGGAAGGTTTCAGAAGTAATTAGTGTAATAAGTAGTAGAACTGGGACCCAGGCAGTCTGGCTCCAGAAACTCCCCATGAGAATGCTTCTAAGCTTCAGTGAGGGGCCATGTCCCCTCCATTTCTGTTTCCCCAGCACTCATAACCACTCAGTGACCATTTGCCATTAAACTGTGCCAACCGCAAGGCTGACAGGGAGTAGGAAAAGAATACAGATACACTGTGTTACGCAACAATAATATGGCCTAATGTCAGGGTAGGAAAGGGTGGAAGAAGCCCAGGTTTAGGAGCCAGACCAGAGACCTGGGCTTGAACTCCAAATTCACCAGTAACTAGCTTCGGGGTTATTTCTTCTCTGACAAAAAATTATCCACCCCAACACCCACACACTCACCATTTCTGGGCCAAGAGCCATTTTGGAAATTTGAAGGCTCTGTAAGATTGGATTCTACCCGCAAAGACTCAAAACTAATTCAAAATAAAGATGACTAAGTCTGAGGTTAAAAGATTTACCTCAGGTCACACACCTGGTTAGTACTGGTACTAAAATTTAGTTTCCCGAGTTCCAGCTCAGTGCTCTTTCGTTTAAGTCACAGAGTTTCACTTGAGGTAAAGAAGTTGAACAAAACACCATCAGAAGCAAATTATTCAAAACGGGACTTTCCAGAGCCAGCCTGGAATTGGACAGCTGCCTCCTTGTGTTCAAGAGAGGCACACCCCAGTTTCACTACAGATCTGAAATCTAACTCTCTCTCCTTGTGATGTCAGAGGCTGGGGACATCTTCTAAGCAGTGAGTAATGCTCTGGAGATAAGTCTCCCACTGCTCTGCTATGTCCTAAAAATTCTCTCTTGCCTTCTTTCCCTGTTGGGATGTCCTACTCAATACCAAAAATACCTTTCAGTGAAGGGGACTTATTCCCGGAAGAGAGAAAGTCACTATCACCTCCCTGTTGGCTCAGTTCTTTCCCTGAAAGGCTTGAAGCACATTTTCTTTTAAATTCTCTATAGTTCTAGAATCTGGAGAAAAGAGTAGATTAAATGTAGCACAGGAAAAGGAGGGCACTGTCCAGAGAACGCCGAGTATGATTGGAGCAGCAGGCGTAAACATGACCTCAAGGGTGTGTATGTACCTTGAAGACAGATGCCTGTGTGGCCATGACCTATAGCACTTTATGTATTTAACAGCACAGAGGACAAGTGCCAAGTATCTTTGGAGCCAAACAAGCCAGGGTTCAAATCTTAGCATTTTCACTTACTAGCTGAGTGTCTTTATATTAGTAGCTGCCCTCACCGGGGCATGGTTTCGTTGGTTAAGAAAAGCGAGATAATGACTTCTTAAAGGGTTGTTGATGAGGAAAAGATCTCATTGTAATTCCTAATAGCAAATCTCATACTTAGCAGGGGTTTAATATTATGTTAACACTTCTCCCCCATGTTTTATGGTTGAAACAAACGTTTTAGAGTGCATTCTTTGGAAACAAAGAAAACACTTTGGGGCTAGTGTAGCACTGAACCTGATCTGTCCAACCACTGTTCTATCATATAGGCTCGTAATGCAGGGAAAATCTCAGAATTGGCTGAATCTGCCCTTCTTCTGAATAAGAGAATCTCATGTTAAACTTTCTACATCTATCTAGACGTGCTCTTCCAACAGGGCACGCAGAATGAACCACCTCCCAGGGAAACACATTCCATTTTCTGCCAAATCTCTAGAGGGCTAAATGGTTCACTGAGGCAAAAATGGTCTCCGCTACAAATTCTACCCAGTGTAACTCTGCTCTTTTCCCTGACAACACAGAATGGGGAAAAGGGCATGTTTCCCCAACATGGTTCCCTGCTAAAAATCGGAGTGACTCCCCTCCACAGAAACCTGAGGAGTAGGGGTAGTAAGTAATCCTACCAACAAAATCAGAAAATGAAATAGAAGGAGCACATTCCATTGTTGCAGTAAAAGAGGAGGTAAAGATAAGTGTGCCTACAACTTGAGTAAAACCACTGACTCAAGATCAGGAGAAAAGGCAGGAATTGAGGTAAAAAGAACCAGCTGAGATGGCAATGCCTTGAATGCCAGAAAGCATCCATAGTTGGTTCAGTTTAATAATTTGCTGAGAGCAATTCTTTATCAAAAGGTAAATGAGGTGAGGAGGAAATTGCACCTTGAAGGCAGGATCATAGGTGTGAGATGTTCCAGACAGAGGTGGTTATGGGAGCCACCTGGCTCACAGGTAAAGTACCCAGGGATCCCCCTGAGATGTGGACTGCGGAGGTGAGACCAGAAGCTGGGCGCTGTGGTGGACACGAGGCTCTGTGCTCAGCAAAAGGGGCCAGAGGTGTCATCTCTGATGTGTGCGTTCTCAGTGGCAGGAACACAAGATGCAGAGAAAGCACGGGCGTGAGGAGGTTTTAGAGTCCATGTTTGTGAAAGAGAGTGTCTCACAGATGACCTAGAGAATGGGGTTGACCTCAAATTTCCTCAAGAATATATGAATGTTCTAGACCCCCTTCTGTGGAAACAAGTACTATATACATAAAGGGGATGCTCACCTCACTCTAAGATATTTCTGGCTAAATCAACCTCTTTTCGAGATATTTCTCGCCACTGAGTTTGCAGTAATAGGTTGTGGTCTCCAGACACAGGGCACAGAATGACTGGCATTCTTGTAGAGCTGAAGCCCAAGATTTTCTTTTCTCTCGCAGCTGCTCAGCAGAGAGAATGGTGAGAATGTGGGGCCTCTGTGGTGTCACCAACATTTAGTAGGTGTGTCGCCACTGCTGGGGACTGTCGGGGTGTTCAAAATACAAACAAGTTGCCCTTGTGGTCTTTCAAACCATCATATGGTCTTCAAAACCATTCTGTGAGCTGGGAAGAATGGCTATTTTACCGTGTTTTGAAGTAAAGTCTCCATTAGTCAGAAGGAATATAAAGATTTTTATTCTCCTGGATCTTATATTTTTTTATTTGTGTAGGGCTGGGCATAATTCTGGTCTGATACCCAGGACAGGCTTATTTATTTGTTGGTTGGTCCTTTTGATGATTTGTTTTATGTGTCAACTTGGCTAGGCAACAGTACCTGGCTTTTTAAACAATATTGATCTAGGTGTTGTGAAGATATTTTGTTGATGTGGTTAACATTTATAATCAGTGAACCTTAAGTAAAAGAGATCACCTTCAATATTGTTGGTGGGCCTCACCCCATCAGTTGAAGGTCTAAGAGCAAAAACAATTTTCTTGGAAAAGAACAGATTCTGCCTCAAGACTGCAGCATTAACTCCTGCCTGAGTTTCCAGAAATTCAAACTTGCCAGTCCCCACAATTGCATGAGCCAAATTCTTAAAATAAATCATAAATATATGTATATATATTCTCACACTGATTCTGTTTCTTTGGACAATCCTGACTGATATGGTCTGTATCTCCAGGTAGCTTTCACTCTGCATTTTTATTTCCAGATGGTGCAAACTCAAGATCAGATTCTGAGTCTTATTCAAGTTAGCACTTCCCTTCTCCCCTCCGTGGTAGCAGGCCATAATAAAAATGTTTAGCTTATGGAACACACAAAACCCCAAATAAATGGATGAACATATGCCAATGGCATAACGAACAATTATGTTTTTAAAAATCAACACAGGACATGTATGCCCCAATACCATATATAAAGAGTGGGCCATTATTACAATAAGCAAGACTAATTGTAGAAGGCTTTCCATAGGTAAGTTTCTGAGTCAGATTAAGAGGCCTGGAGGGAAGGTGGTTTGGAAGGGTGAGGGGCATGGAGAAAACAGCCAATCAGAGGGAAGCCTAGAAATGATCTCCAGGTGAAGAGAGACAGACTGGTTAAATTTGCAATGAGAAAAGAAGAAATAACCAGCATGCGTGCCCCCCCCCCCCCACACACACACGGCAGCCAACTGGCACAGGGGCGATCTGAGGGACTCACTGTTTGTCAGGACAGGCACTCTGCATGGAGATGTAGAACAGTGGTTGCCACTGAAAGCCTAAGACCCCCCAGCGATGCAAAGCCATGGAAAGCCTCTCCCAATGCTTATGCATCACACTGAAGGTGTGGGTTTACTTCACAGAACTGAGCCTCTGTTAGCAATGCAGGGTTGAAAAGGAAGCCACAGTGTCATGCTCTTAGTCTGCGGGACTGTCCTCCAAAGCCAGCAAATGGAAAACTCTGGAGGTTTCACCTTCGCCTTCCAGGCAGATAGTCATGTAGCCTGAGGGAATGCAGCAGCTCTTGCAGGAGCCCAATTTTCTTTTTGTGCAGATGGCAGTCCAGATTGGCAGCACAGATCTTGAAACATATTTTTGTCTCATGGACATTGTTTCAAGTTCCCCAAAGCTAGAGCAGCAGGGCAGTTGCAAAGTCATTCAGTTTCTCTGTCCCCATAAGCAAATTTCCCCTCATCGGAATCTACCCCCAACTCAAAGAAGTCCATTTTTCTTTCTCTTCTTTTACTTACAATTCATTGCACTACCTCTCTTTCACTGTCCATTCTTTTCAATGATGTTTTTCTTTTTTTTTTTAAGATTTAATTTATTTATTTGAGAAAGAGAGAGAGAGAGAGACAGAACACAAGTGGGGAGAAGGGCAGAGGGAAAGCGAGAAGCAGACTCCCCGCTGAGCAGGGAGCCCCATAGGGGGCTCGATCCTGGGACCCTGGGATCATGACCTGAGCTGAAGGCAGACGCTTAACTGACTGAGCCACCCAGGCGCCCCTCAATGATGTTTTTCAATAAATATTTTTTGAGCACCTGCCCTGTGCCAGGCACTGAGTACACAGTGTAGAGGTGTAAGTAATCAAGAAAATAGGCAGTTATAATACACTAAAAAGTATTAACATTTATCTAGTGCTTTCTGTGTGTGGCATTGTGCTAAACCCTTTACATATATTAAACTAGCTCTCACGACGATTCTCTGCTGAAGGTCTCATTATTATCCTCATTGTAGATATGAGGAAATGAAAGCCCAGAGATGTGGAACTACTTGTTTATAGTCCTACAGAAAGAAAGGAATAGAACCAGGACTAAACTCAGCCAGTCTGGATCCAGAGCTCGCCTGCTTAGCCACGAGGTGGATGGAAGGGGCAGGTGCCGAGTAGTGCGCCAGAGAAAGCACATGTCCCTGGGAGCCCACAGGAGGGGCCAGCAGCCCAGACTTGTGGCCCAGAGAGAAGTGCTGTATTTGAAATTCAAATCAGATCACATCAATCTTCTTCTCAAAATTTCTTCATGGCTTCCCACATAATTAAGAATAAAATTTACACGTTTCACCCATGGCCTACAAATGCTCTGCTCAACCTCGTCTTTCTCAGCTTCTTGGGCCTTGCTCTTCACTACCACCCTATTGATCCAGATCTCAGGCTGGAGCACCTGGAAAGTGTTACTTACCATCTCTACCCACCCAGCTCCCACTCAGTGTTCAGGTCGCAAATTCCAGGTCATTTACAAAGGCCTTCCGTGTCCCTTAATCTACATTAATTCCAATAATAACTAATGATAATAATAACTAGAGCAAACACTAAATAATACTAGATCGTAGGCAGTATTCTAAATGCCTTACGTATAACAGCTTACTTAAATATTACAACAATCCTAATGGTAAGTACTAGTATTCTTCCCATTTTTACAGGTGAGGCAATATTATAGTATTGTGTATGTTTCTTCATTATAATGATCAAATGTGTAATCTTGTATTTATTTTCTTAATATT
This sequence comes from Halichoerus grypus, assembly GCF_964656455.1. NCBI lineage: Eukaryota > Metazoa > Chordata > Mammalia > Carnivora > Phocidae > Halichoerus > Halichoerus grypus. Next base: position 134,383,500 of record NC_135716.1, read on the forward strand.
TCCTGGGCTATACAGCCCACGAGGTCAGGCTCTAAATTCCTTCTCTTCACTATTATATCTCCAGTGTCTAACACAGTGTCGCATATACAGTAAGCATCTAATAGACATTTATGGAATAAATTAATAAATGGATAATGGGCATATATGAGACACCTCTTTTAAGATTTACACATTTTTTATTACTTACAATAAAATGGATAGATAACAAAGGAATTAAAGGGAATTATTATATAGTAATTATGAAGGCTGTAGGTAATTTAGTATGTTTGTTTGCTCTCCTGTTGTGAAATGCTCACCATCCCCCGTTCCGTCAGTTATAACTTCCGAGGTTTACAATGGGGGTGGGGCAGGGACAGCGTGGTCTAGACTAGAGGAAAGAACATGTGTTTTTCAAGAAATACAGACCTAGGTTTCAGTTCTGACTTTGTCACTAATTATGTGGTCTTGAGAAGACCCCATTCCCTGAGCCTCCTTTTCTAAATCTGTGAAATCAGGACAACAATCTGCAGGACAGTTCAGTGTTGAGAATTAAGTGAGATCATGCATGCAGAGTGCCTAGCCCAGTGCCTGGCACATATCAGGACTTGAATAACTTCTAGTTCTTTTCCTCTCCTGCACTCAGAGGCAGGCAGGTGAGCTTCTGAAATTCTATGCTTTGCTAGGCAAGCAGTACTAGCCAGACTAGACCCTAGAAACGTGAAGTCTATGCACAAGTCAGGGGGTAGGGGCAAAGACTGCAGTACTGACCGGCTGCCTCTACGGATCAAACGGACTGGATAATCGCCATGGCCCCACCTCACGCCACGCACACAGCCAAAGGGGAGGCAGGAAAGTAGACAAAACTCCGAGGCGTGACGTTTGGTACTTGTCAACAGCTCTGGCTGGGAGTAAGTCAAGACAATAAACTAAGAAAAAGATCCAGTAAGTTCTGTTGCCTGTTCTCTATTTCAAGGAGACAGTCCCTGCTTTGTTTCCCTTCTCTTGGGTGAAAGACTGTTCCCTGAAATGCTTCTGGCTTCCGAGAACAGCTCTAAAGGCAACTCCATAAAGTGCTGGCCAGGGGTTGATCAGAAGCAAGCAAGCAGAATTCACCCTGCCCCCAAGGATCATGTGGTTTTGGGGATGCAGGCGGGAGAAAACAGGGAACTTAGAAAGTTCTTTTTCTTCCTCCTTCATTTCCCAACATCCATGTTCATCCTTCTCTAGGCCAACCCTGACCTCCTTCTTTTCTTCCTCCCTCCCAATAAAGGGAAGAGAAAGAAGCAGGTGGGTAAGAGGGGGCCTTCCCATTCTCAGAAGAAACTGAGAGAGGGCAGAAGAGCCTTTCCAAAAGAAGTCAAAGCCCTCCCCTAGGCTGGCCTCTGCTAGTAAGCTTTGTCTTCTCTGCAAAGGGAAGCTCTGGACCAGCTTCCATTGCTCATCTCTGCTGAGCTCCCCGAGTTGAAAAGCCTGTATCTGTGCAGGTAGGTACCAAGCCCTGAACACTGTATTTAAATACAACTGTAATGAGCTGTAGAGCTGCAATTATTCTATCCTATAAAGCGAAGTCCTCTCACGCTTATGCAAGAGAAAGCTCTCAGTTAACTATGATCCAGTTTATCAGAGTCCTAACTGAGCGTTCTCTGCAATCTGTCTTTAGGAGAAAGAGCCATCCTCGTATGGTGTCCTACCTTCAGCTCCAAATGTATTTCCATATAATCAGATTTTTATGGTTTCAAGGAAAACGAATCTTAAACTTCAAAGACAGCTTGCCTTCTAGATTGTATTCCTATAAAAGGGAAGTAGATCAGAACCTTTTAGACAGATCTGTCACAGGACTTTCTGTTTTGGTTCCCTACTTATGCCAGCAGGCCTGGGCTCTCAGCTTCCGCACACTGACTACCTGCTATGGGCTGCGGGCTGTGGGAAACATGTTGCATAACATGATTAATAAGATGATACTAATATTGACACCTTTCTAAGTGTCAGGAGCTTTTCTAAGTGCTTTTTGTATGTTCACACATTCAATCCTTACAACCAACATATGAGGTTTGTAAAATCTCTATCCAGGTTTTGGAGATGAGGAGACTGGGACATGGAGAGGTTAAGTCATTTGTCCCAAGGCCACATACTAATGGAGTTGGGATTTGAAAGGGGCAGTCTGGCTCCAGAGTCTTTACTTTTAACCACTACATGCATACCTTTTCTCATTTAACCCACACAGCAATCTTACACGATAGAATATTAAAATGTCCACTTTCTAGACAAAAAAACTGAGTCTCAGAGAAGTAATTTGTCTAAGGTATTGGCCCGGGGATTCCCAGCCCAGTTCAATTCAATATACTAATTGAGGACCTACTTTGTGCAAGGCACTGTACTTGGCACTAAGAGATAATACAGAATAATAAGCTAGTCACATTTAGTCATTTTTTATTGTATTTATTTTAACACTGCCACTTTTATCATATTTATTTTAACACTGCCTGAATAATGGATGAGAAAGAGCTTACTTCAAGTGAAAAAAAGTTACATGTAGTCAAGATTAGCCAGGAATGTCAGCATTGTATACATGCCTGAGAGCTAGAAGATATTTAGACAAGCCAAATATGAGCTCTCAAATCCTTTCTGATTCAGGCATGGGCATATGCTCATTTGTACTTGTTCAGTCCATAAAGATTTACTGAGCATCTACTATATTCCAGGTCATGTTCTATAAATTGGGGATATAAAAAAAAAAACATTAGTACTTAAACTTGAGACAATCTTAGTTTAAAAGGGAATAAAATTAAATAAATAAATACAGCATAATATGGCAAGTGCAATAATTGAGATTTTGAGATAATAATTAATAATTGAGAGTAATTTTGGATGAGCTGCAGGGAGCACATACAGAAGAGGGCATATATGCTGAGTCTTAAAGGATAAGGAATGGACTTTTAAGATGGGAATGAGTAAAGGAATCAGTATTTACTAAGCATGTGCTATAGATCAGGATCTGGATTGAGACTATGTATTTAGTTGAATCCTGACTCAGAATCCAAGAATCAGTGAGCGGAAAGAACTGGTTCACTTGACAATGGAAGAATATCCCTGAGCTGAATATGTGAGTGATATTTTTGGGAAAAGGCAGCCCAGACAGAGGGAACCGCATGTACAAAGGCAGAAAGGCAAGAAGAGCCTGGCATATTTAAGGGACGGTACGTTCAGGGCATCTCTGCCATCAGCTGTGCATGGGGCTTAAAGTGAAAGATGAGAACAAAGAAGGAATTAGGAGCAAAATTCTGAAGGAATTGGTAAAAAGTGGGGATCCTGTGTTGAAGGCAAACGATAGCCAGCTAAGCAAATAACTATGACTGGGTTTTAGAAGAGTAATTCTAGTACCAGGATAGAGGGTGGATTGCAACGGGGAAGGCCCGAGGACAATAGATCAAGTGGGAGGACCAACATAATGGTTTAGGTATGGGGGGATGAAGCACTGAACTAAGGAGGAGGGGGTAGGGGGTGATTAGAGAAACAGCTATAAGAATTGGCTGTTGGAGGTGAAGAGAGAGATAAAGGATGGACTCTGAAGCCACTACTCAGAGCCAGGAATATAGGAGAAGGAACAACGGTGGAGGGGGGACGGATCCAGGCCTCCAGATGAACCAAAAGGGGTTACCAACGGTGGTCAGATGTCTGGCATTTATGTACATACTAAATAAAAAAAGAAAAACAAACATATATATAAATATGTGTATACACACACACACACACACACACACACGAGCTGATAAGCAAATGGGGCAGTGCTGGAGTAGGGGAGCGCCGGTTAGAAAGGGAGATGAGAGCTGAAACCAACATGGTGGGTTCCGATGACCAGATCTGAAGAAAGCTGTCTGCTCAAGATGGCTCCCTAACTCTGAGCCTGGGAGGGAGAGGCGTCCAGGTGTGAGGTAAATCTTTGGCTCTGACTCCTGGGGCTGTCCAGGTAAATAGAGCTGTCAGAAATACCCAGAAGGAGACAGACGTTTCCTGAAGGGCTCTCTCCCACATGCCTGGGAGCTGCATGACCAGGCTTGAGGGAGGCAGCAGCTGGGGTTTGGGAGGACACAGGCACGTGGGCAGCCTCCTGTTTCCTGCGGCAGCTCTGCAGATGAGGCAGCTGAGAGAAGTGAATCTTTCTCTCTAGCCTCCTCCTCCACCCTTTGCTTCAGAGCCCCGCTGCCGCAGCACCGTGCGGCTGCATAAAGGTTGATTCATAGATGAAGGGCTGTGGCCACCAGCGGACAGAAGTGGCAGAAAGGACAAAGTTGTGCGTGTGCTTGTGTGTGTGCGTGCGTGTTCAGAAGAAACCTTTTATGCAGGGAACTATATGTCAAACACAGCCTTACTGGCAGACAATAGTGGTTTGCCCAGACGATTTATGCCACCAAATAAACATCAAGATGGGCTGTGTAGAGCTAAAGGTGAGACACGTTTTCAGAAGTGGGGTGCCGCCCCTCACGGTCTCAATGACAGGAGATGCTTTTGCACACAAAACACCGAGGCAACAATATCTGGGCATCGCCTGAGCCTACTGTAACCAAAGAGAAAGAAAGGCCGGAACTAAAATGCAAAAGAAAAAAATAAACTGTGTTTGGAGATAGGTCTGCTACAGTATAAACTTTTCCCTTTCTCTGGCTTACTGCTATAGCAAAACCTGATGGTTGTCTTTGTAAAAAAAAACGTGTCTGTATCTAGGTCCCTGGCAGTGATTTGCCTCTGGGAGGGCCAGCAATCTATTTAATGACTCCATTGACGTCAATAGCATAACTGAAATACTTACTAACATGCATGATTCCAACTTTGGGGGGGGGGGGTGTGGGTGGATGGTGTTTCTCAGCAGCACAAAAACATGAAGTGGAGTCAACGCGGAATGGACTCAAGGCTTTAGGCAGCAAGTGGGAGATTAGATGCTGCAGGTTTCATTGGTTCCATTGAATAGGAAGAAGAAGCAGTCACACTAAATTTAGAAATTAATTTTGAACCGGTGAAATAGCCATTAATGAGCAGGGCTCTATTTCTGGCAATGTTTGCTCAAGGGTAACGTTTTAACTATTCACACTTTAGTTGACTTGTCAATGTTTTTGCAACTACCCACACTTAATTTTAGACGTATATGAAATAACTGCAGATCAATATAAATAGCTTGATGTTGATGCTCTGGGGTAAATGTTCAGAAGAGGGCTATTTTAGACAAAAGCAGTTCTTATAAAACAACCGTTTGGGGAATTATTCCCAGAATTACTGGGGCTTTTCTAGTGCATTTGCCCTATTGTTTTGTATGCAGGCTACTTAAACACTCGAGGTGAGTCATTAAGGCAATCATCCCAATAATTCAGGCCACAGGACAATCAGAGCACTAATGAAAAACTTCTCTGATATTTCTAGTTTTTTCCCTTGTTCCTTCCCTTTCTTTCTTTCTTCTTCTTCTCCTTCTTCTTTTCCCTCTCTCTCTTTTTTTGGTTATCGCCCCCCACCCCCCTAGTCTCTCCTTTGTCTTGCGTGGCTGCGGCCTTTGGTAACACAATTGATTTTATTCGTATTTGTCCACAGTGTTGTAATCCTGCCTCAGAGTTCTTGCTTAATGTAGAAACCAAGCAAACGTCGTGCTTATGCCAGGCTTCATTTCCAGCCATCTGACACAGGCCACTGCTGTGGTTCTCAGAGAGCCCTTTACTAGTGCACACACAGTCCATCTCTCATCCCAGGCCCTGGCGGCTCCGGCAAAGAATGAAAACTCAGTCAATGTCATGACTTTCAGAAATTCTTAGAATCTAAGATAACTCTCTGAGCCCCTTGTCCATTCCTCGAACAGACCCTGTATCTGGCACACCCCCATGAACTTTCAAGGGGATATTCATAATCAAGTAAAGATATAGGAGGAACTCATACTGAGAAATAGGCTTCTTAGCAGAAAGCCCCTTCTTCTGTTTTATCAACTAGTAAAGCATTATTTCCTCCCCCTAGAATGGCCTGGACACATAAGAGAAGGAAGGGATTCCCATGAGCACTGAAAAAAATTAAGTCTGTTTCTCACTTAGGCCAACCTATTTCAGACATACTGGAAAGTCCTCTGTTATCACATCTTGTTTCTCCATATACAGGCTTTTCTTGAAAAACATCTAATTGACTGGTGTTAAAAACCACCTTAACACCACCATAAACCAAGGCTTTGGAGACTCAGGCTGGGAGAGACTCTGGGTCTGCTGCAGTCTGGCCTGAAGTCCTCAGGCAATTTTCTAATCATCTTCGTGGCATGGTTTGCTGTCATTTCCAATGACCCATGGATGTGGAGGTTGTTCTTCATGTCATCCGACATGTTATATTGGTGATGCTCTTGCTCAATATGTTTATTGTTAAATTTTTAGAACAAGAAGATTAATATAGAATCTCCCACCATACACATCAATTCACCTGCTGAAACATTGTATATACAATATATATTATCAATCAAGTCACATTTATATGAATCAGAGGTGCTGGCCATTAAAAGGACTACTTCTCTAATCCTTTTGTAAAGCAAAGAGTCATTTTGTAAAGGCAGTAAACACTTGGTGATTTATCCTTTCAGGAAATTCTTGTTTCCCATGACATATCTGTACTCACTATTGAGAGACATGCAAAGGCAAGGGATAGAATGGGTGGGAAAGTGAGACAATTATCCTACACACACACATACACACACACAGTCACCTGCCCACTCGTGCACACGCATACACATACACACACACATTGATTTTCCTCAATAATCTGTTTTTTTCTGTTTCTGTTTGAGGCCTGAGATACTAAAAATGACTTCCAGTTTCCATGTTGAATGTGTACAGATGATAGAAGCCTGCCTTGTTTTGGAGTGCTCTTTCTTCTATTTTTTTCCTCTTTCTGTTCCAATCCTGATGCAGCATGCAGAAAAGGCCTGGAATTCCTGCTTGTGGAAAGGCAAAATGTGATAAAAATCGAGATGTTCACTACACTCCACAGCATTAGCATTTTCAACACTCCCGGGAGGATTTGGTGCATCTTTCTCCTTAAAGCAGGAACATATCATTTCCATGCTGCTATACTTTCTGCATTTTAAATTCTCAATTACTTCACTCTGGCTTTGCACTCAAAGTGCAAAAATGCCAACTTTTTGTATTTAACTCTTTTTATCCAAAACCCACATGACCACACAAATACATATATATGCTGTTATAGAGTGTGTTTCAAACCTCTTTTCATTTAAATGCAATAGCTGATGTTTTTTTCATAGTAAAAAAGCCACAGTTGAATATTTTTCATAGCCATAGAGATAAAAATATTAACTCATTATTAAAATTTCATTTATGAACATTTTTCTTCAGATAAACTCAAACTTTATGCAGTTCTGGCCAAATCAAGATTTACTGTCTTCCTACTATGTGAAAATAGCTATGCAAATGATTTTGAATGATAAAGAGATGAATAAGGCACATCTCCTGCCCTCAAGGTGCTCCAATGCAAGAGACACATTAGCCATGAATTACAATATAACCTAGAATGGGACTGTTGCCATAGCACACAAAAAGGAGCAATTACACTGATTTTCTAAAAAAAAATTGGGATGTCTTTGCAGAGGAGGGAAATTCGCGTTGTACCGCGAGAGCTGAAAAGAGTAACCTTGGTTAAACGGCAAGAAGACTAAGTGATTTGCTTTAATTTCCCCCATGAATTATTTGTTACTGATTAATTTGTAAGAGCAAATGTACCAATTTAACCATGGGTTCTGACAAGGAACTTTTGAAATGAATTGCATCCCCTTCATTCAGATGCATGAGAAAAAAGCCTTTTAAAAAAATATTTGGCTTTTCTCTTTCTCCCTCTCTGTCTCTGTCTCTCTCTTACACTTGCTTTTTATCCAAGAACAGTTACCCAAGTCAGTCAGGCTTTCCTAACAAACTGGATTGTTGCTAAATGTGTTTAAATGATCATGGGATTCTTCTATCTTTTATTACAGATTTCAATGGAAATACATGAGTTCAACTTTAGTGATAATAAGTGAAAACCCGATCTTATTATCATGAAAAATCATCTTTTAAAGCAGCACTCCAGCTTTCAATTCTGTTTGCTCTGAGCTACTTATTTTTCATTCCCTTTTAAAGTTTCTATTTAAACACATCTCTTTGTCACATGCTGATAAATATTAAAATACCAGGAAAAATCTGCCTGACTTATTTAAGCTGATAATAAGAACAAAACACAGGATGTGTGTGTCCTCCTTCCTTTTCTGGCTGTGGTTAAGCGTTAAGGAGATTTTGAAACCTATAATTACGTAATAATTGGTATCACTACATTCTCTTCCCGATGAAAAGCCAGAATTTTTGTAGTTTGCCACAAAGACAGACAAAAACAAATTGCCTAAGTGGTATTGTCATTTCTTCGCTCCATTGTTTTAAAAGAATTTAGCAAAAGAATCCCTATGCCAAGCTGTAGTTACTGTGCCAATAATCACAAAATGATCTTTCCAACAACATCTCTGGCTAATGAGCTAATTTATAGAGCCATAAATATCACATATTCTCCTAATGTTTGTCAGTATTTATTACAAGAAAAAGAAAACAGTTTAAATATTCAAATTGATGTCAAAAGCTTCTTCGTGCATTTGACTAACAGAAATGTGAGCAATGGTGTCTCACTGGTAAGCTAATATGATGAAATGATAGGAGTTTCAAAACCACCTCCTTTGATCTCCAACTATGTAATACCGGTTATATGTTAAAACACTCTATTTAGTTTCCTTTTATCTAAAGGAAATAGTACATCAGCACACCATGTTTTTGAAGCCCCTGGACGGAGTACTATTTTCTTCTGTTTCCTATCACAAGGCTCTAGAGGCAAACTTACTTTTACTTAATATCTTCTTTTCACCTTGATTCTTGTTCTCAATCTTTTTTCTAATAAAAATATTTTTTAAAGTGTGTACCATAAATACTTCCGAAGCCAATGAGCCAATGGAATCTATGTTTTTGTTCCTTTGTTTGTAGAAGTTGGGCTTTTATATTATTTCCCTTATCCTCGTGGCTGTGATACCAGCAAGAGAACACAACATACAAGGAAGGAAGATCGCTAAGTATCAAGCAAAGGGAATGGCGTAGCTGGAAAGAGAGAAGTGTTCCAGGCAGTGCTGTTTGGTGTTAGGCGGTCTCAACAGAGCTCATCTGACTTGTTTCTCCTGTGGTTTTACTCAGGTCCACTGCCACACTAGTGGGGACAGATTCAAGGTGGAAAACTCCATTTTGGACTTGTAACTGGTTGCATCTTACGTCAAGTACAGTTACTGTTCGATATATCTCCAGGGGGCTCCTTCAGGGGGGCCCTGCCCCTCCACACCTCTCAACTCCCCATGGAAAGCATATGCATGGCACTGAAAGATGAGATGTTGGGTTTCTTAAAACACACACACACACACACACACACACACATTTGAGGAACAAAGTTGGATGACCTCCAAGGGAAATGATTTGTGACCTGGAAAAGTCTTTGGTTTCACACCTGGAAAGGATGTAGATTCAAGTGGGACCTATAGCTGACGCTAGGAGGAAAACCACTAACATACCCTGTGGGATGCTCAGGCCAACCTGGGGGCCCCTCAGGGCCTTTGAAGTCAGCTGTCCTGGAGTTTACGGGGGGCCAGCAAGCCGAGGTGAAGTTGCAGTATCAGTAGAGCTCCGCCTCCTGCCTCCCTTCTGGGAAGCCCTATTACCACACATCCATCACACCCTGAAAACCCAGGCGTGCGCATGATGGGAAAAATAGTCAATACTGCTTTTCATTTGGTTTGACATGGAATGAAGGAAAGCTCCACTATGTCTTTGAAAAAAGTCACCAGGAGACTTTAGAGGGCCACCATAAGCAAACCAGTTCTATTATCCTAAAGAAGTTTCCACACAAATGGCACCTTGATTATTTTGAAACATGGAGCCAGGACTCATGAGGCAGCTTACCTTGCAGGTTGACTCTGGAGACAGATGGCTGACTAGCAGCAGCTGGGGACCTCCTGTGGAGACCAAGAGGAAAGAAGGCCTGAGTCTTGGTATGAATATCACCTCCATGTCTCCCTCCCCCCAACCCCCGGGATCACTGCGGAGTTTTCCAGGTCATAATGAGCTATCAAATGACATAACGCTATCTCCGGAAGGTGATGTCCCAGAACACTAGTAGATGACTGCAGCCCTCTCACAGCCAGATGGCCTGGAATTTCCCTATGCACAGCCTCCTGGAGGCTCGGGCTCTCCAGGAAGGAAGTCGTTTACTCCAGGTCCCTAACCAGCCCCTCTGTTTCAGGTTTCACTGTTCCAGGGGGCCCTCAGACAATACGCTTGCTCAGGAATAACACCAAATGTCAAAGTGGATCCCGATTCCTTTGGCAGCACCGCAGCAAGTCATGCCAGAGGAGCCCTTAGAGACCAATCAGCCCAGGCCTCCCTTTTGCACCTCAGGAAACTGAGACCCAGAGAGATGAAGTCAGTTGCCAAAAGTCACGCAGGAACAGGAATCCAGTTTCCTTAACCTCTGGAGTGGTCTTTTTGCAGAGGAACTGGGCATTATTCTACATTATAATAAGCCTGCTGATGTCAAGAGTCCAATGAAACAAGCAAACAAATGCAGGCTCCATGAATACTGGGCTCCACCTTTTGTTTTTTGTTTTCCTTTTTTTCTTCTTTATCTCCCAATCCCGCCCACCGCCGCTCCCCACCACCACCGCCCCCCCCCCCCCCCCCCCCCGGTTTTGCTGGTCTCACCACCTCTTCATGCTTTTTAGAACTTCTGCTTAGCACATTACAGGAGAGCTTCCCCCAAATAGTCTAGAGCAGTGGCCCCCAAACTGTAGGGTCATCAGAATCATCTAGAAGGCTTTACTAAGACCCACGGCTAGACCCAATCCCCAGGGTGTTTGGCTGAACTGGCCTGGGGTGAGCTTGAGAGTGTCCATTTCTAAAAGTGCCCGGTGGTACTGATACTGCTGGTCTGGGGAGCCCATTTTCGGAACCACTGGAATAGAGGGCTGTCTGCCCCATGACAGAGCAACAGGATATTAGCAATAAGCAAGAGAGGGAGACGCTAGGCCAGTCAGTGGTTCTCAAGCATGGATGAGTATCCTACTCACTTGGGGAGCTATTAAAACCATGATTCCCTTCCCCATCCCTGGAGAGGCTATTTCAGTATCTGGGAATCTGTATTTTTCACATAAATCTGTGAATTCTGATGCACAACCAAGTTTGGGAAGGAAGCCACGTTCTAAATGACAGAGAATGGCCTGCAAGGATATTGTGAAGAAAGGGTCTCCGTACTGGGATGGCCACAAGTTCTCTTCGCAGATCTGTAAGTGCACCAAATCCATCTATGATCTGTTAGGGGCAATCTAGCTTCTAGGTAGCACACCTGATAGCTGCAGGCTCTGATGGACAGGGATCGCACTTACTGAACATTTACTAGCTAGGTCATCCTAGGCAAGGTACCTTTAAACCCTCTGTGGCCTGACATTTTCTTGTGTAACAAAGTAAGAACGATCGCCCTCCAACGATCACTTTTTTCCCTACTAAACATCATGCTAGGTACTTCTTAGCTTCCACTGGGAATATAATCATCTCATTTTAAGGAGAAGGAAACCAAAGCAGAGGTGAAGAGGTTAAGAAACATGCTGAAGCACACATGGTTTATAATTGGTGTAGTTGAGATTCAAAGCTAAGTCTTTCTGAATCCAAAGTGCATTCTCTTTTCGCTATTCCATCTGCTGATAACACCTGCAGTCATACTGAGGGCTGTTTTTCAGGAAAAGTAAGAGATTAAATTCCAAACTCCTTAGCTTAGCATTCAAAGTCCTCTGCTCTTTGGCCTCAACATACTTTTCCCAGCTTATCAGTTGGAATTCCTGACATTTCATCTCAAACCATTGACTGGCTGCTTGATTTCATGTATCTTGTGCTTCTCCTTAATAGCACTTTAAAACTGTAATTAAAATAGACACTAAGTAGTGTTCAATACAGAACTCTGTAGTTTAATATAAAATTTATACAGGCAGGGAACAGCTTGTTTACTACTGGATCCCTGGGACCCAGGATGGTCCTTCATATGCCAAGCACTCAGTGAATCCTTAATGAATGGAAGAAGGAAGAAAGGAAAGAAGGAAGGGAGGAAAAGGGAAGGAAGGAAGGAAGGAAAAGGGAAGGAAGGAAGGAAGGAAGGAACTCATACTTTGCCCAAGCCAAACTTGATCGCTTATTTTTCCTTGGACATGCGCTATCCCTTTCCTGACATTGCTCAGGCTATTCCTCTGAAAGGGAACCTCTCTCCACCCAAATCCACACTTGTAAATATCACCTACCCTTCTGTGATATTGTGATTTAGAATAAGAAATGTATATTTGATCTTTGTCTTCATTCCTACCACAGAGCTCCTAAAACTCTTGGAATTTGAGGAGAGTTCTAAAGTGTCCTTTGTTAGGTTAATGAGATTTATGGAAAGCCTCTAGGTAACCTAAGGATGGGGCTGATTGCCAGGGGAACCACCTGATTAGAAGGTTGGCACTTTCAGCCCCACCTCAGACTCTGGGGAGATGAGAGGAGCGGGAGACTGAGTTCAGCCATCAGTGGCCAATGATTTGATGAATCCCGGCTATGTAACAAAGCCTCCACAAAAACCCAAAAGGCCTGGGTTTGGAGTGTCTCCAGGATGGTGAATGTGAGGAGACTGAATCTCTTCCATTTGGCTGTTACTGAATTATATCCTTTTATAATAAACCGGTATTCTAGTAAGTAAACTATTTCTGAGTTCTGTGAGCCACTCTAGCAAATTAATAAAACCCAAGAAGGGAGGTCATGGGAACCTCTGATCTACAGTCAGTGGGTTAGAAGCACTAATAACAAACTGAACTTGCAACTGGTGGCTGAATTGGGGAGAGTCTTGCAGGACTGAGCCCTTAACCTGTGGGATCTGATGCTATCTCCAGGCAGGCAGTGTCAGACTGAATTGAATTTTAGGGCACTCAGCTGGCGTTAAGGGAAAATTGCTTGGATGTGTAGGGAAAAAATCCACACATAGGAATTGGTGTCAGAATCGTACCTTCAAAGGTGAAATGCCATCTTCTGCAAAGGATGCCATCATGTTAGCTAAAATGGACCCCTCTCCTAATATCCCATGGTGCTTTGTTTGTACCTTTAGGGTTATTTCCTCCTGTTACAACTCATATGTGCACATATTACCCCTACCGCTAGTCTGTGACCCCACTGAGGGGGGGATCCGGTGCTAACTTCTTTCCGTATATCCTCTGTAGGCCCCACCAACGTGCCTCACAAGTAGTGGGCACTCCATAGATGTTGGTGAACGGTTGATTGAATGAACCCTTGATGTGACAATCATTTGAGAAGCCAAATACCACATGAATGTTTTATCTGGTTTCCTTTTCCTCTGCAGTCTCGGTTCTACATACCACTCACTATTCCCACAAACCCAGCATGTGCTCACATTACTGGGCCTTTGCATATGTTTTGCTCCGCTCACTGTTTTCCTCCTTTATAAGTGGCAGACTCCTTCCCCTGTACAAGGAATCCCCTCAGCCATCACTTCCTCAACTGCGCCTTCCCCACTGTGAATAGTCACCCTCTGCGTTACTTGTGGCTTGGTGCCCTTGCCCCATTCTAGCACTGCTCAGACTGTCTTGCAGTTCCTACAGTTCCTATTTTCTTGTCTGTCTCCTCAACTCACCCGTGAGAAATTTAAGCAAAGACTGGATCTTGTTTATTTTTGTAACCTTGGAATTGGCAAAATATTTGTTATGATAGAGGTATTCAATATGTATTCACTGGATTAATAACATGCTGTTAATAATTTTATTTGACCTGTCTTCCTGAGTTCCAAAGAAGGCTTTTGTGCAAGGAGACATGGAACTAGGGGACCCTAAATGTTTGGGAATCTCTGCTTTCTTCACAGTTTGGCTACTCACAGCACCCAATTATCCCAATGACTTCTTGAAAATGACACAAATTACATAAATTCCTTTGTCCCGGGAGTTAATTTTGAAAACCTAGCTCTTATTTAGAGTTGTTCATTCAGATAAGCATCTGCGTGTGTAAGCTTTGCAAAGGCAAGAACCATATTTATTTGACCTACCACTTACTCCCAAGACCTGGTGCAAAGAAGAGGCTCAACACACATTAAATGAATGAATGACTTCTAGAAGCTGCATTATTGCTTACAGGGCATGAGACTGCCAATTAGAACCTGTCATGAGTGCCAGAAGAAAATGTCATTGGTTGCCCAGTTTCCAGTGGTCCCTAACTTATACAAGAATCATAAGAAGTTATATGCCTGGATTAAAGACAGTGAAATTAAAAGGGAGGATAATTTGGCCACAGCAGTTAATATTTTATAGCCCTGAATAGCACAGCGGAGAAAGAACTGGACTATGAATAAGAAGACAGGAATCCTAGTCCTGGCTCTGGCGCCTTCCAACAGTATAGCCGTCAGCAACTCACTGAACCTCTCAGCTTCTTCCTCACTTGGGGAAAGCAGGCGGCAACTAACATCTACTGCTAATTTACAATGTGCCAGCTCCTGTGTGAACACTTTTCCATATATTTCCTCACTTACTCTGAGGAAATTTGGCTGGGTTCTTTCCCCTCTGAATGCTCACGATTTTATTATTCTCAGCTAATTTAAATCCCATGCCAAAAGACATAAAGCAATGAAAGATATACATTGAAAACAAAATTAAGTGGTTATTAATTCTTTCTCAAAGATTACATGCATGTTGATTAAATCATGCCTTGGAAGAATGTTGAGACAGAGATGTTACATGGTTTTCTGATAGCCGTTGGTAATTTCGACGATGTTAGAGGCACAGTCGAATGATGGGGGACACCTTTTTGCTCCCAGCTGCTCTATGCCCTGGTTATCAGACGGAAGAATGGTGGGCATTCTCACTTGTAAGTGATTTCTCCATCAGCTGAAGCCAGTAAATGCTTTAGGGATGCTTATCTGAATTAACAGCTCTAAATGAAAGCCATATTTTCAAAATTAACTCCTGGGACTAAAGAAATAATAGGTTTTAATTTGAAGCCAAGAAATACAGGCCCAATCAAGCATCTCTCAATGGAACATTTCATGGAAGTGCAAGGAAATCACCTCAACAGAAACTGAGATTTTCACCCTTTGGGTGGTAAAGCTCAGGCAGACAATGAGCTATTTTTGTGCAGAGCAAAGAGCCAAAAGATAAAGGAAATCTTGACTTATGAGAAGTACAGTTCTATGTGGGAGTTCCTTTTCATATAATAAACCACACTATCCAGATGTCTCAAGAAAACCATTCCAAGGACAGAATTATTGCTTAAATGTTACGTTTAAGGCAAGGAGTGTTACTCTGGAACCCAAGTCAATGTCCCAGAAAGCGACTTGTGAGCTCCATGAATCCTACAGTTTCAGTTGTTAAGACAAATGAATATGTGGGGGAAATGCTCTCAGATGGTGGACCCATTTTTCTTGTCCTCAGTTTTCTTTCTTTCTTTGAGGGTATTGACTAGGAATAGGTTGGAATGCATTAAATGAACACTCAGTTTTCCAATCTTCCCCTAAGCTGCTTCACTTGTAGCTAAAGCCCATCATTCAGTTCTCAGCCTGAGCTGGACAGGCAATCTCAATTTCTGGTGAAACTCTAGTGGTGCATGTGCCCTGCCTTGAACTTTGGTTAGTCGGTGTTGGTTTCAAGAAAATACTTGAAATCAATAAGAGGATCAACTCTGTACAAATATGGGGATGATTCTGAGAAAGATCATCAGATACAACTATCCTACTGCTGGTGATCTATTCGGTTTGGTGAGTGTGGTTTGGTGTGGACCAAAGGCGATGCAAAGGGCCATGATTTGGAGAGTGGTCCTCAGCCACAGTATGAGAATGGACTGTGGGTCAGCTCTGTATCTGACAATTGTGGTCTTAGGGTACTCTAGTTCCTGAAGGTTTATGTGTCTCAAAATCCTCAAGGCTGTGGAAAGACCTGATTTTCAAGAAAGTAGCTTGAGCTGACATAGCCTATTATTCAACACGGTTAGGCTGAATGCCCCCGTAGTTACAGAAAAATAATATTCAGGTTGCTTGCTAACACACAGTAACTGAAAACATCCCCTACCCCTTTGCCCTGGGGCCATGCAGTACAATGACCTTGAGTCATGCTAAACTAAAGAAGCCTTTGAAATGTATCCTTATTAATCTTTCTTCCCCAGTTCCTACCTCCATCATCTCTTGGTCCATGGCTTCACTCCAAATATTTTTTTAAATCACTTATTTATTTATTTTGAGAGAGAGAGAGTGGGGAGAGGGGCAGAGGCAGAGAGAGAGAGAGTCTCAAGCAGGCTCCACACTCAGTGAGGAGCCCGATGTAGGGCTCTATCTCAGGACCCTGAAAACATGACCTGAGCCGAAATCAAGAGTCAGATGCTTAACTGACTGAGCCACCCAGGTGCCCAATTCACTCCTAATATTTTAATTCCTGAAAACACTCTCCTAGCTCATGTCTCTGCCTTTGGGCTCTCTGACCTTCATCTATTCCATAAATTCTTCCTAAATGACTCTCTGTTAAAAAACCTTTAGAGATTTCTTCCCATAACCAAAAAGACTTAAGGGGTGGAGTGAATGCAAAGATGTGAGGTAATAAAAATAGAATATATTGGTCTCTGCTCCCAATTTCTGACACAGAGCTCCTAAAACTCTTGTAACTTCCTAAGTGATAAGAGCACTAGGAGCATCTTTTGTTCTAATGAGGCAACTCGGGGTGGGCTCCTAGGAGGGGCTGGTCACCAGAAGGACCAAGCCATGATTAAGGGCGTGGAATTTTCAGCCCTACCTCCCATCCTCCAGAGAGGGGAGAGGGCTAAAAGCAGAGTTAATAATTGATCATGTCTATGTGATGAAGCCTCCATAAAATCCCAATAGCATAGGGTTCAGAGAGCTTCTGAGGCTGGTGAACATACCTACCCTGGGAGGGTGATGCCCTCCAATCCCACGGGGACAGAAGCTCCTATGTTCAGAACCCTCCCAGACTTCACCCTAGGTATCTCTTCATCTGGCTGTGCATGTGTGCTTTTATCATGTCCTTTAGTCAACTGGTAAAGGTAAGTAAGTGTTTCTCTGAGTTCCGTGAGCCACTCTGGCAAATTAATTGAACCTGAGGAGGGGCCTGTTGGAAGCTGCGATCTGTGGGCTGTAGGTGAGAAGCACGGTGACTGACATCTGAGTGGGAGGTGGTCCTGTGGGACAGAGCCTTTAATCTAGGATCTGACGGTATCTCCAGGTAGATAGTGTCAGAACCGAGTTAAATTGTAGGACACCCAGGTGGTGTCCGAGACTTGCTTGTTGTTGCGAGAGCAGGGGACCTCCACACATTTGGTGACCAGAGTGTCAGAAACGAAGTGTTTTCTGTTAGGGAGACTCACAGGGAAGAAAAACACAGGAAGAACTGGGTTTTCCCCTACATAGGAAGAAAACAACTGTTTTTCCTTACAAAGTACACTGCAACGAGAGTCAGGATATCAGGCTTCAGGTCTGACTCTGCTCTTCACCAGCAGTGGTGTGTTCTTGTGCAAGTCATTTAATCTCCCTAGGCTTTGTCTCCTTGTCCACAGAGTGGGGGCAACAACACCTGTCATACATAGCATTTATGGTGATTCTAACTGAGATAATGGATGTGAAAACTCCAAAGTGTTACACTGTCTGGATTCAGCAAGAGAAATGTAACTATCAATTATAATAGCTCACATTTACAGAGCACCTACGATGTGCTAGATGCTGTTACAAATGCTCTATAAATATCAACTCATTTCATCCTCAGAGCAACTCTATTTTATAGATTGGGAAACTGAGATGTAGAGAAGTTGTACCCAAGTCACATAGCTGTAAAGTGGTAAGACTGGGTTATGAAATCAATAGGTATGGCCCCAGAGGCCCTAGTCTGTACAGAAGAGAAGGTGGGTAAAGGGAAGGAATCTCTTCTGAAAAAATAATTTTCCAAATAATTGGTGGTCTTTCTCCAACAATTATTTATTCAAAAATTTATATGTGTGATGAATATTTATGGCACATACACTATGTGTCAGGCATTTTGCTACATATTAGAAATTCGAGGAAAAGTAAATTTAATTCTAAAGGGGCCTCAAAGGACATGCAGTCTGGTGGTGGGCAGAGACCCATAAACGGTGTGATAAGGTTGGGAGAGTGCTCTGGGGCCACGGAGGGGCACTCAGCCAGGCTTGGTGGGGTCAGGGGAAGCATTCTGGTGAAGGTGATACCACAGATGAGCTATGAAAGACAAGTAGGATTTAGCCAGGCAATCACTGGCAGGTGGAGAGAGACGTTTTAGGAAGACAGAACAGTAAGTCCATAATTAGGATGGAAAATAGAACATGCAGGGAACAATCAGACCACAGTTGTTAGGATGTGATCCCATGTGGCCAGAGACCTGATCTGATTATTCACCACCATATGCTCTGGCACTTCCTATTTGAACACAAGCTTTGAAAGGGCAGAAAAGTTGTCTGTTTTGGTCACTATTATATTACCAGTTCCCAGTAAAAGGTGGTGCTCAACAAATATTTGTCAAACACATACATGTATGCATGGATGAATAGTATATACTAAATAAATACTTCTTGGGTGAATCATTTAATAAATGAACAAACAGGGAGTATCACTACAAAAGAGGCTGGGCCAGTCTCTAGGTTCATGTATACTGCATCAGATATAAACCCAATCAATTATCAGTCAAACTAACTTGAGTTGGATCATGAGGTGCCTTGGGTGCCATTCTATGATCATTGATTCTAGGACCTGCTGATAACCTGTGATGATCTTTTAAAATGCTGGATAGTGAACTGCATAGCACTTAGACTCACAGATTGAAATGATTTTGGAGGAGAAAGTTATGTGAGAATATCGAGTTCAAACCTTTCATTATAAAGATGAGGAGACCAAGGTTCAGCAATGTTCATTGAAATGACCAAGGTTATATAGTTACTGGGGTGGGGGGGCAGAGGAGAGGATAACCCCAGTCTTATTCATCAAATTGCACGAACCTGTTTATATAGTATCAAAAAAAGGCAACTTGGACTTGAGCTTTTTGCTACCTTTAATCTTGCATTTGAATCTCTGAGTTCATTAATAGCTATTCCAAAAGAATTTTAGTAGAATTTATGGCTGTTACTGATAAGTATTCATACTTTCCAAAGTAGTAAATGTAAATGTCAACAAAAATCCTCATCTCACTCTTCCACTTGTTGAACTCCTACCGTCTACTAAGTGTTAAGGGTACAAAGATTCACAAGATCCAGACTAATTTCTAACGTCTTACCAGTCCTAAAATACTATGGTGCTCCATCCTATTTTCAAATTTCATCATGTGTCCTAACTTAGTTTCCAGGGCAAAGTTCCATGCAATGGTATTTTTTTTCCTTCTTTTTAATGTGGCTCAATGTTTTTGCCTTTATGGAAGGGATTCATAACTCCACAAAAAGTCCATGCTTACTTGTTGGATGCTCCATGAAGGTTTGTCAGTAGAGTAAAGTTGTTTCTCACACTCCGCAAGCTGGCGAGGACCTGGAAGGCCAATGATCAGGACGGTTAGGAACGAAGGGAGACGAATGGGCAGGTTCAGAGGCCACACTTAGAAACTGCACCCGGGGCAGAGGGAGAGCGAGCCAGGGCCAGCATGATACATACCTGGGCAAAAGGTGTTACAATCAAGTCATCGCCATGTCTGGTGAAAGAGAGAAAAGAAACACGTAAAAATGAATTTGAATTATAACTAGGACATATAAGCTATAATATTAAACCATATCAGTGTTAGCAACACAAATGTTACACAAGTCCTTCTACCTGGATATAAGGCACGACTGATCTAGGCATAAACGGGAACCTTAGGAATTTGAAAGAACAAAATACCAGGTTCATGGCTCCTGGGCTTATGGTGACACCGAAAAGCACTTGAAAGGAAGCATATATCCTCAGGGTACATTCCCATTAAACAGCAGACCCGGAGTACTGTAATTCAAAGCGACTTGGTTGCCAGAGCCAGGAAATTCAAAGGGAAGGCTGCTCACAAGCACACACAGAGTTGGAAAAAATGGCATAACAGTCTGGATAAAGGTTAACTTTGGATTTCCTGGCTTTTGTTGATTTGAACCACAGCCTTAATGCCATTTAAACACAGATTTCTGTCTGGGAATCCCATTACTTTTTGTTTTTAATATAACTTTTTTTTCTTAAAGTACCCAAGGAAAAGCTTTTAATAGGAGTGTGCAGACTGAGCCTACTATTACCCTATCACTCTTGCTCATTTTGTCCCAAAGATCTGAGTAAGCCATACCTAGTGTTATGTAAATCTATACTTAGGAACAGTCAAAAGTATGTTTTCAGAAATGCACTCTCTCTCTGGCACATACTTCAATAAATCTACCTAAGCCCACATTCAGCAAGCTCTCCATGAAGTCATTAGAAGACACATTGTCGTAGGCTGCAGACACAAAATCAGGCCAATTTATTGTTTGTGAATCGAGACAGCTGCATAGAAGTTGGTTGACAACGAATTTCCTTCACTGTCTGATCTTCTCTGTCCTCATGATCGCCATACGTATATGGCACCTTATTTGTTTATAATGTGAGCGCAACCAATGATTATTAAGCACCTGCCCTGTATCAGGCATTATAGGGACGTAGAGACGCAGAGCTGAACAACACATACGTCCATGTGGGCCTCTTCTCTAACACGGGCTTTTACTTTCAGGTCTTATTTAATATAATACTTTGCTTTCTACCTTTGTCTTTAGCTGGAAGTCCCCCTTCAAGTCACCCTAGTCAAGTTCTTGTGCATCTACTTTGAACAGTGACTATAAAAAGAACACTGACGAGAGCATTCTTTGCTCCCGCACTAAGCACTTTATGTCCATTATCTCATTTAATTCTTGTAACAAGGCTTAAGGCAGGTACCCTTAATATTCCCATTTTAAAGATGATATCAAGGCTTGGAGAAGTTAAGCTACTGCTTAACGAACACATAGTAAGCAGAAGAGCTAAGATTGTTTGATTCCAAAAATCTGTGCTTTTAACCATTATATTACCTATTTTATGGTGACCCTGCATAGTTGGCATATTGAATTATACAGAATCCATGACCCCCCCCACCCCCCCAATTACAACACTCTAGGGGAAACAGAAAAAATATTCAAAACACCACAATGGATACAGAATGAGAAACACACACTCTTAATGGGGAAACTTAGTGGGGTGTAAAGGAGAGGTAATAATTACAAATTAGAGGAAGTAGGGCAGGCTTGATTGAATGAACGGTTTTGAGATGAACGGTGAAGGGCAGGCTCTAAAGAGCACGGATGGTAGATGCCACCAATGAGAGAAATGGCAAGAACAAAGGCACTGAAATGGGAAAGTACTGAACATGCTGACTGAGATGCTTGGTGGCTGTTTGGGCAGAGTTGAACACATTAACTAGAGATGTTTTTAGAGGATAGGATTTGAAGGTGCCCCACACTCATGGGTGGTATGGACCACGGTTGTGGAGGTGGTGCTTAACTCACAAGGAAGAAAGGAGCTGGTGAAGGTTTTGGGTGAGATAGGCAAGCAGAAAAGTGCTTTAGAAAGTAAAATGCTATGGACACCAAGAGACAGACTGGAGAGAGGACAGAGCCAGGAAGAATGGTTAGAGGGATAATGCAGTCATTCAGATGAGAAGACATCGGTGAGGCAGAGGAAGAAACAGGAAAAGACAATTTGAGGAGACCCTAAGTGTCTTGCCAAGGACTCAGCATTTAATTGGCTAAGGGGTCATAAAGAAATACTATGTCAGTTTAAAAAGTGGGTGTGTGGGAAAATACTGAAGTCATGAGCAAAAATAAGAAAGTAAGGAGAACATGGGGGAGGAGATATGTCACTTTCCCACAAGCTGAATTTTAAGATCCTCACTGATATCCCAGTGGAGACATCAAGCAGGAAGACTGAAATACGGAACTGGAGCTATACATTTCAGAGTTACCTACCACAGTGGTGAAACTAAAGCAATGGCAGGGAGTGGCTTCTGGAGGTGGGGGAATAGAGAGAAAGGGAGCCCAAGGTGGAGCCTCAGGATTCTTGGAAAAAAGCCAAAGGAGAGACTGAAGAAGGCACTGAGAGGAGCAGTTGTGATAAATGCAGGGTAGTGAACTGTACCGAGAGTTGCCCCTTCCCAAGGCATTTTCTTGAGATGAACTTTACATGGTGAAATAGCTTGCTATTTGTTCAGATTTCTGCTATGAAGTTCACATTGTTCATAAGGCATCAGGGTGAGTTGGGGATGTAAGGTAATGGAGTTAAGAGTTAAACAGGTCATCTAAGGCTCCTGGATTTCAGGTCTAAATACTCAGTAAAAGCTAAACATATAAATAAATCTCATACGTATGTAGCACCTAAAGCTGATGAATTGTTGCATGAATGGGGAGTTACTAAAATGGTACAAAGTAATGATTAAAGGGAGGTAAACACTAAGGGGGCACCCTGTCAGCATGACTTTATCATCATGGAACTTCTGGAGTTTAGGAAAGCAGAAAATTCAGAAGCAAGAGATGGACTTGCAGGTCCCCAGCGTTGGTTCCCTTAAAGGATTTGAATGGCAAAAGCTCATGCTGCACATCAGGTAGTAGCTGCTAGAGGAAAGAATCAGACAATTTACAGGTAATTTATAGCAAGTATAGGAAAGAAACAAAACAAAATTCCTATCTGAGTACAGCCAGAATATTTATGAAACTATTCTAAAACGTTTAACCATAATTTCATATATTAATGATTAGAATAAGATGGCATGGAAATAACAAAATTAATTATGATTAATTATGAAAACTGATGTCCTTCGTTTCCCAAACCTCTAGAGAGGGCAATGCCAGATGTTCAGAACCATGGCACGAGCGACATCTAGTGACAAACTCAGCACATTACAATTTTGTAGACTGATTAGTGACGAGAACTCCGTAGGTCTTCGGTTGAGTGTAGGTCTGCACTAAACAGTGAAATGCATTTCCAGAAAGCAAAAAGGCTACTTCCTTCTGCTATACCCTCTGGATTCCATTAATTTTGTCTTTCTCTGTGTCATACCTACACATAGGATTTTACTTGTAACACTGACTTTAGTCTGTCTTACAGAGAGACATATACTATTGCAGTCAAGAGCACAGATTTTGGAGCCAGACAGCATTGGTTTGTTTCTGAGTTGCACAATTACTAGCTATGAGACATTAGATAACCTCCCTAGGCCTCAATTTCTTTATCTGTAAAGTGAGGTGTTGTAAGAATGAAATGAGTTATTACACATGTACAACTCTTATAAGCCTTGGCACATAAAAGCATTTGCTCATGTAGTTATAGTTATTCTTATTAGTAATAGGTATCATTATTATTATAATTAAAGAATTGCATGTCTATCTTCCCCACTGGTGAGAACTTTTTTGGGAGAGTCATACCTGCCCCTATTGCAGTCAAGAGAACTAATATTGTACTTTACAGTTTACAAAGCATTTTCACATACATTATTTCATGGGATAAGAGAATGTTCTTGACCCTAAAAAATGGCTCAACCAGCTATCTTGTTGGTCAAGCCTGAAACCTCCCCCACAGTCAGCCATCAGACCCTGCTTATGCTAACTTGCAAATATTTATTAATTGCTCGCTGGATCTTTTCTAATGTAGTTCCCTACCCTCTATTATGTGGATTACCAAAGCAGTCTTCCATTTGGCTCTTGGACACTAGTCTTTAGGCTTGTCCACTGTACAAACCACTCTTTACTGTAATCAGAACTATCTTTCAAAAACATTCATCTGGTTATGTATTTTCCTGCTTAAAAACCTTTTAGTAGCTCCCCACTGATTTCGTTCAGCATAAAGACCAACTCCTTCGGATAGGTGCTTCATGATGAGGTTCCTGCTTACTTCTCTAGCCTTGCCTCTCACCACTTCCTCATCCACTCACATTCTCTGCCTCAGCTGCACTGAGCTGCGCTTCTCCATAATGCTTCTGACAACTAGAGAGTAGTTAGCACGTAGCCCTTCTTCCTGCATAACCCTCTGCCTGGCTAACTCTTCTGGCTTAGCTCTGACTGCTCAAAGTGGGCTACCCGCCTGCCTGGCCAGGCCTTTCAAAGTCCTCTGCATACCTTTCTGCGACTGCCCTTATTCAAAGATATCAAAATTGCCTATAGACTTAACTCATCCTTTAGCTGCCTTGAAGACACAGAAAATGTCTTATTTGTTGCAAGTGCCTAAATTTAAGTTTTTGTTAGAAGAAAAAATGACTATGATCCTCATAACAGCTGGGAAGGTAGGCAGAGCAGAGATTAATATCATTATTTTTATTTTTCATCTTCATTTTGAGTCTGTATTTATACTAAATATCCATATGATTTAATCATCCACACTCCCTGGACTTAAGCCTTGGTTCCCCATTTACTAGGCACATTACTTAACTTCTGTAAGCATCAATGTCTTTGTCTTTAAGACAAGAAAATTATAGTACCAACTCAAGTAAGATTATGGGAATTAAATGAGTTAACAGATGTACTTTAAATAGTCCCTAGCACATAGAAAATGCACTTTTATTTTATGTGCACTTTTATTTACAGATACTTTAGACACTGTAAAGGAGATTCAATGCCAAAGTCATGATGCTAGTAAGCGTGATGGCTGTAGGTCTAACTCAAGTCTTAAACACCACATTGTACTTTTTTGGTAGCCCATTAATAAACTGGTCTTAAATTTAAGTGAGCAATTATTAATGCTTTCCCTCTTTGTTCTTAGGTCTTATTTCCCTTGAGTGCCCTCTCTAGAGACCATTTAGTTCTCACACAAATGGTAGCTTTAAAGAGCTCTTTGCCTCTATAAGGCTTTGCAAATAGGGTGACCAAATGAAGGAAATATGGATCTTCCCTCCCTGTGGATTTGCAGGTGGATTGTCAGAACTCCATCCTGTTGAGGGTGGTTCCTGCCACAGTTTTGAACAACGTAACTGGTCTTACCAGTTTCCAGGACTTCGTGTTCCCATTGGGAAATCTGTACCTCTGTGTACAGAGGCATTACGTGAGAGATGACTACAACACAGGAACAAAGAGAAATCAGCAGAGTATTGCCACATCTAAGAAAGCATATGAGATTTCCTCAGGGGACCCAATGATGATCTTGTTTTCTATACTAGAAAGCCTTATTTCAGTCTCTCTTTTGTTGCTAAAAGTTAAAGCCCATTTTCGATTCACATTTTTACTCCTAATATCTTCTCACTCACTCTCCCTGCCTATGTTTCCTCTTACTCTTCTGAAAGTGTTCAGATGAGAAATGTGGAAAAGCTAGCATTGTCTCTACCCTGGGGTTTAATACAGACAGAGGAATTACACAAGTTTTCCTACATAAATCCATGATGGCGCTGTGCTGAATATGAGGAGCTCCTGAGCAGGGAGCGTCCCATAGCCCCCACCCAGTGGCCTTCACATCAGGACTCTAGACCTATCATTGTCCTTCTTTTTCTTGGCTCCATAGGTAGAAGGCAGGAAAAGCAGTAAGAGGCTTGGGGGGTGCTGTTCCTCTATTCATTTCGATTCACTCTGAAGAGTAATAATCAAGTGAAATACTTGTTTTTAAAGATTTTATTTATTTATTTGACAGAGAGAGACACAGAGAGAGAGGGAACACAAGCAGGGGGAGTGGGAGAGGGAGAAGCAGGCTCCCCATAGAGCAGGGAGCCTGATGTGGGGCCCGATCCCAGGACCCCGGGATCACGACCCGAGCCGAAGGCAGACGCCTAACGACTGAGCCACCCAGGCTCCCCCAAGTGAAATACTTTTGAGAGCATTACTTCAGTGTAGTTCAAAGCTACTTGTGTGAAACTAGACTTTCCAACATGGTCCTGATAAAATGAAATACTGGAAAAATATGGATATTATTCAAGCTCCTCTTCCTAAACTGACAGATATATAAAAGTTTTACTGGAATGTTGAAACATTTGCAAAATAAAAAATTGTGCCATTTTTATTCACTCAAAGATTTTAATAGATTCTATTATCAGTATCTTTGATAGGGTGATCTTATGTTGCCCACTGTGTTTTCTTAGGAAGGGCTATTCTTTATTATGAAAGTGTGTCCTTTCTAAATTTTTTTTCCTTTTAATTCTAAGAAGTATTTAAAAAAAAAAACAACAGTGAGAATGATACTAGACAACTTACATATACAATTCTTATTTGCCTAAATCTAAAGTTGGCAACGCTACGTAGGTTCTAAGTTAGGGGGAAAATTTTGCTGGTTGGTAGAATTGAAAAGAGGATAAACGGTGAATATTAGGGACCCTACATGCAGAGTCATTCAGAATTAGATGTCTCTTTTTAGAGCTGTAGAATGAGTTGGACTGTAATCTCTAAGGTCTCCTCAAGTTCAAAATTTTCATAACCTTTGGTTCTTAAAAAAATCATCAGAGTCTAATCTGAAATTCGGTTGGAACCTTCTGGGAAGCCTCAGAATGACCCTGACACTCATCATGCTGTTTGGCAAAGAGTTTGGGGAACTGTGAGCTGCCTTCCAAAGCTAGTCTTTTACCCGTCAAACGCTATGTGAATGAAGCTCTAATTACTTTCGGCTCACCCCGTTTCCTATGCTCTCCACCTACGACGTCTAGAGAGGTGTTTCTCTTGGTAAAAGAGGAAATTCCAGGTAGACTCAGCCAAGCCCCCATGCCAACCTTGGTCAAAAACATCCTTGGTTCTACATGATCTGCAGCAAAATGGTTACCTCTCCTCCAGCCTCAGGCACCTTGACTCTGCACTCATCTGTTTTCTACCGGGTGGTAGAGATTCTACTTTGCAGTTTGAAGAACATAGGCAAATAGAATCGAAAAGTGACAGGACTGTTGTGAAGATTAAAAGAAATAACACATATCTCAGGGCCGCTGGCCCTGTGGTAAGCACTCATTAAATGTTTCCTTCCACTCCGTAGTAGAGTTATGTGGGTGTTCCTCTTACCTTTCTTACTAACTATAGCCTCCCTGAGAGCATGCAACCTTTCTGAGAATATCTGTTTTTAACTCATTTGTGATTTTTCCACTGTTTTGTTAATCTTATATCCCCAGAGCCTAGCACACTGCATGGCACATAGGAGAGATTCAGGAAGTATTTGGCAAATGAATGAATACATGAATTTTGGCCCATCCAATGATTGAGACATTTTAGGCCAGGGGTGCATCTGTTAGAATTTGTTGGCAGAAATGCCCTGGGGAATCCTTTCTTACTGGTAGCTTTTAAAATGTCCCCTGCCCCCTTTCATAAGAGAGTGACCCTCTTTAGCTTCTTTCCGAACAGCACAAGAGAGCCCAGTGGAAATTTCCAGGCCGGAGACTTTAGGGAGCTACCAATATTTTTATAACATACAATGTTAAAAACAATTGTATGTGTGCCCAGAAATCTTTTAAGGCATGAATTCCGGCATCCAACTTTATTTGGTTTCAGAAATTTAATAAACGAGTAATACAACCCCATCATTGTTCTTTAAAAATTAGAGATCTACAATTAATAGCAGCAAAACAAAAACATCAGCTGTATTTAATAGGGTGCTGGAGTGTGTTGTGTCTCACCAAGGAGCCAGGCAACAAGTGGGCACTGAGTTAAGTTTCCAGAGAAGGGACACAGACATGTGGCTGGATGACAGCTTATTAAAGGTCACCAAGCAAAGACCACTGAGAACGGAGGCATGTCCCCAACTACTGTTTTTCTTTTTCACCATAGCCTCATGCAAACTGCACATGCTGTGGAAAATTCAAGTATGATTTGCAAAAAGTGTTAACGTTCTCAACCCATAAATGATTCAACAGTTCAGGAAATGAAGCTGAATGACAATTTAAAAAAAAAAAAAAAAGGATCAATAACAGACGAAAACTGCACACTGTGCCTGAGATTTTCATACCCTTGGAAAGCCCAGCGACATATTTCTCATGCTGTAGAGCACTAATGTCTTTTAAGGATCATCATCATCACCTCTGCTCATGTTCACTTTTCTCCTCCCTCCTTCCCACGGGTTAAAGGGGGAACAGTTGTCGTTGCTGCTGTGACAGGTTAAAGGTGAGGTAAGTGTGAGACGGGGGCCACCTGGGGCTCGTACTTACTGCTCGCTTGGAAGTGAAGAGTTTCGTGACATCGCCTTTGGTGACAAGTCATAGTCGCTGTCTGATCTGTAGAGAAAGGACTCTCTGCGCTGGCTGTGCCCGGGAAAGGTGGCATGGAGCACCAACCCAGAGGAAGAGCTGGCCTGGGGGTCCAGGGGGCTCCGACCTGGGCAAGGGCCATTTTCCACATCAAAGCTTAAGAGAAAGCAAAAAACGCTGGTCACATAAGCATGGAGGAGGACATCGGACGCACAAACATGGAGAACCAATGTGTGCCAGGCATCTTAAATAAAACTTTACATTGTACGAATATTTTCATCTTCCAGACAGCTCTGAGTTGTAGTCATTATTATTCTCATGGTGTACGAAGGAAACAGTCCCACAGAAGTCCAGTCTTTAGTGAATAGTGGAGGCAAGATGTGAACCCTGGAGCAAAGCCCCATGGCCTTTCAGGGGCAAGAGCAACTTGGACAAATTCAGAATAAGAGCCAACCATAAAGTCATTTGGTGATAACAAGCAACTCCAGAGACAGCATCCAACACAGCTCTAGG
Source organism: Halichoerus grypus (assembly GCF_964656455.1). Lineage (NCBI taxonomy): Eukaryota > Metazoa > Chordata > Mammalia > Carnivora > Phocidae > Halichoerus > Halichoerus grypus. The sequence continues at coordinate 134,412,220 of NC_135716.1, forward strand.
TGTCAGACGCCAAACTATCACTTAAATCAGTCTCCGTAGCTGGGAGGCTTCTTCCTGCCATAAATAAACATCACGATCTCATTAAAGATACAATATGCATATTTCTCAATGTTTCAGGAACAAAGTGCTATCCTGAAAACATTCACTGGCTGTTTAGATGGGAGGCCCAGTCTGAGACTTAATATTCATATGCAAGTTTAACCAGAGAAAATGATTTAATTAATCTGATAATGTCAAATTACCCTCCAGGAATGCAGAGGCTTTATCCCTGGAGGAGGGTCTAGCCCCTGGCTCCAGGACAGGAGAGCCATTAGGGTTTCCAGTCAGTCAGCTCACCCTAGGAAGGTACCCTCAAGCCCAGATTAGTCGAACAAGCTCTGATCAATGAACACACTGATGCGAGCAGTGGAGATCTTGTCTCTTGTCCTCTCTCTCTCCCCAGCCTGGTATCAGTTAGGCACTGTGTCCTTCCCATGCTCTCCATCATCCCCTATGCATCTTCCTCGCATGCACTACCTCCCGTTGCTTTAAACTGCCAGGAACCCTCTTGCCTACCATTTCTCTAGACCACTCACTGGTCTCCAGCTACAGCTCTGCAGAGAGGTACTGAAGAAGGTATGAGGCTGGGAATGTTCTCTTCTCCGAGCTAGACCACAAGAGAGGGCTTCCTTCACACTCATCCAGCTGCCATCATTTATTTCTATACTCATGGTCTTTTCTTTCACTAGTTCTTACAACCCGCTGTCTTGGGGTGAATTTTGCTTATATTTCTCTAGTTTACAAATTGCTTTCTGATCTATATGATTCCACTTACCCCTCATTACAACCCTATGAAGTATATAGTATGACCACGCTCTACAGTTGAGGAAAATGAGGCTCAGAGAGATTTTAAATACTTGTTCAAGGTTACATGCTCGTACCTTATAGGATGAGTACTGGAAGACCCAAGTCTTCCAATTCCTTTCTCTACCACCCCAGACTTCTCTAATCACAGCGTATCAGAATGGCTTGCTGGCTAGCTGAGTACAGTTTTTCTTCTGAATTCAAACAAAATTTGTGTTTGGTATGTAGAGAGTCAGTAAGATTATGAGCAGCCTTGACTGTTATCTTGAATGAGGACAGGAGAAGCAGCAAATTACCCTGAAGCTGTAGGTTTCTTTGAGACAGGAAAGAAGAAATAACAGAATGCAGGGTTATAATGCTTCCCCGGAGACCATTCTGAGAAGCTGCTTTTAGCCCACCTACAAACACCAGGTGTCTGATAAGAAGCAGCGGGTGAGAATCTCTGGTTAAAAGGACAAGAAAGAGCCATAACAATCCAATATGTATTTGGACTTTCAAGGCACCAGTGCATGGATTTTCACAGCAGGCTAATGGTCTGGGATGGGGCTGCCTTTCGAAGACTGCAGGCAAGCAGGCAGGTGGGCAAATCACTCACACCCGCTTGTTTCTCCGCCTGCCTAGAGACAGAGCTATGCTGTAAGCCAGCTACATTGCAGTGAGTGAAACTATAATGAAAGCTGACTTGCAAACTTTCCTTGGGGGAGATCTATACTAGTTGTTGGGCGAAATAAAGAGCTCCTTTGTGGAGAAGGGCTCCTTTGTGCCACCCAGATCCCGTACAACCGGTTAGGTCCTGACGTTGGCTCTGAACTCTTCTTAAGGACAAAGAGGGAAGTTCTTAAAAGGTGAACATGGCCCTACATCAAGCTTAAGAGTGGGCATGAGCTTTGAAGTTTCATGTGCACTCATGTTATTCATTTGGGATGTATCTGTTCAGCCTTGATGGATATTAAAACACCGAAATACTTTTGTAACAGTTGGCAGCCAGCCGTTGCCCCAGGCCCTCCAGAATTTGCTGGTCTCCCCCGTGATGCAGTAACTAAAGGGTTGGTGTCTGGAACAGCAGGGGTCTCTAGGTTTAGCCCTACGGCCTGCGTCCATTTAATTGGTCAGCGCCCATGCAGGAGCAGTCATTAAACATTATGAATGCGTGTTCCTGTGCTAAAATATTAGACAGGCACCAAGTGGGTACGCCGACCAAAGTCTTAGAACTTTTTCCACTGAGAGTTTCCACCAGGCCTCACTCTGCCCTATGTTCTGCTAGAGGCATTCCTGGTGGGCAGAAAGTAAGTCCATAAGGCATTACCCTTAAAGTGGATGTCACAAGGCATTCTGTCCCCAGGGTTGGTATATAAGAAGCTTGGTCCCACCGGGTAAGCAGGGACTAGACCTAGACACCAAACTCTCTCTGTACTGTTCCCTTTTGTTTTTGTTTTGTTTTGTTTTTCTTTATTCTTTACCATGCCTAAACTTTAAACTCCTAGAAGAGCTTGCTGGAATTCAGAAGAAGCCAGGGAAGAATTCTGGTGCAAAGAAGCAGTCTCAGTGAGACAAACGGCCTTTCATATTCCCTGGGGCACTGTTTCAAAGCAACCAACACAGATGTACAACTTAGGAACAAACATGAATCACCAACCAGACACCAGCCCCAGTCACAGCAAAATTAGCGGGCAGACATCACAATACATCCCGCAGATCCAGGGTGGGAGGAGGGGTGTGGGCAAGGGGAAGATTGAGGACAGACCTAACAAGCAAAATGAATAGACCACACAAACTGAAACACAATTAGGGAGAAAATGGAATCTGAAATATCAGAAACAAACACATAAATGGGGATAATTCATTTAGGATGAATTATGTGGGATAAATTTTTTGCGCCTGCCTTAATCAGTACACACATTTCACCTTTAGGCTTCTTTGTATTAAAAAAAATCATCATAATAGTTTTATATATTATATAAAACAGACAATAGAGGAAAAAAATACCACTTTTATTAGTTTAGTATGTTTCCTTCTGCAAATTTTTTTCCTGTAGGCTTGGATCATGATTTTTTTGTACAAGTATTTTCATGTACTGCGGTTTCTGAAATTATCATTTTCCAGGTCCTGGCACTTAATGGTTCACCCAGACACCGCACCATACTTTCTTAAACATTTTCTTTACTGTTGGCATTGCGCTTATGATCTTAAATAATATAATAGTTGATATCTTTGAACCTACAGCAACTGTAATATTTAGATGAGGTCACTCAGATGTTTCAGATTAAGAGAGGATGTCACTCGTAATGTTTTTGAATATTTCACTGTACTTCCCTGGAAGGGATTGTCCATATCCAGCACGTGGACACAAACAGTATTGCCTTTTCTCTAGGTTCAGAGAAAGTCCCAGAAACGGCTCTCTCCTGTCCAGGATTCTGCATGCTACCCTCCCTCATGATTCTGCCTGCTTCTCCCTGCCTGGGCCAATAGCCGTGGGCTGAATCAATGGCTCCTTGTCTAAGACTGAATATTTCAACAACGTTCTCCTGCTTTGTATCTAGAGTCTCGGCTTCTCGAGGCGTGGTGGTAGCAGGTGACCCTGCGGGTAAGAAGCGGCGCTCCCGGAAAAGGGAAAGCCCTTCTCGTCAGTCTCCGATAAGCCACTACCTTCAAACTTCAGCTCAGGGCACCTCTGCCAGGAAGTCTTCTCTGACAGTGCAGCCCAGAGTTTGGTGTAAACACATGTTCCTCCTCTGTGCTCCCCTCGGCTCCTTGACTGCAATACTTGATCACAGCACGGGCACCTCTCTGCTTAATTCTCTGTTTAACTGAGTCCCACTAGATTCTTATGTCCCGGTGAGAAGGGACCCGATATATTACTCACTTTTGCATCCCAGGCATCTGGGTCAGAGCCTTGTAAATAACAGATCCTCAAAAAAATGTTGGCCGCACTGATTAAAGAATACTGCGATTTACTGTGAAATGTTTCTCCTCTCCCCTCTTCCTGCCTGCTTACTCTCCTCTCGGTTCCCACCGACATGGGCTGTTGTTTCTTTCAAATGAGTCTATAGAGATGTGGCAGGGCCTTATTTGATCAGCCTTATAAGGCGATGATCTAAGAATACAAGGAAAATGAAAGGAAACAAAACAAAGCAAAAGAAAATGAACTAAGACACACGGCTGTGTTCTCCCTGAACGAACCAATCTTGCATCGAAAACACACTGCCTTAGATATTTGAGATGGTGACCTCTACACAAACCTCATCATGGGAAAAGCCCCCCTATGCCACTTTGTTTGCCCTCTTCAAATCTCTTTCTTTTTTAATAAAAGCGAGAACCTTCTCTGCCCCACACTTTCTCTGCTGGAGGTTTCCATTCCCGAAGAATCCATGCAAAGCCAGCCCCAAAGTGGTGCAAAGAGGGAGCCAGCAGATGGCAGAAGACGGCTACAGCTTCCTCCCGAGGAGGCACCTCCCAGCCTCCAGTCAGAGCAGGTGGGGCTGCGTGCCAGTCTCGGAGGGAGAAATGTGACTGAGGCCTTATTCATAAGCCTAGGAGGAAAAATCAGGGATAAAGAACAGAACCACAAGGTATACATGAAACCTTTTATTAAACTAAGAGAAGCTCTACTTCCAAGAATTCAAGCTAAGCCAGGTGATTGCAAGAATTGCCTGCAATTGTTTCCAGGGCTGTTGCTTCCTGACCCCCCATTACCTGCGCACACCCCAATTTCTGTGACAAAAACTCACGAAGCAACCTCCTAGGAATAATTCGTTTCTGAATCAGAGGAGACTTTTTCAACTCAGCCCTTCTCAAGGGGAGTCTCTGGCTTATTCTGATAAATAGCTCCACTGTAAAGATCGTGAGCTCTCCAAAGGAGGTTTAAGCCCACAGGGCAGCATAGTGGCTCACCACCATTTAGGGAGAGGGCCCTGCAGTCTCAACTTTGCTTTTCTTTTTTAAAAATGTATTCATTGAGTATCGCGTACATCCCTCAATTTTTACAACTCAGGAAAGCTAATTCTCTTCCTCCCATTTCAAAGACGAGAAAAATGGAGCCTCCAAAATGTGAAACTTCATTTGAAACATTCTGAAGTGCGATCTCCTTTAATGACACCGAGCAGTCTGTGCCCAGGGAGCTCGCCTCCATGTCCCCACCACCCTTCTTGATGCCAGAATCTGCCACGCTGGATTGTATTCCTCTGTTTACCCATGCCTTTCACTCCACTAGACTGTGACCTTGAAGCAGGGGCTGAGCCTCATCCATTTTGTATTCCTGGGGCCTAGAACCGAGTTTCACACCAGAAGGCACATAACCAGTATTTGTTAAACGAATGCGAGGATCTCACAGTTTATATTTCTCATCTGACAAAAAGCTTCTTCTACTTGGAATAAAACCTCTGGCAGGTGAAGACTTCTGAGGAGTCCCTCCGTGGAGTTGATAGGTTCCTCTTTCCCCATTCTTTCCCACCTCCCTGCAGTATCTCAGGAATGGCATCCTGGGAGTTTTGGCTTTTGAGAACTTTTGTGTCTATGTTTGTGTATAGAATGCGTGTGTGTGGATGGTGGTGGTACATCTGTGAGAAAAATGCCAGGTTTCCTTAAAGTTCTGTGGGAAAATATTTCCCACAATTGGACTCGGAAACTAACATCTTCAAATGTTTGCTTATAGTTTCGATAAACATACTTACGTTGGCCATCTGCTCAGCGTGCTATCTGGTCCCTGCAGGTGGGGAAGCTGCACGGGGGCGTGCATTTTTACCCCCAATGGCAGTGACCCACCTTTATACAATTAATGGTGGCAGGCTGCTGCCAGGCCTGATTTTTAAGGAAGGACTTAACTGTGCAAAATCACAGCCAGCGTGATGTAGAGCCCATGGCCTCGCTGCAGGTAGGCAGATCTCCTCTGGCCATGGTTACAGCATAATATTGCAGTTCTGCCTCAAGAATTCAGTTCCAAAGTCTGCGACTTCCCTCCCATAGAAGAGGAAGGAGAATGATGATGTTGGGCTCATCTGAATTCTAGAAGCGGCTTCCCACTGTTTTCTTTTCTTCCTAGGGGCTTTGAAAATGACATTCATGGCAATGATCCAAAATTGCTTTCCCCACAGAGAGGTTTAACCAGAGGTAGCTAAGTAATGCTGAAGAGCTCTGGGATTCTGAAGATCTGGCTTCTAGTTCCTGCTCTGTGAGGAAATAACTGGAAAGAAGCAAAGACGCCCCATACTCTGACTCCCACACCTTAGTCTTTCCCCCCTGAAATGAATGAAGAAAAGAATGAGTGGAAGATCTCTGAGACCCCTCTGAGATTAGACATTTTGGAGACAGAAGAAGGATTGGTTCTCAAGTGCGGCCTGATGTGATTTTATATTGTTAATGATCATTCATTCAACTCATTCATTAAGTGCCCACTATAAAATAAGGCACTGTTCCAGGCCTGAGAATACCGCAGTGTGCAGGACAGACAAGGTCCTTGTGGGGAGGGATGGACAATAAATCAATCAAATAAGGTAATATCAGAGAGTGATAACTGCTTTGAGGAAAATAAAACCCACCAGTGTGGGAGAGACTGGTATGGAGAAGAGTGTTTCTTCCGTTTGGGTGGTCAGCGGACCCATTCTATAAACCCCAAAGGCGGTCTCCCGCTGTACGCCGGGGCACGCCTCTCCCCCACCCCACTATCTTTCCCAGATGGTGCACTTGGGTTGAGATCTGATAGGGGTAGTGGGAAGACTGTCCTTGGATTCTTTCCGATTTCCACTTCTGCTCCCTTTGTAACCAAAGACTTTGGTCAGATGATGCTTGTGTTTTAATTTGGTGTCATTTATTAAGCTAGTGATTTAATTTTCCTCCTGCCTGCTCCCTTTCCGAGCTGAGTTAGTTGCCCCATTGTCTCATATAGCTAGACATATATTGATATCTATGTATCTCTACCATAGCACTTGTCCAGCATAATTGTTAGTGTCCTAGTCTGCTCCCCAAACTGCTGTGTTCCTCAAGAACACAGAACATCTTTTTCATATTGTTTTTACCTCATTGCTAAAGGCCATGTCTGTCAGAATATGGGTACTTAATAAATGTCTGACGGATATACCAATGAAGGAATGACTGATTTGGGACCAAGGAACTTTTACCAGCTCCCTTGATGTACTTCTCCAACAAGAAGGGATGTGAGTGGTGTGGGGACACCAAGCTATCTTCTGCTCTCTTCTCTAACTGACCTCTAAAAAGCTAGTTCCACAAAGAAGAACCTGGGGTTTGCTATCAAATATCACCTCCAGCAGAGGGCTGGAATACCTTCCCTGGGGTACTGAGCCCAAGAGAAGGCAAATGGTCCTCTTTGGCAGCAGTCATTCTCATCCCTTGGTGTTGACGGTATCAGAGATAGAAGTGCCAAGAATGAATATTCCTTTTAATGTTCCTTTGGTAGAAAGCTTTAATTTTGCTGAGGAATTTATGTTGCAACCCCTTTCTTTTACTTGTTGTTTCAGATCCTTTCTTGGGTTGTAAACATTTCACAAAAGAAATGCATAAACAAAAATGTAATACCAATACTTCATTTTTCTAATGATTTTACCTGAGTGTCATATTTTTAAAAGCTTTTCTTTTCAAATGCTTAGGAGATTATTTTAATGTGCTCCTTTAATAACTTCACATTGTGTTGTTCCTGTGTTATATGATTTGATGCACAAGGAAAACAGGACCAAATGTAAACAATCTTACCTCATAATTACAAGAACGTTATTTCTAACAAGCTTACAAAGTGCTCTGTCAATCTGTTTCCAGGTAAAAAATGATTTTCGGAAGTATGAATGTTATAAGGTAAGTGTACGTTTCTTTACATGTTCTAATTATCAAACCTACTCTCAGACTTTCATCCACTGAAACCTCCTAAGGGTTAGGATGACTCTTAACAGTAATGGTCACTTTCTGTAGGACAGTGATTCTCAGGAAAGGTAGGGGTCCCCCCAAATGATAATAATTTCGGGTGAGAATGTGTTTTGTACGTGGACTTTATAAAGCATGGGGGAGGGCAGGGCCCCAAGATTGAGAACGTACTACTCTGTGGCACTGCTACTCTAAGTTGCACTTCGGGTGTACCAATTTCCCCCAGCTCAGGATTTTCCAGCCTACATTTTCCATCTTTTCTAAAAGATTGTCATAGAAGATATTCAAATGGTCTCTTAACAGGTATAAGTATTCCCATTTATATGTTTGTAGCCCTGCCAAAAAGAAAACCTGCTAATTAAATAAAATATTTATTTACAAATATTGTGTCAGCTTCCAGTAGCTCCAAGGCAAGTGAAATTCCCTTCAAGAGAAATGATCCTGATCTGGGAAAACCAGTTCTTACTCAACCAGTGATGGCTTCCAGGAATTGTTGCCATCTGGAAATGAGTTCTAGAATTCTGCTTGATACATAGTTAAAATATTATTGATAGGTGGTCACTTTGCTTCTTGGTATATGCTCCAGTGATGGGGGACACATTAAGCCCATGAGATATGAATTTCACTTTCGGATTGATTTCATTGTTTATGACTTAGGCCAGCAAACTTGAATTAATTTTAGTCTTTTGTCCAAACCTCCCCCACCCTCATCCACTTACTCCCTCACTGTGGTAAATGGACCTGCCATCTACTCAGTTGAATCATCCATGATTGATCTCCTTCCTCAAATTCCCTTCCTCTTCTTCAGTTGGCCAAGAAGTTCTATTCATCCTACATCAAAACTATACACTTCATTTTTGCTGCCACCATGATTTCAGTGCATTAAAATCTCATTTGAACTAGAATAGCCACCCTATGAATCTCCCTGCTTCCACTTTCTCCCCCATCCTCCAACCTCTTCTCCATATAACAAGAGCAATCTCTTAACATAAAAATCAAATCATGTCATTGCATTTCAAATAAAATCCAACCTCCTTACCATGGATTACAAGTCCCTATATAATCCAGTCCCTGCCACCACCCCTCCAACCTCATTTTATACCACACTCCCTTCTGCTAAGTGTGATTCAGCCTCAGGGGCTTCCTTTCTGTTCTAGGGACTTCCCAAATCCTTTCCAATCTTAGGAGTTTTGCATGTGTGTGTTTTGTTTACTAGTATATTTTATTTGCTTTGAACACTCCCTGGCTCACAAAAGTACTAAAGAAATATTTGTTAAATTAATAAATAAATGCTGGTTTCCCTGCTTGTTGTCTCCTCTAGTCTTTGCATGGATGCCTCCTTCTCATTCTTTAAGCCTTGGATTAAGTTAGCTACTAAAAAAAATAAAATAAAATAAAAAATAAAATAAAAAATTCCTTTCCCAAATCATTATTTGTGAGGGCCCCTTATCTTCATAGCACCTATTTCAACTTTTTGCTACATCTATTTGTAAGCTCATTATTTTTTAATTGTCTTCCTCTCTCATAAAACTCTAAGCTCCATGAGGGTCATCTGTTGTATTTACCAATGCATTAACTAGTGCCTAGCACTGGGCCTGGGACATACTGTTAGTTCTGAACTAATGTCTGTTCAATAGATTAATGAATAATAACTGAGTGTATAAGTGTATTAAACACTAACAATCGCCTCGGTGATTCCTAGCAGATCCATCTTATTGCTATTTGAAAATAGATACTTCTTTATTAGGAGAAGAGTTCATTTACTGACTTCCTGTCATTGGGACAGCTCCCATACTAATCCTAAGGAAGCTCAAATTTAAAATATCAGTTGATTTAAAAACTTGCTATAGCATTTTTGTGTGTGTGTGTGATTATGACGTGGGCTTATTTCAGAAAATGAGACTAGTTTTCAGATCAAGTTTCACAAGCCATTGGCCTTTCAGAGAGAGCTGCAAGGAGGTGCTGAGGTCTACGTGGAGGCTGCATCCCCAGTTCTAGGGGTGTGAAATGCCATTAGTTAATATTTCAAGAACTTCATATTTTTAAAAATAATTTATACTCTCTTGAGAATGAATAGGCTACGCATCTTTTTGGTGGAGGTAGAGGGCTGGGAGGAATGGCAGACTGGTTTGTTATAAATTCAAAAAATAATCATAAAATTGGAAATCATTGCCTCAGCCTCCAGTCTACTGAGCACTTAATAGTGTTTTACATCAGTTAACATCTGGCCTCCAAATGTTATCAGTCTTAAACACCGAATCTGCAGACAGCCTGGCATTTGAGTTTTAAATGTGTTCTTTTGGGAAGGAAGGTGGGGTGAGAGAAGGGGGGATAAGAGAAAGTACAGGTGGAAAAATGAGATCCTAGAATCTTTTCTCCTTGACTCAGGCAGTAAAGCTAAAAAAAGTTACACATTTTTTCCTCACAGGTATGGAGCACTTACAATGTGCCCGGCCATGTATTCAGTGTTTGGTATATATTAACTTGTTTCATTGCTATAGTCACTCTGTGGGGCAGCTGTTCATTTTATTCTATGGATGTGAAAACCCAAGTTCAAAGAGTTTAAATAATTTGCTGAAGATTACTCAGCTATTAAATGGCGGATCTTCGATTCAAACCTGGAAACCCGGTTTGATTGTATCCGTTAACAGATCAATCAACTCACCCACATCAGTAAACATCTGCTCAGTCTTTCCTCTTGTGAGCGTAGATAAATTTTCATGATTGTATCTGAAACCAAGCCTTCTGTTCTGAATCCTGCCCTTTCTCCCCTACTCCTAGACTGTGCTACTGCATCATCATTTTCCATTTTGCACATCAGCAAACAATCAAACTGTAAAAATTTCTATCTAAAACAAATCAACCCACAAACAAAAAATAACTACCAAAATGACTTCCACCAGACATATGAAAGTTGAAAGAACTCATCACCAGCATACCTGAAGTCTCAGAAACGTTAAAGGAAATCCTTCAGGCAGAAGGAAAATGATACCAGATAGAAATCAGTATCTATACAAAGGAATGAAGTTTTTGGTTTCTTTTAAAAATCTCTTCAAAATACAACTGACAAGAAGAAATAAGAAATAGTAACCATGTACTGTGAGGTTTATCATGTACATAGAAGTAAATCATATGACAGACAATAAGAGCACACCGGCAAAGAAGGGAGATATGGAAGTATATTGTGGGAAGGTCATTATACTATATTTGAAGTGGTATAATATTGCTTGAAGGTAGACTGGGCTAAGCTAAAGAGTTACATGAGAAACACTAAAGTAACCATTAAAATAAAAAAAAATGAAGAGCTTTACCTAAGGAAATAAAAAAAGGAAGCATAAAACACTTAATTATCCAAAACAGCAGAAAAGGAGGAAAAAGCATATAATGGACAAATAGGGCAAATAGAAAACAAATAGCAACATGGTAAATACAAACCTGACCATGTTAATAATCCCTTTAAATGTAAACAGCCTAAACACCACAATTAAAAGGCAGACATTTTCAAGACGGATAAAAAAGTATGACTCAACATTAGGCTGCCTGTAACGAGCCACTTTAAATATAAAAACACAAGTCAAAGGAAAAGGAGTGGAAATATATATACCATAATAACACAAATCAAAGGAAATCCAGAACGACTATATTACTATAAGAACAAGAAGATTTTAAAACAAAGAATATTATCAGGAATAGAAGGTCATTTCATAATGATAAAGGAGACAGTTGGTAAAGAGGATATAACAATTCTGACAATTTATGCACCAATATATGAAACAGTTTCAAAATACACGAAAAAAAGAAACAAAAAGAAAAGCAAAAAAGGACAAATAGAAAAATCAAGATGTATAGTCTCAATAATTGATAAAACTAATAGAAACCCAATAAGGATATAGAAAACTTGAACAACGCTATCAATTTAACCTAACTGACATTGATAGAACACTACACCTAACAGCAGCTGATGACACATTCTTTTTAAGTGTACATGGAAGACTCACCAAAATAGACAATATTCTAGGCCATAAAATAAGTCTCAATAAGTTTCAAAAAATCCAAGCCATACAAAGTATGTTCTCTGATCAGAGTGGGATTAAATTAGGAGTCAATAACAGAAATATCTCTAGTAAAGCTCCAAGTGTTTGAAACTAAACATTCTAAATAACTCATGGGTAAAGACAAAATCAAAAGAGAAATTAGAAAGCATTTTGACTGACTGAAAGTGAAAACATTACATATCAAAATCTGTGGGATGCAGCTAAAGCAGTACTTATAGGTAAATCTATGGCACTAAATGCCTTTATTAGAAAAGAATAAAATAAATGACCTCAGTTTCTAGCTTAAATTAGAGAAATAATAGCAAATATACTTACCAAAGTAAACATGAGGGGAAAAAAGATAAGAGTAGAAATAAAATAGAGGGAGAGAAAGAGAGACAGAGAAAGAGAGAGAGAGAGGGAATCAATGAAGACAAAACAGGTTCTTCGTGTAAACACTGCAACTGACAAACTTCTAGTCAGATTTACCAGGAAAAAAAGAGAAGATGCAAAATAAGAATATCAGGAATGAAAGAGTAGCATCAGTACACATTTTAAAGATATAATAAAGACAGTAAGGAACCATTATGAGCAACTTTATGCCAATAAATTCTATAACTTAGATGAAATGGCTAAATTCCTTGAAAAACACAAACTACCAATGCTCACTGAAGAAGAAAGAGGTAATGTGAATGGCCTGTATGAGAGATAACATGAATAGGCCTATAAACCTATTACAGAAATTGAATTTTTTAAAGTTTAAATCATTCTCACAAAGAAAATTGCAAGCCCAGATGGCTTTTCTGGTGAATACTGCCAAAAATTTAAAGAAGAAATAATACTAATTCTACACATACCTTCAGAGAGTTGAAAAGGAGGGAATACTTTCCAACTAATTGTTTAAGTCAGCATTTCTCTGAAAAGAAAACCTACAGATCATTTTCCCATAAACACACATGAAAAAATTCTTAAAATTATAGTAAATCTAATCCAATCATATATAAAGAGGTTGACACATTATGATCAAGTGGGGTTTATCCAAGGAATATAAGGTTGTATAACACTCAAAAAACTATCAATGTAATTCGACATACTAATATTAAAAAAACTATGATCATCTTAGCAGATGCAGAGAAAAATATTTGACAAAATTCAATATCCATTTCTGGTAAAAACTTCTAGAAAACTAAAAATAGAAGGGAAATTTCTCGGCCAGGTAAAGAGCATCTATGAAGAAGCTCTATCTATCTAACATCATACTTAAGAGCGGAACACTGAGTCACTGCCCCTTGAAATTAGGGAGAGTAAGAATGTCTGTTCTCACCACTTCTACAGAACATTTTACTAGAAGTTGTAATCAGTATAGTGAGGGGGAAAAAAAGATATAAAAGCATCTACACTGGAAAGGAAAAAGTAAAATTGTCTCTATTCATAGATGATATGCTTGTATATGTAGAATATTCACTGCAGCTTTGTTATAGTAAAAAACTGAAAATAATCCAAATGTTAACAGGTGAATAGATGAACAAATTGTAGTGCATTCATACAATGGAATACTGCTTAGCAATAAAAAGGAACAAACTATCAATACCTGCAACAATATGGACTAACTTCAAACTAATTATTCTTGGGTAAAAGAAGGTAGATCAAAAGAGTACATATTGTATCTTTCCATTTATCTAAAATGCTAGAAAATAGAACTATAGTGACAGCACATTAGTGATTTTTGGGGGGTAAAGCGGTGGTAACTAGGAGGGTTGGGAGGAATTGCAAAGGGAAACTTTTGGGTTTGATGGATATGAATTATCTTGGATGTAGCAATGTGAGAGTATGTGTTGAGAGTGTGTGCCCAAATTGTACATTTTAAAAAGCAACCTTACTTACTGCATGCCATTTGTACCTAAATAAAGATTTTTTTTAAAAAAGATGTGATTACTTCTTGCTATCCTCAAACTATTGCCCTCTTTCTTTCTTTCTTTCTTTTCCTTCCTTCCTTCCTTTCTTTTTTTTTTTTTTTTTTTTAAAGATTCCACCTATTCATTTGAGAGAGAGAGAATGAGAGAGAGCACATGAGAGGGGGGAGGGTCAGAGGGAGAAGCAGACCCCCTGCCGAGCAGGGAGCCCGATGCGGGACTCGATCCAGGGACTCCAGGATCATGACCTGAGCCGAAGGCAGTCGCTTAACCAACTGAGCCACCCAGGCGCCCCCTTCCTTTCTTTTTTTTGCACTCTTTTAAAAGCAGAATTCTTTAAGAAGTTTTTACTTGCTATCTTCACTCCCCCAACATCTCTGTTCTTCTCAGCACACTATACTCAGGATTTGGTCCACAGCACTTCATAGGAAATCCATCTTGTCTAGATCATCAGGGTCCTACATCTTGCCCAAACGAACGGTCAGTTCTCAATCACCATCTTTCTCAAAGTGTCAGGAGCATTTTGCACATTTATCCTTCTCTTATTTTGATTTTCAAGATACTACCTTCTGGTTTTCTCCCTATTTCATTGGCCTTATCCTAGGGCTTTCATCTCTCCCCAGATTCTACATGTTGGAGAATCTTGGGACTCAGCTCTCAGCCCTGTTTTCTTTATCTATACTCATTTCCTAGGTGATATTATCATTGCGTTTATCATGGTATAAAATACTGTCTGTTCACCAATGACTCCCTAATGTGTTTAAAACAATGACAACTACAGGAAGAATATGATGAATGGTCAACAGGTTCATAATCTGACTAGATAGAGCTGAAAACCTCAAGAACAGCCAAGGCAATTTAATGAGTAAAAGCTTGAAAATGTGGGATGAATGCCAGGTGCTGTCACAGAGGCTCCCAGACTGTGCTTTCCAGGGCATTCAAAACACTGTCTGCCCTGCCTTTGTGCATCACTGTCCTCAGCTCCGGTGGTAATTTTATGTAAAATGCATCCAATTTCTATAAAACTACTTAGCATTGATTTTGCATCTGAAGAGTTTTAGAAATGTCAACATTCCAAAAATAATTGGTATCATGATTCTATTAGAGCTCAAGCAAAGTCTCCAGGCTTCACTGTTCTTTGCCATTATTTTTAGAAATTAAATCTTCCTGTAATCTAAGTCAATGCCTCTGAGCAGGTCACAGCTTGCCCTTCATCAGGGTAGGCAGCCCTTCTTTTCATTCCCTAAAGGTGGGACCAGTCAATCTTGGGGATGACCTCTACATTACAGTATCTTTTGGGAACTATGAGGATTCTTTACCTCACACTTGGCCTTCATGGAGAATGAAAACCCTAAATCACTAGGACCAGCTTTAGCTTTTCTTTCCAGGGCAACCTTTTCAGAAGAGGTATATAGCATCAGTGTTTTGAAGTGAACAGAGAAGTCCTTTATAACTAATATGAATTCATTTTCTTCTTCAGATATCAATTCCTATTCATGACTTGTTATTTTGGAAAGAGCATTGTTCCTTTACAAATCCATCTTTTCAATAACAGAAATAATGATTGCCTCCAAATATAAGTAGTTGAGGAAACCCATTTGCAAAGTACTTTCTTCCTTTCAATTGCTTTTCCTACAATCCTGTCTTTGGACTGACTCACTCACATTTAAACCAGTCACTTGAAGGGCTGATTTATTTCCTAGAGATGTCCCCTGAATATTTCGTCTCAGCTCTGTCAATAACCCCATTTCCTCATTTTATCTTCTCACAACCAATTCTTTCAACATAGATTTCCTCTTTAATACTCAATTATGCTAACTTACTGGTAAATTACTCAAACATCCACCAAAACATCAGTTTCAGTAATCAAAAGGACAGAGGGCTCTTCACAAGGTGTTTTTGACTCAAATATTTCTGACTCATGGATGGATGTACCATGTTCTGTGCCACCTCAATAATGTGGCATTACTTGCACAAATAAAAAACACCACCTTATGCAGCCTAGCTGTTTCTTGCATGTTTTCTTCGCAATTTTATAAGTGAGTCACTTCTTCAATATTCTTCAAATGATTCTTTTTTTTAATTTGCAGCACAAAACACAAAGTGTAATCTAACTCTCCTATGGCAAAACCTCTAATGCATCACTACTGCAGACAGAAAAAAAGTTCATATTCCTCTGTCCGATAGTCAAGGTCCTAAGGGTGTGATTTGAAATTGACCTTCTAAGCATATGTGCTAGGATCTCTGATATATACTCTAACAAAGCTAAAATATACACTTTCCCAGAGTTATACTTACTTTTGAGTTAAACTCACTTTTGTTAACGCTCATCCTATTTCCTTTAGAATATCCTTTCTGACATTTCCACAAATCTAAATCCATGTGTGAGCAAGGGACAAGGTGGGGGATAGAAAGCACTAGAATTAGGGAGAACTCAGGGGCTCTAATAGGGGAGCAACTGCCTAGATACTGTTAAGCTGCCCTGTGGGGTCAGCCCCATTAAGAAATACTTAGAGTGACTCAAAGGCTCCTATAGAGAGAGGGAAATGATTGCCCTGGCAAAGATCTGCTTAGAAGCAGTTTAATGTAATGCATCGGGTCAGGCAGAGGCTTTGGAATGAGGCAGATCTGGGTCTGAATAGAAGCTCCGCCATTTGCCAACTAAAGGGCCCTGGATTTAACTCCCCTAAGCCTTAGTTTCCACATGTGTAAAACAGTGATAGAAGAGAAAGCTAAAGGCCTGCCTTGAGGATGAAATTAAATAATATGTGTAAAGATTTAGATGTTTGGCTCTACAATTCACTAGTCCTGCCAGTGCAGAACAAATGCAATAGAACAGAAATGGCAGTATGCTTTAGTTAGACAGAGGGCCAGAGATTTTTACCTGCCCCCATTCCTGAAATGGAATTCCCCAAGATCTGTAGATATCACAGAGCAGACCCAAAAGTTCTTGTGTGGCCCTGGGAAGCAGTTGAGGTGTGGAGTAGGAATTCCCCTAGGTCTGTGTGGGAGTGCTGGGCCCCCTGTAACAGAGGCTCTGGGGAGGATGGCCCAAAGCCAGGAGGCTGAATTGAGTCTTGGAAGATCAGCAACTCAGGAAGAGCCAAATTGTGGATGACAGGCACTGAACTGGCTGCCCCAGAGGCTCACACAATCTTTGTCTCCTACTCTGTTTTGAAGATAAGAGTGTCCAACTGACAGTTTTGGCCAATGATATGTAGGCAGAAATCTCTGGGGAAGGTGTTCCTTCCCAAATCTTGGGTCAGACACATGAAATTTACATTTTTGTAGGTTAAAAATAATTGGAAGTCAGATATTTCAACCCAGAGAAGACAAACCTTACTCCCTAAGAGAACTCTATCCTTTGCTCCTTGTCCTTTCCTCTTTATTTTTCTGTTTGGAGCGGGGGACTCAATACACAATGAGTATCAATCTAATGGCTTTGAGGATAAGTACCATGGTGGCAGAAAAGAAGATAAAAGGATCCCGAATCTCAGGACAGCAGTGAGTGACATGAGGCCCTGGACTACCTACCCCTGAAATTCTTGTTGTATAAGACAAACACAGTCCTAACTGTTTAGCCACTGTGGTAGGTATCTCATTTGCAGCTAGAAACAATGCTAATTGATGCCATGGTGCTGAGTTAGCAAGCAGAGGATGGCTGGACCTTTCCTGAGTGGAAGAACAGACTCCAGAGAAATTGGCTTCAGGCAGTATAATTTCTCTGGGGATGACCAGCACATCTGGAGTAGAAACAAACCTTATGTTGTCTTAGAGGCAACATAGTACGAAGCCTTTCCTGGAAAAGACAAGAAGGGAAAAGGAAGGGGAAGATAGAGAAGAGAGGGAAAGTTAAAGGAGAGAAGGAACACAGTACTAGGGAAGCTGCAATTTTAAACAGATGGTAGGTTAGCAAAGATATCTGGTGGAATTTCTGGGATATTTGAGTGTCAAGCTAAGGAAACAGGAAGTGAAAAGGTCCTAAAGGCAAAAACATGCTTGTGTATTTGAATATTAGCAAATAGGCTAGTGTGGCTGGAGCAAAGTGAGTGAGGGAGAGAGGAGCAGGGGATGAGGTCAGGGGGCCATTTCTTAGAAGGCTTCCATAAAGCATGTGTGAGAAAGACAGGGACCAATGAGAACTGGGAGGCTTTATACTTGAGCAATTAGAATGCCCGGGACGCCATCATCTGAGATGAGGAAGTCAATAGAAAGATCAGATTCTGGACATGGGGGTAAAGATTAAAGCATGTTGAGTTTGAGATGACAGACATCAAAGAAAAGATGTCACATAACAGCTCGATATAAGAATCTGGATGTAAGAATCTAGAGAGAGACATATTTCAGGCTCATATGAATGTTTCCTAGATTGATAAGTCAGGGGTAGTCTGTGCAGATGTGCACATTTTTCAAAAAGTGAAAAATAAATTTGTGTTTTCATCCATCTGTTCTCAGTCTCTTTCCTGTATATTGATATTTAGCCAATATGGTTGATGTGAGGTGTTTGGGGAAGATTAGGTGAAATAATGTATACAAAGGGCATATCTCAGTATAGATATTCAATAAATAGTACCTAATATATATTGTGTACTTATATTTTTCCAGAGATTTTGTTAAGCACTATGCATAAATCCACTTATTTAATCTTTATAATCAACTGATAAAGTATATAATATTTTAAACTCATTTTATAAATGATGATACCATGGTTCAGACAACTTTAAGAATCTTGCTCAAGGTCACAGAGCTGGTAAGCAGAACAACCTGGATTCATACAAAGATCTTTTTACTCCTGACCCAATGTTCTTAACCTACATCCACTCTAGCAGAGTTACAAACTCAGAAGCCCTCCGGGGTAATGTAAATTTATGCAGTGACTCCTATATCCAATGCCTACTCATAATTTACACATTAGTGTCTAATAAGCACCTTAGACTCCACATGGCCCAAACAGAATCCTTTATTTTTCCAACTAAATGTGTTCCTCCTTCATTCCTTCAGTTTTCCACATCAATTAATGACATTGTTCATCTGCCTAGTTGCTTAAGCCAAAAACCCAGGAACTGGCCTTGATTTCTCTCTTTCCCTCATCTGATGCATCCAATTCATCAGCAAGGCCTAATGGCTCTATTTCCAATATTTATCCCATATTTGTATAGTCTGTTCACATTCACAGTTCCAACTGTCATTTCAAACTATCATTATCTGGATTTTTTTCAGTAGTCACTGGTTTTCTTATTTCCAATCTTGGCCCCTAGAACCTATTTTACCTACAGAAATCAGAATAAACTTAAAAAAAAATAAACCAGGCCATGCTTTAAAATCTTCTACACCGTTCATCACATTTAGATAAAATCCAGCATCCTTACTAGAGCCTATAAGATTCTCCCTAATCTGTTCTCTGCTACCTCATTTTAAACTAGTCTCCCTCTTATTCATATTTTTTAAGACTCTATTTATTTGAGAGAGAGAGAGAAAGAGAGAGAGAGAGCAGGGGGAGGGACTGAGGGAGAGAATCTCAAGCAGACTCTGCACTGAGTGTGGAGCCCGACATGGGGCTCGATCTCACAACCCTGAGATCATGAGCTGAGCTGAAATCAAGAGCTGGCCGCTTAACTGACTGAGCCACCCAGGCGCCTCTCCTTTTATTTTGGTTGCACTGACCTTCCTTTTCCTTGAACAAAGCAAACTCTTCCTGCCACAGGGGCTTGCACTTGCTATTGACTCTGCTCACCTTCCTCTGTCCCTGGTTCTTCATATCATTGAGGCCTCAGAGCAAATATCATCTCAGGAAGGCCTTCCTAGTCCACTCAATCTATACTATCTCCTCCCACAAACACTACACATCACATCATCTTATTCTATTTGCCTCATTATTTACTTGTCATTATTTGAAATTTTTTTCATTAATTTATTTCTTTGCTCATTTTTTTTAAGACTTTTTTTTACTTTAAATTCAATTAGCCAACATTTAGTACATCATTAGTTTCAGATGTAGTGTTCAATGATTCATCAGTTGCGTATAACACCCAGTGCTCATCAGTCTCTCTCCCCTAGAATGCAGGCCTCATGAGATCTGAGATCTTGCCATCTCTTGTTCCCTGCTATATCTCCAGGGCCCAGTACAGTGCCTGATACACAGAAGACCACCAACGAAGATTTGTTAAATAAAATTCATTGATTATAAGATAATGGGGAGTAATTGTTGAGGTCTTAGTGAACTGGATGCATCCTCAGCTTAAAGAAATGTAAACCTAAATTTCTTTAAAATACTTTGTTGGCCAAATCAAAAGGTCTGTTAGAATTTATAATCCCTGCACTTCACCACTTCACCTCCTGACCCACCCTCACTAATTCCATAAGGTTGAAGACCTGAAAACTCACAAACAGAATGACACTGAATTTCAGCATGCAAATGAGCAACTTCTTCCCAGCAAAATATTTTCCCCCTAGATCTGTAGTGATTTCCCCAACAGAAGAAATCATTCAGCCACCTAGTTTTTCTTTAAACATGACACATACAGTGAATGAATTACTTCCCCTTAGTGGGAAGTTTACTGATGGGAAATGTTACCAATCTATGAAAAAAAATTTGTTTTCAAATGAAAATAGACTAAAACCTCCAATCACCAGGAAAATGAAGTAAAACTGGAGACTCAAGACCAGTATGAATTTACCTAAGTTAAACAGAGGGTGATTTTTAAGAGATTTTTCATAGCTAGGTTAAGCATCAAATAGACCTTTTCTGGTAGCCGGGCCCAAATACTCAGGTTATAGTTTTTAAAACCTAAATCTAGATGAATCCTGGCTGGAACTGTACATGTGTTGCTTCAAAGCCCATCAGAAGGGATGCCATGGGAGCTGGTGTATCTGTACCCGAGGAGGGGCAGGCCTTCTTCACTTAACTCAGTTCAAATCCACTTGATGAATGTAAAGGAACTCATTTCACTCAGGGTCTCACATTATAAAATGTGAGGGTAGAAAAATATTTAAGCTAACATTAAGAAGGCAGTAGTTCTCAGAAATATTATGTACTGAGTAGAGTAAGATGAGGATTGATAATGCACTATAGGTTTGGAAAAAGGGAGCATACAGATGATGTGGTTTCTATTTGAGGATAGTTTGCTAAAGCCTGATTGAAGTGGGTTGAGGTGAGAATGGGAGGTGAGAAAATAAAGACAACCTTCTAAAAAGTTTTGCTGGGAAGGGGAGGGCAGATGTGAAACAGTCATCGGTGGGGGCCTGTGGAATCAATTTGGCTTCTTTACTGTCATGCTCGAGTGTCTGAGAGATGGAAGAAATGATGATCAAGGTGAGGGAGGAGAAATACAGGTGCAAAGTCCTGGAGGAGGCAAAACAGGATGGGTTCCAGGGTGCAGGGGAGAGACTAGAGTTTGGGAAGTTACATGAATTAGCTCTCCTGTGATTTCTTCTATTGTCTCAGTAAGAGTGAGATAGATGACCTTGGTTTGGTAGGTTTTAGGAGAGAGGACCCGGCGTGAAATAGTTGTTTTAAGAGAATAGGAGAGTGAACTGACATGAAACACACAGTAAAATTGCTGAGTAATACCGACCACTCATCTGAGATTTGCAGTCATTAATTTAGAATGAGCTCAAGGAGCATGGCTGAGTATTTTTCTCCAGTCATGTCCAGCTGCTCTGTGCTGAGGCTGAGTAGGTTAAGAGTTGGTCTAACCAGTTCTAAAATGTGGCTGGTGAGTAGGGCAGGCACCTAAGGGTATTTATAAGGGAGGCGTTTTAATGTGAGCCCTGAAATCTAAGCTGGGTAAGGAAAGAGACGGGGGCTATGTGGGAGAAGAGTTGAGGGAAGTAAGGGACAGTGAAAAGGTGATAGGGTCAGTGAATTGGAAGACATCATAGGGTACAAATCTAAGCAGTGAGAAACAGAAAGAAGAGCTGGAAGGATGGATAGTAAGAATCTTACAGTAGGACACTTAACATCAAGATTTCAGAGATGGTTCAGTCATTGCTAACTAAAAGATCTAGAATAAACATGGGAGAAAAGATGCTTAGCTGGCTTGGAACAAAAGATTATTCAAAGTGACAGCAAAATAACCATAAAACAAGAGTATTGAATAGATCGACTGCATGGATATGGAAATGATACCAAATGATGACACAGTTTCCTAATGGAGAGAAAGAGTGAGTCAGATGCTGTAGTATTCAGTGAATTAGAAAAAGTGACCCAGAGGGGGATGGATGACTAAACCCAGGAGGGATAGTGGGTGGTATAGTCTGATGGCATGTACTTCAAAGGAGCCAGGCTTTTGCAAAAGAAGGGCAATAAAATGGTCCCTAAGTAGCAATGAAAAGTAAGGACAACCCCTCCTCTACCTTAGGTCCTACAGTGCATAGAATATGGGAGAAAAAAAGGGTAGCTATCTCTTGAGAACAATGCAAGGGTAGCTCAGTGGCCAAGGGAGAGCCAAGTGTCAGTTACAGCAAAGAAAGGGAACAATCACCTGAGAGATGGAGAATGCAGGAAATCTTGATGATTCCTAGACCAGGAGTCCCAGCAGCATCGTGGAAAGGTTAGAGGAGATTAGTTTATATTAGGGGATGTGTCGGGCCATTTGGACCTAAATGTCAGGGTGACTATGGGAGGTTTGGACTACTAATGGTAATTGAGGGAAACAGGAATGTAAGAAAGGAGAGAAATGTTGACAGAGGGTGGGAGGATCATAGGGAGGAAAGGAGACAAGATTTTGGACCTTAAGTTCCTCAAGTATCCTATCTGTTTGACTATCAAATCATAGAATAGGAGAGATAAGGAAGAAAGAACATAACAGATATAATCAGGAGACTTAGTACTACGTATGATTCTGTCACTTAATTGCTACATGACTTGAGAGAATTTATATAATACATTTAATCCTAAATTATTTACTCTATAAAATAGTTATCATACTGCATATCTCAGGGTGTTGAGGCAAAGATTAATTGTATAATATGTTTTACTTTTTTTTATAAAAAAATAGAATACAATGGATTTATTTGTTTGCCAAGTATGCATTTCCCATTTTTAGCAATATCTCAGTTCGCCATTAAGCAATTTTGCCTTCCCCATTAGAAAAAGTCAGCTGACATAAAAAGCAATCAGAGACCCTACCTAAACCAAACAAGGATCCAGAGTATAATCCTGGCTGAGTTAAACAAGATGCCACATCCTTAGAATTTAAATTCCCCCTACAGGGACAAAGAAGTTAAAAATGGCCAGAGTTCCTTTCCTTCCTAGTGGGGTAGTCTTTATCAGATGGTTCTGGGTGGAAGGCCTTTTTTTTGGGGGGGGGGGGCCTTTCTGGAGGATCCTGCTCCTTTTCTCCAGAGCTGCCTTTATTTTTGCCTATTTCTGGGGCTGGCTCTCCAGGCTTCCAACAAGTTTAGGAGCTCCTGATATCTTTTCAATAAATTCCTATTTGTTTAAGTTAGTCACAATCAATATCTTTGTAAGAAACCAAAGACCCCTAAGTAATATATTAATGCATTTTATATAAGTATTGTCATTGCTACTTCTAATACTTATAGCAGTGAAAACGATATACCTGTTTACCACTTTAGACATAAACAGCCAAGGCTTAACTGGAAAAATAAATGAAGATACCAACTTCATGTCATTCCCTGGAGCCCTGGCAACATTTTCAACCTATTCTCCTTCAAGGAACTATCAATTCCAATCGATGTTATTACCCATCTCCAGAAAGCTCATGGCAACAATTTTAAGACATCTTTCTAAACCTCTAAATTTGCCAAACCAGTCACAGTAAATCCAAGTCTATGCCATTAAATAATTGTAGCACTGGGAAAGGCAGTTTAAGAATGTGAGTGGGGAAGGATAAATCACAGATAAAAAGATAAATTAGCTATGTGAAAGAGCAATGACTCAAGAAAGGAGCATGCATTCGAATTTATAATGCAAAAGGCTCCGCTGTCATCATCCATCTTAGCCTGCACGCAGAATACAAGGCTACTTTGCAATTTCAATAATCAGTTTTGATAACTAATATCCACATTAAAAGCCCCTCAACTTCATACATTTAGCATTAAGAGGATGCTAATGTGTCAGGCTCCTGAATGTCTCTCACTTTATCCTCTGGAACTCATGAAGGGACAATTTGGAAACTTTAAATGTTTTTTCTCCCTAATGGAAGGGAGATGAGGCTAAGAGAAAAGTACCTGAACAAAGAAGTACTGAATATAAATCTAGAGCTATAATGCTTTGAAGTAGAAGGAGATCAAAGAACATTCTTGTTAACGGCTACTCAGCTCTTTTCTTACTATGGTAAGTAAAACATCCAATCTTGTGAGCTTTTTAGCTGCTGAGCCTCAGACCACCTCCAAGACTCCAGACGTTTCCTGATCACCTACTCCCTTCCTTTTACTCAGTTTGTCCGGTGGTCATTAAGTAACTTTTGCCATCCCTTGGAACTTTTCCTCTCGAATCTGGCTTGGAGTATATAGCTTCCTCAGTCCCAGCTCCTCAGCCCCGTGTTGCTTTGGAAGGTAAGTAGGCAGGCCTTTCTAGTTTTAAGAGTTTTGATGCTAATCACTATAGAAAAAATGTCCAAGAATCACAGATATAACAAACTAGAGAAATGATAAAGTTTCCAAAATTGTACGAAATCTGTAGTCTCCGGTCTTTCATTTCTAATTCCCTTGCAGACGTGGTAACTGGAAGTCCTACTGTGTTCCTGTTCTTTGATTTTGTTATTAAGGATGAGGCTCATCTCCATCTCCATCCTTTGCCTGATCCCGCCTCTCCGCAAGGTTATGTAAAGTCCTTCTGCAACAATAGTCTTCTTGTCAGTACTTGACCTACAGATGCCAACCGTAATTTTTGAGAGTGTAATTTTTAGCTAATGGAAATGAGATCATTGAGGAGTTTGATTTGGATAATTTGGTCTCTATATTGCAATGTCAGATGAAGTAACACCTCTTCAAATGTCATTGCCCAGCCCAGAAATCATTAAAACACCTTCACCATAAAAATGGGGTATAGAATCCAAAGGTAAACCAGAGACAAAGGAAGGTTTAAATACTGTGCTTTGTGAATTTCTCTGGATTTCAATTTTCCCCATGACTTGGTCTTCACCATCACAGGAAGAATAGAAACAGCACATTTTGTACTCACAACTGAAACCACAACTTAGGAAAACACTATTACATGTGAAATGATTTGTGTCAACTATAAAATCTCTATGATGGTTTACTAATCAGTTTTGACCTCTGTGAAACTTCTCTGGCACCAGGTCAAAGCAATGGATTCTTAGTAGCAGCCAAGAGATCTGGGTGAGAAACATGTCACTTACATTACGATATATTATGTGTCTTCTGGTACCAGCTACCAATAGCTGCCATTATGCTGCCATTGCCCCTGGGCCATATTCCAAGAGAAACAATATTAGAGGAAGAATCTTCTAATGACTTATCTTTCCTGAGCCTATATTTAAGAGAGGTCAGACATGACTAACTTCTGCACTTGTGAGAATGGGGGTCCTTCATATTGACATCCCCTGAGAGGTAATTTGACTTTATTTACTCAATCTGAGGAGACAGAAATACTGATGTTATTAAATGTCGTTGTCAGAAATGATGAGCATTAGTAAATGCAATGAGAGCATGACTTCTCTATAAGAAAACATAATTGAACCCCATAGTTAAAACCCCCCCAAAACAGATTTTTTAAAAGACGCCCATTGATAGTCTTAAAATTCCAGGTAATCAATCAACCAAAATTTCCCCAATTCTATCAAATGCCAGGACTTATGCTAGGTGTTAAGAGTGCTAACATGAATAAACAGCAACCCTGTTTGCAAGAGCATTGTAGTCTAGTGGTGGAATAACATATACACAAGGACCTGACAGAAAATTTCCTCCAAGATCACAACAGTTCTGGAGCATAGGGAAGAGGTCCCACAGCAGTCATGGAAATATTAAAATTTGGCGCACTGGAGGTAGGGTGGTAAGCATTGACATTAAAAAGGACTGATTGTCTAGGAGGATCATAACTTTTTGGCAAAGGGAAATATGACCATTAAGGAGAAGAAACAGCAGTAATCACGAAGCAACAAGTATGGCTAATGAGTTTATCTCTGTGTCTCCATCCTTCACACTTTCCAGACAGTTGAGAAAGAGATAGAGAGAGGCTTTTGGGCTTGTTCCACAATGGAAGCCTCAGGACCACTCCCAAACCCCACTCAAGGAAGCCAGTAAATTCCTCTCTTGATGGCTATGTTATCGGACTTTGTGAGGATACTTTCTCTCTCATTGCATTTGAGATCTCAGCTGACCCTGACTGGGAGTATCCTAGTTTCCTCCTTGTCCTCCATCTGGTGGTTAGGAGCTACTATTTTGGATGCACACATACGTTTCCCATGCACTGGATAGTATATCACTATCTAATTGCACCCCATAGCCTTACAGAGTGTTTGGCAGGTTTTTACCAAGCTATTGTGCTTCCCTCAGTGTTCTCCCTGCCCTTAATTTCACCCCCATCAATCCATCTGATAAAATGTTGTCAGCTTAATCTTTCTATAATCCATTTCTAACTAAGTTGCTTCCTTCCTCAACATCCTTCATTGTCTTCCCATTGCCTATCAAAATCCTCACCAGCCAATAAAAGTTCTCTATGATCTAGCCTCAAACTGTACTTTCCAGGTGGACTTTTCTCGTGTTTGTCTTCTTGAACCTCAACCAGCAATGACACAGAACTTCTCCAACCCCATGTGTACAATTCAGTTTCTTGCCTCTGGATTTTGCCTGTGATTCCATTGCTTAGAAGGAACTTTTTCTCTCTCACTCTTCAATCCCAGCCATTATGCAAGGCTTTTTTCAAATGCTGCCTCCAGAAAGTTTTCTCATAATACCTCAAATATATTCTATGATTTATATGCATAGTAGCCTCTGAATTAGTTTAAGGATATTCAATAAACAACTACTAGTGTACACCATACTATTCATAACACTTAAAATTTAGACAGTTATCATTAAGAAATTCTCTGTATAATTGGAAGAGGGAATATAAAGAGGTTTTTTTTTAAGATTTTATTTATTTATTTGACAGAGAGAGACACAGCGAGAGAAGGAACACAAGCAGGGGGAGTGGGAGAGGGAGAAGCAGGCTTCCCACGGAGCAGGGAGCCCGATGCGGGGCTCGGTCCCAGGACCCTGGGATCATGACCTGAGCCGAAGGCAGACGCTTAACGACTGAGCCACCCAGGTGCCCCAGAAGAGGGAATATAAAGAGTTAACAATCTAATTTTACTCAGCAAATATGATTGCTGTTCCTACTTGATTTCAGGCACACACAAAGCTGTATTTTTCAGAAGTTCAAATGCAATTTCCCCTTAATTTTATTTTCTTATCAGGGTCACATTAGAAGCAATAAAATTCATTTTCTCTCTGGAGTTGGAAACACAGTGTCAATTTTATATCCTCATCATTGGTTATCTTTTGGAAAAAAATGTACCACTAAAGTTTGAGGATGAGGGTATAATTTGTAAATGAAGAGAAATAAAATAGAATCATACAGGATAGACTCATAAATTTAGGTTTAAGAAAGTCTAGTGATTTCACAAATTAGCTGATAATCTGGTAACTTGAGAAGTTACAAACATCATATTTTTCCTTACCTTCTAGAAATTATACCAAGTGTGTTGCCATTAATTACTACTGAAAACATGGCCAGAACCTCTCACCTCGCTCTTGTGTTTACATCGTGTAGGGACAGCAATTACAGACCCACACAATTTTAGAGAGTTGGATCTTAGAAATCAGGAGTGACCCAGTGGTTGTCTACCTGCACTCTTTGGGGACTTCTGAGGGTGAACCTAGGTGGGTTTGGGATCCAAGAATATACTTAATAGGACCCCAGGGGTCTTCTCTCCAGGCTTCACTAATTTTATTTAAGTTTCTAAGTAGAACCTTATTTTTTTAAGGTTACTATGGTTAAAACAATAAGTTTGAAACCACTAAACTAGCCCATTTCTTTTATTGTTCAATGAAAAAACTGAAGCTCAGATATTTAATGGGTCTTGCTCAAGGTCACACAAAGGGTGAGTCAGAAAAGTACTCAACAACTTAATGTCTATTCCCTCATTTCAAAATACTCCTCAAAGAAGTCCACAGAAACAATTAATGGATGGATAGGTGGTTGGATGCATGGCTATAGGGAAGGATGGATAAATGATTGAGTGAATGTATAAATGTGTGCATGTTATGACCATTTGATCCAGATGCATCCATGCTGAAGTACATTTACAGTGCATGGTAAGGAAACAAATTGGTCATCAGAGGTCTTAGTTGCAAATCTCAGCTCTGCCATTTATTAGTTATGAGAACTTGGGAAATTTTACAAAATGGAGTTAAAATATATTTCCATTATGGTTATAGTAAGGAGTCAATTATATATTGTTCAGAAGATCCCAGGTGCAGCTTCAGTACCAGAAATGTTAGTAGATAATAAATAATAATTGCATGACAAAACCCAGGGCCTTGACAGAGAAACAAAATTTTTAACTAAATAGGATTTTAATAAGAAGTGCAAAACTAAGCAAAACAAAACAATAAATCAAACCAGATAAACACCCCAAATAGAAAATAGATTATTCTCCAATTCCTTATTATTCCTTATTATTTCTCCATCTCCACTCTGTGATCTATGGGGCTAGGATCCTTTGCCTTCTAACTTTGTTTGAATTCAGCCAATAGGAGACACCAAAAGAGGACAGACAGGCGGGAGGACAAAGATGTCTGTGCATTTCTTTTCTTGCTCCTTCCTGCTTGGTACTGCAGTTCTGGTGGTGGCTGCATATTACACTTTACCAACCCTGCTTCCTCCTCTTACTCCTTCAGGGGTCTTAGGTTACTAGCACTAGCAAACACTTCCCTCTGTTGCAGGTTCTTCATCCCTTATGTTGGTTCCCTTAACTTTGCCTGTACTTCTGTAAATACACCTTTATCAAATTTCATTCAAAAAAAAATTTCATTCAGAGTCCCAGGTAGATAGGCCTTATAGTCCCTGTTAAGACCATGAATGCTACACTGTTGGGGTAAACATTTAATGATGAAATTAAATAGCCTCACAAGGCCTTCAAAAATGAATAAGTTGAACTGATCCAGTGGATTAAATGTAGGTACCAATGACACACATGGGCAAGAGTCTGGAGAGGGTAAAAGGAGACCTTTCCAAACCACTGCATTCCTCCTCTTCTACTCAATGACTTGCCTTATCTTTTTTTAAAGATTTTATTTATTTATTTGACAGAGAGAGAGACAGTGAGAGAGGGAACACAAGCAGGGGGAGTGGGAGAGGGAGAAGCAGGCTCCCCACTGAGCAGGGAGCCCAATGTGGGGCTCGATCCCAGGACCCTGGGATCATGACCTGAGCCGAAGGCAGCCACTTAATCGAATGAGCCACCCAGGCGCCCCTACTTGCTTTATTTTTCATGTTGAAAGAATAAACTTGAAGCAAATGAAGCAGGTGGGATGGTATTTAAGAGTTCAAAGCTTTATTCAATCTCAAATGCAAAGGAATTTGTTGCTGCGGCTGGATCTGGGGCCCATGACTTGTCCTCAGTTCATCTTGCTGCGCAGAGGTAATTGGGCTGAGGTTAAGAACATGTTGCCCAGAGAGTCATAGTCAAATCCAGAAAGAACCGGGCAAGTTAATGACTATGCTACCTCCAAGCCTAGCTTCCTCTCCACACAGCCTGTGGCTGAAATGAGTTGTTTCAGTATCCCTTTTCCTTTCTTCTCATGAACATCATAAACTAACTAGTTGGGAAATGAACATGTCACATTCTGTCCCGAGTTAATAGCTGACTATGCTTTGAGACGTTTTCACGGATGTCTTAAGAAAGCAGGCTCATAGTCAAATTGCATTGCCTTCTTTAATAATCTAGTACATGCTCTTGTTAAAAGTAACATATTGCATTCAAAGACTAATCTGCTAGACATACTACACTCAGCTCAGGGTTTTTTGCAGTGTATCATTGCTAGCTCTCTCATTTCCTTGGCATTCCAGTCCCAGGATTTTGTCCCATGTACCATCCTATAAAAATCATGTTCTTCAATGACTGTCAAAACTACTGCCTCTACAGTGAACATACTTGTTAGTACTTGTTAAGATTCTACCCTTTCCATGGACATGGTTCCTATGACCTGAAATCTGTTGAGAGAGATCTGTGAGGCCTTTTGTCTGCATCTTTATATACTGCCTGTGCTGAGCTTTCTACCTCCTGGGCTCTGTCTACCTGTCAAAATACCCCATTGTCTCTTACTAAACTTCCCTCACCTGCCACAGCAGGTTTCTGTTGCCTATCACTAGAGTCTAGACTTTCTGCTTTCATCCTTATCTACTGCTGCTCTTACTTTTTAGCCTCTACCCCATGACAGTACCTGTTCTATTCTAGGAGGTGTGCCTATTTCCTCCTCCTGACCTTCCCATTTACTCCTTCAAGTCTGGCCACATTATGAGAGAGGATCATTTTCAATTTCATTTAGTTTGCACTGAACTGCCCTAGCCAGTTGACTGGATCCTGAATTTGTCATAATGAATCATAGGTACTTATCATAATTTAAAGTAGTATCTTCTAATTTGTTAGTAGGTTTGGGAACTATTCCAGACCTGAGCTAGAATCCTGGTTCTACTTGTGACTTGGAGTGAATAACCTCTCTAATTATAGATTCTGGATCTTCAAAACTTAGTGAAGATGATGCTCAGATTAAGCAAGGCATATTTCATTGGCTCTAAGACACTGTTGATTTTAAGGCATATTTTTGGAAAATTAAAATTTGAGAGAAATGCACAAATTAGAATTGATGCAGTAACGTGTGTTCAACACCTCAGCTCAATACCTGCACAGGAATAAGTGCCCAGTGGATAGGTACTCACTTCTCCTCCTTTGTCTTTGTGACCTCCCTTCACTCTACTGTCTCTTTCCTCTTCAAAAATCAATGAAAGTTACAAAACAACACCAGAAAGGAAAGTAGGGGATGAATAAAAAGATTTATTTTTGCTTAAACAGAGGCTTTTTGTCACTTAAAGTCTAAACATAGTAGTGATCCCAAAAATACTGTTTTCTGGAGAAAATGGTTGTTCTGCTTTTAGAACTAGGGAACATTTCATGGGCCAAGAATAAAATAAAGTTTTTCACTTAAGAAAACAGGGATGTTGCTTAACTTTCATCATATTATGCCCAAGATCATAGTATGTCTCTTGCCACAGGTATGTTTAGGGCGACATTTCATTTTTTAAATACAGAAATAATGTTTTTGCATAGTAGGCATCTGCATGTATAGCAGAAAGGCCTGTAAAGATAATCAAGACTAGATTACAGGGAAAATTTTGATCATGACAATTAGTTCAGACTTTTCTCTTAAAAGTGACGGTGGGGGGCATGGAATGATTTTATGTAGAGATGAATGAGATAATCATACTTGCATTTCCAAAGAAATCATTCAGGGCAATGTGATGAAGAACTGAATGAATGAAAATAGAGGTACTCTAAATCTACATTGGAGCCCAAACCACAAAGGGTCTTTGATTTCCAAGTCACGGTAAGTGCATGATGGAGGAGCAATGGAGCAAAAGCAAACTAACACAGGGAATTCCAGCACACATGTATTCCCCATCAAGCAGGAAGAAGAAAAAAAAAAACTGACTTTGTTATATACAGTTGTTTATTGCTTTAAAATTCAGGTTTCAAAGAAAAGATCCTAAAAGGACAAAAAGCACTAACTATGTTAGGTCAGGTTGAGATACTCAATGAAAGGTATGATTTTGTGATAGTAATGTTTATAGTGCTTAAAGTTCCTATAAAAACAGAAACTCCACAGGTACATGTAGCAAGGATCTAGGGATTAAGATAGCCCATGGAACACCTGGATATCAGGCCCATGTACCGAGTCTTATTTGCAGACTTAATAGGCGTCTTAGGGGAAATATCGAAAGCGGTTTTAGGACTAATGATTTCTAGCTGGAAGAAAATGCCTGGGAAGGTATTCCCTGGGAGGGAATTCTCTGAATCACTCCAAATAAGAACAAAAGCAGGGTATCTTGGCCTTTCTCGAGTCACTTATTTATGTTTGGTGGACAAGATTGTACCATTGAATGTCATCTAGTCTAGTCTCAAGGAGCTTTCTACAGCTTTCTCAGAAAGATTTCCTTTAGAGAGTTAGTGATGTATACTGAAAGAGTGTCCATGGAATAGTGGCTAATTAATTATAGAGTCTCTAGGGCTAAAATAAATAGGCAGAACAAATTAAGAACCTTTCCGATTTAATTTAAAAAAAAATCCTGTCTGGAAACCAAAGCTTGATTGATATATCTTCAGGGCCCTCCATTGACTTTGGAAGCAATATAAACCATATTATTGTGTTTGGTCTAGACTTACTGACCAGTGACTTGAAAGCTTCTAGCTTTAAGTACGGTCCAGAGCAAGAGAAGGCCTTTCTGCTGTGCTTTGCCACAGTACATAACAGCTCCGCCAGTTGCTCCCTATTGAGCTTATCCAGTGATGCTCTAAGTGTTGGTGTAGGCTAGGAAGCTATATGGAATCTACAGCATGTCTCGGAAAGCATAACGTGATGGAGGTCTCCAGGATTTGGGTCAACTCAACAAATATTGGGAACCTAATATGGGCCAGAAACTGTTCTAGGTGCTTGCCATATGTCAGTGAATATAAAAGAGATGACATCAAAGAGTTTACATTCCAGTGGGGAGAGAAGATAATAAAAAATAAAAACAATAAATAAATAAGTAAATTTTATAGTATATTAGAAAGTGGTAAGTGCTATAGAAAAGAGTAAATAGAGTAGAGCAAGGTGATAAGGATTAGGAGGTGGGGTGGGGGGAGCTGAGAATGTGAGACTGAAGCCAAGGCTTGAGGGAGGTGAGACAGTTAGCCCTGTGGATATGGAGACGGGGAGATTTAAGACAAAGGCAGCAACCAGAAGAGGTTTTGAGGCAGGAGTGTACATATATGATGTTTGAAGAATGGCACAAAAACCTATTTGGTTGAGAGAAAAGAGTGAGAAGGAAAGTAGAAATTACAGAAGTAGAGGTCAGGGCCAGATCAAATAAGGCTTTTACTTGGATTATGAGAGAAAGGATTCAGTGGTGGCTCCCTAGGACCAACTTCAAGCAGATCCTGTGACATGAATATTGAGGGAATCCAAGGAATTTTCTGGAGTACTTTCTGATGCCCATGTCCAGTGGTAGATGGCAAGAAAAGTTTCTGTCCTATTCAGGATCTCAAGAATTAGATCCATCAAGAATAAAGATTTGAGTTCCCATTTTGGGTAAAGATATCAACTAGCTGAGATACAGGCTGAAGGCTTATCAGGTAATTGGGTACAACCTGTTTAATAACAATACTATCTCCTGCCATGCACTAAGGAACATCACGAAATTGTGATGACACCTTCTGAAGCTGTCTTAAAGTTAAGCAAACCTGGTCTGCTGCTATGTACTAGTGGTGGAACCTTGGACAAGTTACAGAGCTCCCCTAAGCTGCAGTTTCTTTCTTTATAAATCAGGGCTAAAGGACCTACTTGAAAAGGTTGCTGAGAGTATTAAATGAGATGATGCCTGGCATAAGACTTAGTGGAGTCTTACTTTATTATTAATAAACCAATATCATGTACTCCAAGGTACAGCATTACTATTTCATTGGCCTCAGATAGAAGCATGGATAATTCATCTATAGGCAGAAAGGTAGAGTATTTGAGTGCAGATTCTAGTAACAGGGAGTCTGCGGAAGGCTTTTCTTATTGCTTCAATTCACTCAATGAGTTGAAAGGATCATCAGCTGAGAGTCGGAATGGGTGAAGCTGAGAGTGGGGAGGGTTTGAGGAGAGGTGAATGTGTAAAATACTCATCTCCAATTTTAGGAGAGTGAATGGACTTGAAATGTATAGTGTGATTGCCTGGAGAAAAGTCATGCCTTTTATACAAGTAAAAAGTTGCATCTGACTAGTGTCTGAATCTGAGAAGAAACTAAATCTATAGAGCATGTAATATCATATTTACACCACATGGGATTCAGGTGACTAAGTGGCCCAGGATGTCTATCGTGAATGGTGTATCTGATCTTCCTAGTTTAAAATCAGGCATGCCCTGCCCTGCTGTGTTCTGTTATGAGGAAAAGTACTCAAACAAGTCTTGAGGTCTCAATTAGAAGGCAGGGGCTTTGGGCCCACACCTCTAGGGTGCAGGCTCCTGCTTTCTACTCTTTCTCTGCAACCCATTTCAAGGGCCTCATTGAAAGTTTCTTAGGAGCAGCCTTCTGAAAGCAACCAGGAAATAGAGTAACTAATTATGGCTTTATATCAGGAGTGGAAATGGAGAGTCTAGTGTCAGCAGCTGTGACAGTGATGTCACCACCAACAAACTGGTTTTGTATGTGACCTCGGTTGTGGTCCTGGCAACTGCCTAGCTTTCCTTGTTCTGCCTGTTTGACAAACCTTGTTCTGTAGGTTCCTGGTGGTTGCGTGAACTACCTCATATCCTTTCCATAAAATCATCTCCTTTTTATGGGAGCTTGGAACAAAGAGGCCTGATTAATAGATATAGTGACGGAATACTACTTGCATGAAGTAAAAAGATCACTGACCTTAAAAGCAACATAATCAATCAGAAAGACATTGCAATGCAAATGGGAGTTAGTGTAAATGCATCATCAAATACCTCAGAGAAAAATGCTTACACTAAGCATGGGTTTCAGAAATTGGCTGGAGTACACGTTATGTTCCATGAGATCAGGCTTGTATGAAGAACAATTAGAGCACCCTTCAAGACAAATGCAGAGTTCAAGAAATGTTTTGTGATAATGATGCCCAGGAGCCAATAAAACTGGGATGCGAGTGTTCTTAGCAGCGTGATTCATCATAGACTCAAACTAGAAACAACAATATATCCATCAGCAAATGGAAAAACAAACACAGTATAACAATATAATAGAATACTATTCAGTAATACAAAAGAATTGAACTACTGATATTGGCAACCCATGTGTGAATCTCAGAAAACATTATATCAACTGAAAAAAGGCAGACTCAAAAGAGTGTATACTATATAATTCCTTTTATATGAACTTCTAGAATTGGCAAAACTAATCGGTACTGAGAGCAATCACATCCATGGTAGCTTGAGGCAAAGGTGGTGGGGAAAGACTGCAAAAGGTCACAAAGCAATTTACTAGATGGAAATGTTGTATAGCTTGTGGTGGTCACTTCAATTATCATAAAAACATTACACATAAGGGGCGCCTGGGTGGCTCACTGGGTTAAGTGTCTGACTCTTGGTTTCAGCTCAGGTCATGATCTCAGGGTCGGGAGATCGATGAGCCCTTTGTTGGGTTCTGCACTGGGCATGGAAACTGCTTGAGATTTTCTCTCTCTCTCTCTCCTGCTGCCCCTCCCCCCACCACATGTTCTCTCTCTCTAAAAAAAAAAAGAAAGAAAGAAAAGAAAAGAAAAAACATCACACTTAAAAATGTGCATTTCATTGTATGTAAATTATACTTCAACAAAGTTGGTTTTAAAAAATTACGTGTGGCTAGGTACAAATGTATGGTAACATGAGCTCTGACTTAACAATCAGCATAATCTGGTGTACACTTTGAAATCAAACAGCTGAGTCTGAATCCAGGACATTCCATTCATCTATTACCTATGTAACCTTGAATAAATTACTACAGATTTTAGAAAATTGGTATCCTTCTATATTTTTACAGTGAGGATTATAGGAGAAACTGCCTAACATATAGTAGAAACTCAAGAAATAATGGTCTCAATAAGCAACTGAAGTGGACCATGGTGCTTTTAGTAACCCTACACACAAACTTCTGAGCAGAACAGATGTTAGCAACTCCTTTCTTGGAGACAAGAGATTGTCTATGGGACAAGAAATCATCATTAGACTGAATTTCCACTATATAAAATACACATGAAAAGAAGTCTAAAGCTTACGAGGTGGTCTGATGTGAGACTAAGGATTCATATCTGACACACCTATTAAGCATAACATAAATCTGATGAAAGATTCCAAAATTGTGCATGGTTGGAGCATTTCCTTTGGAATCAAGACAGTCCTGGTTTGCTGCTATTTATTAGGGAAGGACTTTGGGCATGCAAGTTCCTTTTCTAAGCTTCAGATTTTCATCTGTAAATGGGAGTGTATAAAATACCTCAAAGGGTTGCTATGAGAATTAAATGAAATAATACAAAGCATTTACACAGTATTATTTTGTAATTGTTAAATCAATATCTTTTCTACATTTATTTAACTGATTTATCCATTATGGTACACTTATTATTTGTAATAGCTTTCCTCTAAATAACATATAGAGTAAGTCTTGCTTTCTAGTATTTTAATGACTTTGGAGGAGCAAGAAAGTATGTTGTAGGAAATTAATAGTTTTATTGTATGGTTCCAGTTATAACAATAAGCTTACTATGTTAAAACATATTTTAGGCTCACCATACCTACAACTACAAAGAAATGGGAATCTTCTGAAGAGGAAGATTATCAGAGCTTCTCTTGACAATTATCTTAGGAATCATCCCAGAAGAATCTTCAAGCAGTTAAGCACTATTAACAACTTGTATGGCTACCTCTATCTCTGGAACTGGCAGGTGCTGGCTAGAACAGCTTGCCTGAAGTAGATGCTACCTAGACCATAAATTCTTTCAGATTTAATTCATCTTTCTATCCCTAGTGCCTGACACATAGTATATACTCAACAGTTAGGTGGGTGGGATGGGGTGGGGAGAGTAAAAGCAAATAGTACCAATAAGAGCTTATATAAAAGAACTTGTGCTTGTCCTCAAGGCCCCTTTCAGAGAAAATTATGGGAATGATTAGTAACCATTTACGAAATGGTTAGGAACCAAAATGACAGGAAATATTGAAAAGAGCACACCTAGAGAGCATGGAACATGAGCAACAGAGGCTACCTAATTTATACAGGAAGCAGTTATAATTAGTGGAAAAATATACTGTGTGGTTGTGAAGATAAGAGTCTTCCCCTAGGATTTATTTAAGATTGGTGTAGGTAATTGAACCATGCGAAAGGTAAAGAAGTCACATTTTAACACCTAAGAATCTACACTATTAATTGGTAAAATCGAATATGAAGAGGATAAATAAGCTGAGACCAAACCTTATCATTCTTTATGCAACTCTGAAGACTTAATTTCAGGATACAAAAGTACTCGAAGAGTATTTTGTAATTACAAACCAATAAGAAAATCCATCCAGGAGGAATAATTATATAATTTCTGCATGGCTTCATTGTGCGAGGCCTAGAGAACGGGAATAAATAGATCCCTCTATCATTATGACTGCTGTAGGCAGTGACTCACCATTACAAATGGGACCACATCCTAGAATAGTTTTCTGTCCCTTTGCATATCATGTAAGAAATTAAGCAGACTATATTTCCAGTTACTTAATAAATTTTTAGAGACCCCCAAACCTAATTCAGTTTTGGAGATTTTTGCCAGTAAAACAAGATCAGCAATAGAGTGAAGCTATTATTAAAAATACAAGAATTTTCTGCTTTAAAATGTTTTTTGTCTGCCTTAAATTGTTCGTCTTTACTGGTGGGAAGTTAATTTATATCTTCAGTGACCTGTAGTTTCATAAATATTTATAGTAGCAAAATGCCATCTGTGTAAATAATTGGGGTTTAGTTTCTAAATTCTTGAGACTAACACTATAAATCGCATTAAGAAACATTTCACTTGCTCCAATCCTGCTGAGTTTTAATCAATGAATATTATAACAACCTCATTATAATCTGCATAATATTAATAAATGATGGCACTGAGAGACTACAAATTTAACAGATAACAAAGAACCAACATGATTATAAAAAAGTTATTCTAAAAACAAAAATAAAAACCCTTAATCTTTTAACCCTCAATCTATCACCATATGGATTGAGAATTTGTAAATTTTTGCGTGATAAGTTATGTTTATTTACTCAGTTGCATTAGTATTTCCAGCAAAGCTTGTGGCTGGAGAAAAAAAAAAAGTAGGGTTTCCTTTCAGTACAAGCCTTGGTAATCTTTCACCAAAGAGCCATCTCAGCCTTCAATGTTTTGCTTGAGGATGACAAATAAGAAAACTGTAAAGGGCAGCAGTAAAGGAGTGAGTGGTGATATAATCAGACAATCTTATTAAGCCATTCTGCAATGCAGAATCTTGCTCATGTTTACCCTACAACCCCCCTTCAGTTTCACTTACTTGTTCTAAATTCACATGCTAGGAATTCAAAGACAAATGGAACCAGGCCCTGGGTTGGAGGACCACGTAGTCTCTGAAATTTCACATATGATTATATGAGGTCTGGACTCTGCCATGTGGGACAATGGTGACCCTGGTGGATTCCAGCTATACTTGGACTATCTGGCCAGATCCCAGTTCTGCTCTTTGCCTGTGACAGACCCCTAACAAGCATATTACTGAAGCAAGCCAGCTCCTGGCAACATGAATGAAGGTCATTATAATAGGTGATCTACATCTCATAGTATCATTTATTATTAACCCACCTAAAGGATTTTTGTTAAGAGGAAAGGATTACAGAATTCTTGGTATACCTAGAATGCCCATCTTCTACTTCTTGCTGCTTCCTCCATCTTCCCTTTCAGGGTTACCAGAACGCCTCCATTCTTTTGTTACCAGGCTACATCTGGGATGAGAGGTTGGAGGGTGGAGCTGGGCTGCATCATCCCGTAGAGGTTCTGTTTGTGCTCCAGGCCAAGCCGCCCCCTGATGTTGACCATTCAGGGACACAGAAATAGAAGTCCTCTGAGAGATCAGTGGAACCCACTCCATACTTGGATTTCACTCCTATAGTGTATATTACAAGTTTCCCTGAAGGAAACTGGCTGGGGAGGAGAAACAAAAAGAGGCTCCTGACAGAAAATACCCATGTGTGAGGATGCCTGGCAGTGTCGGCCATGGTGAGGAGCAGCAGAGGTTCTGGGGGAAAAAACAATTGTGCCTAACCATTCAACTTCCCCCCAACCCCACCAGTGTCCTGGACGGGTTTACAAACTCCTGACTCCTGGCATGTTG
This sequence comes from Halichoerus grypus, assembly GCF_964656455.1. Taxonomy (NCBI): domain Eukaryota; kingdom Metazoa; phylum Chordata; class Mammalia; order Carnivora; family Phocidae; genus Halichoerus; species Halichoerus grypus. Next base: position 134,450,982 of record NC_135716.1, read on the forward strand.
CTTCCACTCCTTTTCCCTTTACCCCTATAATTACTGTAAGTGTCTAGAGGGGCCCCAGCAGGAGGACAGATACTATTGTGTAAAGGACCGCCTTGAAGAACAACTGAACAGAATTGGTCTGAGTGCAGAGAAATACCAGCAAAGGCAGTAGGGAATGGACTCAAGGGAATACGATTTGAGATCTGACGAGAAAGAACCATTTACTAGTTGTATGACTTTTCTGTTTCCTTTTTTTTCATATGTAAAATAGGGAAATTAATAATAATACCATGTTTCCCAACAGCTGTGATGATCAAATGAAATATCTATGAAAGTATATTACAACCAGTGGCACATTGTAAACACATTAATAAATATTATTCCACAGTGAGAGTAAGATTATATAAAGATCTCAACAATAATAGAGCAGTAAATACACGCTACCTACTGTGATTGTTATTTTGCGGTTATTATTGATAAAAACAAGCCATGAATGAGAATATTAATGCTGAAATATTAATCGGAAAAACCAAGATTAAAAATCTAATAAAAAGAACGATCTTAACAACATTAAAACAGTACATAAGCTTAAAGGGAAGCCAGAAGAAAATCTATCAAAATGTTATCAGTAATTATCTCTAGGTAGAGGAATTATAGTTTTAAAAGGGAGATTTACTGCAATGTTTGCTCAGTATCCTTTTTTTTTTTTTTTTTTTTTTTGAGGAAATCTGCCCCTACCCCTGGCCTATTTAGGTGCAGTGGAAGCAACTATGTTCTGTCCTCATACTACCTCATCCCAGCTTGGGCCGTACATGATTGGGCTAAGGATGGGCTATGTAAGTTGGGCCCATGAGTCTCTTTCTAAAGAGTCTAGGTATGGAATGGAGAGAGAGTGTGATAAATAAGCTCTCTATATAACTAAGGCATAAATTCTAAAACTTGGGAGCTTTTTGCCCATGCTTTCTGTCATGTGGGCTGGAAAAAGACTGGTAAGACACAGAAGGAGTGCAGAGAGGAGCAGAGAGAGGCCACATTAAGTCCTAATGGTCTTTGAAACTTTGAAAACACCTGCATTCCTATCACAGTTTCTCCAAGCTACCTCATTATCTGTACAATACATATCCCTTTTGGCTTTACCTAGCTTGACTATGGTTTCTCAGTATTTTCCCAAATACAAAGAGATTTTTTTAAAAAATACTTTTTGTTATTTTCATAAATTTCCATATTGGGCATAAACTCCTTTTATAACCAGAAAAACCATATTTAAAAAATAGCTGTGTACATGATGAGTGCATGTAAAGATAAGATGTAGAACTTTAACGCCAGCTATTTTGCAATCGTTCAGGAGAGTGGATTTGTAAATCAGGCGTAATAAATGACCTCCACATCCAGGACTCAATAGGAAGGGGACCTGGGGCTCACTGGAGAGTGTTAGGCACTTGGTTAGCTCCTAAGTCTCCAGATCCAAATTAACATTAGTAACATTAATAGTATATTAATACAAAGCCTCAGCCTACTTGATCTCCACTTACATTCTTCTTGCAACTGAGTCCTTACTTGTAGTAGTTATGAACTTGGTCCAAAAAAGCTCTTTGTGAAGAAAGTACTAAAAGCAGTATGATTTCTTTGGCCTGCTCTCTTTATTCCATTCAAGCACACTAACTTGCCAACTCAACCGAAATCTGTTCCTTCCTATTGCAGTGAAACAGTGGTAAATTTTGAACAGAAATATACAGCAGTAGGGTCTTCCTTTTCTTTCTCAAATTATATACTAATGCACTTCAAATGCTCTGAAAATAAATCCCAAGTTGTTAGGGACTCTAAATTTTATCATCTATTTCTTATTTGCCTTAGCCTTACATTTTAAATTAGTTTATTTTTTATTTTGATCTTTTGAGAGAAAAAATGAACTTATACAAAATATGGATTCCAAGTCCCAGATAGTGGATTTTGAAGAAACCAATGCTCTTTTGGTTTTGTATCTCCCTCATCAGCACATAGGAAAAGAGTAAAGGAGGCTCTTTATTGTCGTTTCACTGGCCTATCTATAGACTATCTCAATTCAGCTTTAACTGTGAGAAATGCCATTCCTGAATATTCTACTTAATAAAACAATACATATGATGTGTGTCTCTGGGTGATTTTTTTTACTCTCTCTAATAATTGGAAAGACTGCTGCTAGCTATGAGATATTAACATCTATAAGTTATTTTGTTTTTTTATTTGGGAGAAGTGAGTTGATTTATTATCTATTAGAGCCAAGATCATGGCTCTAGGCCAAGCATACAATTAGATACAGTCCCTTTCTAAGTGCAGAAAACATGGAGAAAAAAATAAAAATACAAGTTCTTCAAATATATTTTTTATTCCAAATAAAGAGATCTAATTCAGGCCATAAGTGGGAGAATCACAAATATCTAAACTTTCCAGCTCCATAATTAGATTACTAAGAGTGATATTCCTATTTGATAAATTCAACAGACACTGCAGTGCCACAAACAGATCCAGATGCCAATCTCTGAAATCTGATTTAGCAAAATAGATTGCTTGTATGATTTCAGATTTCTATGGTCTTTATTCCCTTTTTGTTGTTTTCTTTACCTTGAACTCCTGCTTAGTGTTCTTTTGTTGTTGTTGTTCTACTTTTCCATTTAGTGACAAACTTTCTCACCAATCAAGACAGCATGATCTTCATCTAAAAAAGGAATGTGAGGGGACAAAGTGCCTCTAGAATTTTCTTGTGTTCATAATGAGGCAGTTGATATTTTCCCTACAGAGACATGTTGGCCTAAGGTCTATATCACTGTGCAGAAGTCCTTCAGGTCTGAAGTTTTGATGCCAAAACAGGACAAGGGCCTCAACCCTTCAGGATTCCAGGTAGTATCTCTTTGAGGGAGTAGCAATGTCTGAATCTCAGTGCTGTAGACTGTTGATGCAAGAAGGCTTTGGATAACCTTCTCTCATTTTAAAGATGAAGCAGTTAAGGTGCAGAAAAGTAACTTGCCTGAAGTTATCTAACTTGTAAAAGAGCTGGCTCCAAACCTAGGACTCCTGATTCCTAGTCCAGATTTTTTCACCATGCTATTTGGCCTTGGCAGACTGTCATCAATTTTCAATTTTTAAAGATATAATTTTTTTAAACTTAGTTCTTTAAAAAGAAACACATTCTCAGAGGTTTATAGCTTTGTGTCATTATCAAGTGATCAATATCACTCTTGAAAAGAAATTCAACAAAATGTTTTATCAAAGAGTTTCAGCCACTTCTTGCAGGGGTCTCTTAAGACCATTGCACATACTAGTTTTGTCAATCATATTAATAGCTATTCCTTACTAATGAGATGGGCAAAGGAGAAGGAGAACTGAAGGTGGAGGAGGTAATAAAGTTACCAAGAACCCAACAGTGCCAGGAGTCTTAGGAGCTAGGTAACATATTTCCAATTTAGGGGTGCCTGGGTGGCTCAGTCGTTAAGCGTCTGCCTTCGGCTCAGGTCGTGATCCCGGGGTCCTGGGGTCGGGCCCACATCGGGTTCCCTGCTCCGCTGGGAGGCCTGCTTCTCCCTCTCCCACTCCCCCTGCTTGTGTTCCCTCTCTCGCTGTGTCTCTCTCTGTCAAATAGATAAATAAAATCTTAAAAAAAATTAAAAAAATAAAAAAACATATTTCCAATTTAAAGAAAAGAAAACTAAGGTTAGAGGGGCTGAGTAACTTTCCCAAGGATCTACTTGTATGACAGACCTAAGATCTCTCAATCACTTTGATTCCAAAGCTCATGTTCCTTGAGTCAAATATTTGTAAATCAAGTACAAAGACAGGGAAAGGTGCTCTTTAGAAAGATCAGCATATTACTTACAGACACTCATTTCTACATCCCTGACATAAAAATTTTCCCTATATTACTCCTCTGGCCCTTTGGCAATGTTCCCCATGGAAGAAGGTCAAGCACTTAAGAAGACTCCTATTAGTCATGTTGTTAATAAATAAAGCAATGTTATTTAAACCTCTGGGTGCTTGTGTCAGTCAAAAATATCACTGATTTTCTCTCCCACATAGGGAAATGTACACAAGGTCATGGAAGTCTTGGAAAAATATAAATTTTTCAGAGTAGCTCTGCTCTCCTTGTGCCAGGGTGACTTTTGATGGGCTCTGGAAGGTCACCTTAGTCACATTTAATTTGTCATTCTCAGATTGCTCATCAGGGAAAACTAGTCATTAAGCTCCAAGCAGTTAAGTTTTGTACCACTGACTATTCATTTTAGGAAACTAAAACTTTCAGAAAAAAAGTTTTTAAAAGATAGGCAACAAATGGATAACAGAAATGTTTCTGGGAAGATGAGTGCAAATCAAAATTTGGTTTAATTTTTTTAAATCTAGTATTAATACTGACTCTTTAAAAATTAATAGCAATGACTCACAGTTACATGGAATTCAATAGTTGACCAAATATTTTCAGATGTATACTCTCATTCAATTCTTACAAGGAACCCTTCAGTAAAATTCAAACATTCAGTGAGTGTTAATATATATAATGAATTGGGCTAGGCTCTGGAGGTACCAAAATAAATAAGAATGGTCCTTTCTTATCCTCAAGGAATTTGTCATTTTTATTATTATCATCTTATATAACATAGTAGGTTAGTAAAGCTCATAAAGAAGAAGATAGTTGTCCACTGAGTCCAGTTACATCCAGGACTGAAGCGGGAATAGTTTTGATACCAAAATTTATTCTAGTCTTACTACACCAAGCTTCCACTCAGCATGAGAGTAGAAATTTAGAGGAAAGTGACCACAGTTTTTCTTTTTAATCGTCTCCCTTAATTTACTAGTTTTTAGTTTATGACTTTGGTAAATTCGAGATTTTTAAGGCAATGTGCACTCTTATAATCACTCATGCTGTTAATACAATGCTTCCTATTTATATTGTTAAAAAAAAAGGTTTTCACCATATGTTTGCTTAAAGAGAAACAGAGTCCAACTTGTCATGTTCATGCAATTCACTGGGTACAATAACTAACTAACTATGTATGCTATATTTATTATCCTGGGAGTCACAGCTGAGAAGATAGAAGACTTGAGGAGAGTTCAGATGTGCAAAAGGAAGGTGATTAAAAGGTTGGGCAAAAAGAAATTATGAAGAAAGATTCAAAGAATTTGGCTTTAGGATATGAGCTGAATAACGTCTTGATAACAATCTTCATGTACACGAGGAGTTATTATACCAGCTGTTTTTTACCTCTGAGGACGGAAGAAAATGAATTCAAACTGCAGCCCTTGAGATTTAGGGTAGCTATGAAAAATGATTTGCTGACAGGTGAGATTGGCAGTTAATGGAATAAGATACCAGGCGAAATTGTGGAATCTCCCTTAAAAGACAAAAAAATATTTCTAATCTCTATAGTTCAAATGTGACATGGCTCCAGGCAGAAGGGTGGACTAGATAACTTCCCAAGGTTCCTTTCAGTTCAACGACTCTATCACTCTGATGATCTCAGCCACCAAAATTATCTTGCCACGGTGAAAGCCAGCTTGATGCTAAAATTCATAGTACCTAAAGTCTCCTTTTTACTTTGCTAATAGTTCCATATAATCATTTAGAAATAATAGCCTCAATTTATGGTTTCCCTCCAAATGTCAGCTAGAATCAATTTAAAGGTGACTTAATTAATGTTCCTAAAGGTTAAAAGGCCAAATGTAGGACATTGCTAATATTTCAAAATCTGTTACCCCTCTCACTTATTAACTTTCATTTTAATCCCAAACCATGTAGAACCCCGTAAAGATTATCATTATAAAGCTCTGAGATGATAATATCCTCTACAATTACCCCCAAAAGCTTTCTCTCACCAAATTAAGTTGATTTAGGACTTTAGAGGTTGCTCAGAAACAAATCAAACATAGCAGAGGGATAGGAAGTATGGTAAAACCAAGATATTCCATCTAGCTCATTTACTTGACAACCAAGAAATACGTTTATGATATTTAAGGAATTATGCAGGATCATACAGATTAGTAAAATACAAAGTTGAGAACAAAATTCAAGTCTTTTGGCTCCCTATACAGTAGTGACAGTTTTATAAAACACATTTTTCACGTCAAAAAACCAAACTAAAGGTAAATTAAAAAAATTATGTTTCAAAATATATCCAGATACTTAAAAGACTGGACAAAGAACCTGAAATTCCTTTTCTGTGGAAACATCTCACTCTTCTCTCTACACTATAATGAAATCAAATATCTTCCTCCACTGACAGGTATTTTTAAGAGTCATTCCATTAATATGTGGCTACCATATTCTAGTACCATACACAAATAAAATGCATATTTTCTCTAATGGGTTTGTTATATACTAATTGTCAATTTTCCATAACTGTAAAAAAATAGGCTTTGGAGGCAGAAAAATGAGTTAACTTGATTTTACCAACTCTTAATATCTATCTGACTTTGGGGAAGTTACTGAACCTTTTTATTTCCCCATCTGCAAAATGAAGGTAGTATTATTTACCTAGATTGACTGAGATATTACTATATGTTAAATACTTAGCACAGGCCTGGCAAACACAAGTGCTCAGTAAAATATAAATGCTGCTTCTATTATTATTAATTATTATTATTATTATTATTATTCCCATAAAGTTATCCTAATCAATGATGAGGGATAAAGCCTTTCTATTAGGCATAAAGAATAAAAAAGCTCTTTCTTAGGAAAATAACACTTTCCCTCCAAAGCCATATTTCCATTGTCAAATGAAAGTTCAGTTGAAGTGACACTTCCTGCATTTCCTGAGGACCTAATATATGCCAGAGGCTCTACTAAGTGTTATGGGTACAAACACGAAAGAAAGAATCTTGGCTTCAAGGGTTTCATGGTCCAGGGTTGGAAGAAATATATGAACAAATAAATATAATGTGACATGACACAGAAAGCAGTAAAGAGAGTATACTGAGAGGATGGAGGAGAATGGGGAGGGGTGGTGGGTGGAATTTAGAAATGCTTGTCAGAAAATCCGATCAGGTAAATGGAAGGGGGTTCAAGACAGCATTGTAGGAAGACTATAAGCTCACCTTCTTCCATGAACACAACAATTTACAGCTACATATGGAACAATTTTCCTCTAAAAAGGAGCTAAGAACTATATGAATAGTACAACAAAAGACAAAAGAGATGAGTTGAGAAGGGACAGAAGAGGCAGAGATGTAGCCTTGTCCCAAACCTCACCTCATATGCAGTGACTCCACAATTAGGAGAAATACCCTAAATATGGAACTCTCCCTCAAGGAGTGCCCCACATCAGGCACCCCAACCCTGAGGGCTAGCACTGGAAAGATGAGCCAACCAAATGTCTTGTTTTGAAAATCAATGGGGATTAAGAGAAGAATAATCACTGAACTATATGGAAAGAAGAGCATACTTTTAAAAATCTCATGTGCAAACCCACTCACCGTGAGATCCAATACAGAAGGAAGAGATTGAAAGCATCTAGACCTTAAGTGAGGGAGACTTACTAATTTTAAAGCAGCTACCAGAGAGACAGGAACCTACAGGGACTTTATCTAAAAACAGAAGGGCTGGTAGACACCACCTTTGCAATCTCATTCAAACTTACTGGTGATGAAACTGATGGATGTTATTTTTCATGCCCTCCCTCTTCCCTGCTAACACCAAAGGTTGCTCTGCCTACTCTCCCTACTGACCACCCCCCTCTCCCTACTGACCACCCCCCTACCCCCGCCCAGACTGGGTTAGGCAAGTGCCCCACACCCTGACCACCCCACATAACACCCAAGCTACAATGGGGACAGATGAGTGCCCTGAGCCTTGCCCAACCTGTGCAAAGATTGAACTGCAATGGGCCAGACAAATGCCTTGAACCCAACTCACACCACTCAGAGACAAAGCTGCAACTGGGAGGGACAAGCAGCTTGAACCCTGCGCTGCCTGTGCAGTGGCCAAACTGCAACCAGCCAGGGGAGTGCCCCAAGCTCCACCTCTCCAGCAGCAGGCTCAGCCCTATCATACCCTGCAGGCACATGCAACCCACACATAGAGTGCCTGGCTCTGGTGGCCAGGGGAGATTGAGCTTCTGGGCCACACAAAACAGTTCCTACACAAGACCACTCTTTCAAGACTGAGGGAGGTAGCTGTTTTGCCTGTTACAACAGACAAACACAGAGAGACAGGCAAAATGAGAAGATAGAGGAATATGCTCTAAACCAAGGCAAATTCCCAGAAAAAAACCTTAATGAAATGGAGCTAAGCAACCTACCTGATAAAGAGTTACAAGTAATGGTCATAAAGATGCTCAACAATCTTGGGAAAAGAATGGATGAACACAGCAAGAACTTCAACAAAGAGGCAGAAAATATAAGAAAGTACCAAATAGAAGTTGTAACAAATGAAAAATACACTAGAGGAGTTCAACAACAGAATGGATGAAATAGAAGTACAAATAAGTGAGCTGAACAAAGCAATGGAAAACACCCAGACATAAAAGCAAAATGAAAAAAGAATTAAAAGAAGTGAAGACAACTTAACTGATCTCTGAGACAAGATCAAGTGGAATAACCTTTTCATTATAGGAGTCCCAGAAAGAGGAGAGAGAGAAAAAGGGCCAGAAAAATTATTTGAGGAAATAATAGTTGAAAACTTCCTTAATCTGGGAAAGGAAACAGGTATCCAGGCCCAGGAAGCACAGAGAGTTCCAGTAAGGTAAACCCAAAGAGAAACACACCTAGACATATTATAATTAAAAGGGTAAAATGTTAAGGTTATAGAAATAATCCTAAAAGTAGCATGAGAAGAGTAGCATATTATGTATAAGGGAAACCCCATGAGGCTATCAGATTTTTTAGCAGACCAGAAGGGAGTGTAATGACATATACAATATGCTGAAGGGGAAAAACTGCCAACCAAGAATTCTCTACCCAGCAAGGTTATCATTCAGAATTGAAGGAGAGATTAAGAATTTTCCAGATAAGCAAAAGCTAAAGGAATTTATCATCATTAACCAGCATTAAAAGAAATGTTAAAGGGACATCTCTAAGCTAAAAAGAAAAGGCATTAATTAATAATAAGAAAACATACATATGTAAAAATCTCACCAGAAAAGGTTAAAAAAAACCAATAAAGGTAGTAGATCAACCACTTACAAAGTAAGCATAAGGAGTAAAAGACAAAAGGAGTAAAATTAATTTAAAATACTATAATTAGTTAAGGGATACATAAAATAAAAAGATGGAAAATGTGTCATCAGAAATACAAAATATGTGTGGGAGATTAAATATAAAGCTTTGGAATGTGTTCAAAATTAAGTTGCTATCAAGTTATGGAAACTATTATATACATAAGATGTTATATGTGAACCTCACAGTAATCACAAAGTAAAAACTTATAATAAATACACAAAAGAAAAAGAGAAAGGAATCTAAATACAAAAATGAAGGAAATAATCCAACCACAGGGGAAGAGCAAAAGAAAAGAAGAAAGGAGCAGAGAGGAACTATGAACATGGCAAGAAAAGAATAAACAAGATGGTAACAAGTACATTCCTACCAAAAATTACTTTAAATGTAAACAGACTAAATGCTCCAATCAAAGGACATAGCGTGGCTGAATGCATTAAGAAAAGTAACAAGACCTTCCTATATGCTGCCTACAAGAGACTCACCCCAAACCTAAATATACTTACAGACTGAAAGTGAAAGGATAGAAAAAAGATGTACCATACACGTGGAAATGAAAAGAAAGCTGGAGTGGCAATACTTATATCAGACAAAATAGACTTTAAAACAAAGATTATAACAAAAGACAAAGAAAGACATTATATAATAATAAAGGGGTCATTCCAACAAATGTCACAAATAACATTTGTAAACATCTATGCATCCAGCATAGGAGCACCTAAGTATATAAAGCAAATATTAACAGAAATAAAGGGAAAAATAGACAGTGATACAATAATAGTAGGGGACTTTAATACATTTTACCCTTACATGAATGGATCAATCATCCAGACAGGAAATCAATAAGGAAATATTGGCCTTAAGTGACACATCAGATCACAAGGACTTAATAGATACACAAAACATTCAATTCCAGGACAGCAGAATAAACATTCTTTTCAAATACACATAGAACATTCTCCAGGATAGATCATGTGTTAGGCCACAAAACAAGTCTCAATAAATTTAAGAAAACTGAAAATGGTTTCAAGCATCTTTCTGATCACATGGTATGAAACTAGAAATCAAACATAAAGAAAAAATAAAAAACACAAACATGTGAAGACTAAACAACATTTTACTAAACAACTAATGAGTCAATAAAGAAATCAAAGAGGAAATCAAAAAATAACTTGAGACAAATGAAAATGCAAAGACAATGAACCAAAACCTTTGCAATGCAGCAAAAGCAATTCTAAGAGGGAAGTTCATAGCTATACAGGTCTACCTCAAGAAATAAGAAAAATTTTAAATACACAATCTAACTTTACATTTAGAGGAAGTGGAAAAGAAGAACAAAGCCCAAAGTTAGTAGAAGGAAGGAAAAAATGGAGACCAGAGAGGAAATAAATGAAATAAAAACTAAAAGAAAAAATAAATCAATGAAACTAAAAGCTGGTTCTTTGAAAATATAAACAAAATTGACAAAGTCTTAAACTAGACGAAGAAAAAGAGAGAGAGAGACCAAATAAAATTAGAAATAAAAGAGGAGAAATTACAACTGATACCACAGAAATATGAAAGGATTGTAGGAAAATACTATGAACAATTATATGCTACAAAATTAGACAACCTAGAAAAAAAAGCATAAATTCCTAGAAACATGATCTTCCAGGATTGAATAGGAAGACATAGAAAATCAGAATAGACTGATTAGTAATAATGAAATTGAATCAATAAAAATAAAAACATGTTACAAACAAAAAAATTTCTCAACAAACAGAAGTTCAGGTCCAGATGGCTTCACAGGTGAATTCTATCAAACATTTAAAAAACAATTAATGTTTGGGGCACCTGTATGGCACAGTAGTTAAGCATCTGCCTTCGGCTCAGGTCATGATCCTAGGGTCCTGGGATCAAGCCCCACATCGAGCCCCACATTGGGCTCCCTGCTCCATGGGAAGCCTGCTTCTTCCCCTCCCACTCCCCCTGCTTGTGTTCCCTCTCTCGCTATCTCTCTCTCTGTCAAGTAAATAAATAAAATCTTTAAAAAAGTAAAAATAAAAAAAAACAGTTAACGTTTATCCTTCTCAACTTATTCCAAAAATTGGAGAAGGAAGGATTATTTTCAAACTCATTTTGTGAAGCCAGCATTACCCTGACCCCAAAACCAGATAAAGACAATACAAAAAAAAAAAAGAAAATCACATGCCAATATCCCTGATGAACATAGATGCAAAAATCCTCAACAAAATAAATTTAACAATACATTAAAAGTAGCATACAACATAACCAAGCCCGATTCATTCCAGGGATGCAAGGATGCTTTAACATCTACAAATCAATCAATGTGATAGGCCACATTAACAAAATAAAGGATAAAAATCATATGATGACCTCAATAGATGCAGAAAAAGCATTTGACAAAATTCAACATCCACTAATGATAAAAACTCTCAACAAAAAGGGTATGGAGGAAACATACATCAATATAATAAAAGCCATATATGACAAACCCACAACTAATATCATACTCAATGGTAAAAAGCTGAAAGCATTTCCTCTAAGATCAGGAACAAGACAAGAATGCCCACTCTCACTACCTTTATTCAACATACTATTGGAACTACTAGCCACAACAATTAGGCAAGAAAGAAATAAAAGGCACCCAAATTGGAAAGGAAGAAGTAAAACTGTCACTATTTGCAGATGACATAATACTTTATAGAGAAAACCCTAAAAACTCCACAAAAAACTATTAGACTAACAAATAAATTCAATAAAGTTGCAGGAAACAAAATTAATATACAGAAATCTATTGCATTTCTGTACACCAATAGTGAAATATTAGAAAAAGAAATTAAGAAAACAATCTCATTGACAATCACATGAAAAAGTATAATATACCTAGGAATAAATTTAACCAAGGAGGTGAAAGACCTGTACTCTGAAAACTATAAGACATTTATGAAAGAAATTGAAGACACACATAAATGAAAAGATATAAAGTGCTCATGGATTAGAAGAATCAATATTATTAAAATGCCCATACCACCCAAAGCAATCTACAGATTGAATGCAACATCTATCAAAATACCAATGGCATTTTTCACATAAATAAAACAAATAATCCTAAAATTTGTATGGAAGACAAAAGACCCTGCACAGCCAAAGCAATTTTGAGAAAGAAGAACAAAGCTAAAGCTCCCTGATTTCAAACTATACTGCAAAGCTAGTAATTAAAAGAGTATGGTACTGGCACAAAAATGGACATGTAGATCAATGGAACAGAATGAGAGCCCAAAAATAAATTCACATTTATATGGTCAATTAATCTATGACAAGGAAAGCAAGAACATAAAATGGAGAAAAGGCAGTCTCTTCAATAAAATGGCACTGGGAAAACTCAATGGCTACATGCAGAAGAATGAAACTAGACCACTTTCTTACACCATACACAAAAATAAACTCAAAAAAGGACTTAAATTTGAGACCTGAAACGATAAAATTCCTAGAAAAAAATAGGCAGTAAGCTCTTTAACATCAGTCTGAGCATATTGTTCTAGATACGTCTCCTCAGGCAAGGGCAACAAAAGCAAACTGTACAAAGGAAACTACATAGAACTAAAAAAATTTGTACCATGAATGAAACTATCAACAAAACAAAAAGGCAACCCACTGAATGGAGAAAGACACTTGCAAATGATATACCCGAAAAGGAGGGGTCGATATCGAAAATATACAAAAAACCCATACAACTCAATAACAAACAAAACAAAAAACTTTAAACAAATAAACAACCTGAGTAAAAAATAGGCAGAAAACCTGAATAGACATTTTTCCAAAGAAGACATACAGATGGCCAACAGACACATGAAAAGATGCTCAATGTCACTCATCATTAGGGAAATGCACATCAAAACTACAATGAGATACCACTTCATACCTGTCAGAATGACTTATTCAAAAAGATAAGAAATAACAAGTGTTGGTGAGGATGTGGAGAAAAGGGAACCCTCATGTACCATTGGTGAGGATGTAAATTGGTGTATCCACTATGAAAAACAGTATGGAAGTCCCTCAAAAAATTCAAAATAGAACTACCATATAATTCAGCAATTCCACTTCTGAATATTTATTCAAAGAAAACAAAAACACTAAGTTAAAAAGATGTATGTACCACTATGTTCAGTGCAGCATTATTTACAATAGCCAAGATACAGAAACAATCTAAGTGTCCATCAATAGATGAATGGATAAAGATGTGAGGTGTGCACATGTATGAGTGTATAAAATGGAATATTAGTCAGCCATAAAAAAGAATGAAATTTTGCCATTTGTGACAACATAGATGGACCTAGAAGCTATTAGATTAAGTGAAATAAGTCAGAGAGAAAGACAAATAATGTGTGATTTGATTTATATGTAGAATCTAAAAAATCAAACAAAACAGAACAGACACAGATTCATAGTTTCAGAGAATAAACTGGTTGTTTTGAGAAGGGAGGAGGTTAGGAGGATGGGGAAAATAGGTGAAGAGGATTAAGAGGTACAAACTTCTAGTTATAAAATAAATAAGTCACAGGAATGTAATGTACAGCATAGGGAATATAGTAAATAATATTGAAATAACTCCATATGATGACAGACAGTAACCAGACCTATTGTGGTGATCATTTTTTATAATGTATAAAAATATCAATCACTGTGTTATATACCTGAAACATATATAATACTGTATGTCAATTATAATTCAATAAAAATAATTAAAAATTAAAAACATAAAATAATTCATAAACTAAATTAAAAAGAAAGAAAATTTGATTACTTCAGCTGAGTCTAAATTCTAAGCAACTAGATGGAGGTTCATGATCACTAAACAGTTTTTTTTTTAAACTGAAATTCTCTTCACAAAAAGAGGTCACTGGTCAAAAGAGTCACTTATCTATCTCATCCTTATTCATTTGGGCAGAAAGGATCACAAAATAAAAGAGACTTCAACAGAGAGAAAGAGAGAACCATTTTAGCCACCACCCAGGGCACATGCATATACAGATCAGTAACTATTTGCTGAATAAGCCTTTTTCAGTAAATCTGCATTTTATTGGGGGTAATTATCAGTAAGAAGGTAATTTTATTATCATCTTATTTTCATCAACACACTCCTCAAAGCATATTATCCAGGTGATGTTCTCAGTTCCCCACTTCAGCTATCACACGGATTCTCATTCTTAACTTAACAAAAGGCAGGCACAGTAAAGGGGTCATTATCAATATCCTCAGGGCTTCTATTGACTTGGTCATAACCTAATTATGTGGCTAACATTTGTTTGGATGTGTCATAAGATTCTTAATGTCTGATCATTTTTAAATACACATGGTAACTTATTTATAATGCTGATTAAGGGATACATAGGAAATGCTGAGACTTGTGAATACATAGGAAAACCCATACTCTGTGTAATAAATCACATATAAAGAACCTCAAGGAAGATGATTAGATGTTTAAACTGTTAAATGCTTAAGACATAGCTCTCCAAACATATCAGTACACAACCCTGAAGTGAACCCTTCCCCATGAGGAACCGGCACCCTAGATAGTAGTTTTAGTAGATCCCTACACAATACCTAATATCATTTTTCATAATGTATCCTACATTAGAATATAAGCAGAAATCACAGAAACAGCAAAATAAAAGATTACGTGGCAAGGTAAATTGCAAACAACATACCTTTGAAATAACTTTCCTGAGATTATTTGAAAACATAATCAATATGAGCATATTTGACTCTGCTTTAAAATGAGAAGTAAAATGGGAAACAATTTACCAGATTAAACACTCTGAAATATTCATACTTTGTTAGAATAAAAATACACACACAAAAAGCCACTCACCACCACAAATGATACTGTCTATGTAGCACTCGATGCTTTGCCAAGCATGTTTCCGTACCTCATCATATCTGAACTAGATGGTCTCCATGTGAAGTGTTTTCATAGTGCCATAAGAAGGATAACTTTGTAGAGAAGTGCACTTTTAGCTAACAGGCTTTGGGGCATGGTCTGTCAAGCAGAGAAATTTCCAAGTCAGCACCAGCTCTTCTTCTATTCAGCATGACCTGTTACTAAATGCTGTTAGTTCTAGCCCCATAGTACTTGGTGAATTTGTCTTCCCCTTTTCCATTTCCTCCTTTAGAGAATGAAAGAACAATGCGGCAGGGAGTTTATCAGTCTGCTACCAGCATATTCTCATACCCAGAATAGTGCCTGACAGGTAGAAGTGCTCAACAAATACTTTTAAACAAATGAATGAATTCCCATAGCCCCACATTATCCTATTTCCTCAAAACTCCCCCACCCTCGATCTCTATGGAACCTCCTAATTGGTATTATGAACAAGATTTTCTATTCTCACATGTACCTTATACATGGCTGCTTAACTGATTACACACCAATGGTTTTACTCCTTAGATTAAAGCATTCATATTTCTTTTTATTATTACAGACTCCTCATCCTGGCATTTAAAGTCTTCCACGATGGCCCTAACTGATCTTTCAAGATCCCAGCCTTCAGTTTCAACATAAGATCCTTTGTATCATTCCTGTCACGCCTAGGACCATCTTGCCTATTTGTCTCTGTACATGCAGGTCCCTTGGCCCACAACGGCTGTAGCCACCATATTTACCTATTGAAATACCACCAGTCCCTCAGTATTATGTGAAATGCTACTTCATTCAAGATGTACCAATCAGATGCCATCACTTTGTCTCATGCAAATCTCTTATTCTGTCTTGTAATAGTTACATACAGAGCCATGTCTTTTCTTCAGTATGCTAAGCTCCAGAAAGTCAACAACTATGTCTTACGTAGCTTTGACTCTAAAGTACCTACCACATGTAGTAAATGGTCGATACAAATTAGCTAAATTGAAGTGATTCTAAAAGGTAGGTTATAGGATCAAGAAATACCCACCTCCTTGAACATACGGTGAAGAAAGCAGAGGACGGATACAGAGCTCCAAAATTTGGGGTTTGAGCTCTGCCTTTTACAAGATGATTAACTTGGGCAAGATTTTAATTTTTCCCTTTAGCCTGCCTGAAGCTCAGTTTCCTTATCTATAAAATGATGATACTTGTATTATCTACTGTACAGCATTGTCATTCAGACTGAAATAGAAAAAATGGAAGTGATAATGCTTTGTAAACTTTAAAGTGTTATAAAGATTCAGTTTTCTTTCTTTCTTTCTTTTTTTTTTTTTTCAAATCGCACACCATGGACCTTGTTGGCTGAATAAGAAACGAAAGCTATTTGGTAACTGTGAGTCTTTTCCTGCCATACCTGGCGGAGAGTGAGGAAGAGGTAGGACTAAGAAGGGAGAAGGAGAGCATTCTTCTTCTGCCAGCAGTCTGATCACCCAGCATGAGGAAAATTAGCTTTTGAACATCTTCTAACATTAATAAAGAGCCAAGTCACTAAATTGCTATGGGACAGCATTTAGAAAAAAAAATTCCCTGTGATAAATGATTTTGAGGTTTACAGTTTATCATACATTTAGTGTAGTAAGCTGACAAAGCAGCTTTAAAAACATCACCAAGGTTTTGTTTTCCTCCTCTGCTTCCTCCTGTGTATTTTCTCTTTGCTAAATTCATTAAAAAAAAAAAAAATGAGGAAATACTTCCTTGGAAAAGACTGTAATTCTACTCTGTGATCATATCCTTGTCTATGGATATCCCTCATCTGAAACTCAACACAAACGGCTGTGTGTGAAGAAAGAAGAGGAGGAAACAGCACCAGGAACTGGCCTGTGTGGTTGGAGTAGTCCTGCCCCCGGGGAAGGCTGTCCCCCAGGCCACTTTCCGCTTCAGACAGCCCCGATCTGAGAGACGAGCTGGATGCAGGTTATGTTATCTGAGAACCCTGGACAAATGTGGTTCATTGTGATGTAATCTGATTTTAGAAGGGCTTACGCAATTCGCATTCCTTGTCAGAGGCTTTCCCACATTTCTGGATAGCTGATTCCATTTTAATAATTTTTTTTAAGCACAGGGAAGGAGTAAACATCAGCCCATTATCTGAGAAAATATAACAGCTACCTCTTTGGAGTGAGGGCTGGGTTATGAATCAGTGTTGTTCTGTTTCTTCATTTCATTTATGTGCAGGTTTACTAGACACTCTGGACTGGTTTGAAACCTCCCAATGACGTCAATGGGGCAGAGAAATTGGAGCAGCGGAGACAGCTGCAATGCACCAAGTCTACTGAGGTTTTATTCTTTTCTCCCAGGGTGACATCTGAGACAGATATTATCAATCAAGCCCTCCTGGCTCAGCATCAAATCAAAAGCACTTTATCATTCAAAGCAGTAAAAGCTGCAATTAGGTGATCTGCTCAGCTTTTTCCCTAGGAATATCTTGTTCATTACAATTAATAATGCAATTAAAACTTAGAGAAAAGAATGCTTACTAAAATATTTAAATATCGACATTTTTCCTTCACTGTTTAATTGTCAAATTATTAAAGATCACTCTTTACATATATTTTGTATAAAAAATTCAAAACAGGGGCGCCTGGGTGGCTCAGTCAGTTAAGCGGCTGCCTTCGGCTCAGGTCATGATCCCAGGGTCCTGGGATCGAGCCCCGCGTCAAGCTCCCTGCTCAGTGGAGAGTCTGCTTCTCCCTCTCTCTCTGCCTACTTGTGCTCTCTCTCTCTCTGTCAAATAAATAAATAAAATCTTTAAAAAAAAAAAAATTCAAAACAATCAAATTACTGCCTCTTTTGAAATACTAATAAAAAGGAAATGGTAACTTTAACCAGTTTCCAAGAAATGTCCAAATATCCAGGAAAAAAAATATATATATAGCAAAGCTTTATTATCATTTAGAAAACAACAAACAACAAACAACAACAAAAGGCAGGGAACTAGTGCTCCGTGAATTAACATTTCTTCTTAACAACACTCAAAGCCAAAAAGAGGAAAGCAGAGCCTACTGCTTTTTTGTTTGTTAAGCACAACGTATTATTTACTGACTCTTCAAGCATCTCTTCTTAGGAATAGTCTTACTTGCCTGAGTATATAATAGCATATTAAAATCTGAAAAAAAAATATAGCACTTAATCTAATTATACAGTTTTAAAGAAAGGTCTCTGCTCTGTCTCTTCTCTTCTCTCTCTTTCTCTATCTTTCTTCTTTTTAAGGGGGAGACTTTAAACTTCTAAAAATTCCCACAACTAATCATAACAAATCTAACTAATAAACATCCTTAAAATGGGTTTTTGTTTTCAAAGTTACTTAGGAGACCCAAGCATAGACTACTCTCACCAGAGTAAAGAATATGAAGAATACTTTCTTGCCTCTCCCTGCCTTCTACAGTGTTTGTTGGCAAACAATGCTGGTGATAAAATAAACATAAAGTGGAGGAGAGAGAAATCTGGGGGTAAAAATAAAGGAGAAAATACCAACATCAATCTCAAGGCTATGTGGCCAAACTGAATAGGATCCAAAGCCATTTAGTCTAGAAAGTCAAACTGGCCAAGAACAAGAAATAAAGAAAACAATACTCTTCAACAATTGTCTATTATCCACAAAGCATCATCATCCACTCTGTTATTACATCAGGTAATATTATATATGATGTATATTGTTGTAACTTAATAACAGATTCCAAAAATAGGAAGAGCTATGATGCAGGAGACTTACTTTTTCAATGAGGAATCAATGAAAGAACTAAAAGTTTAGGTTAGCTAGAGTAACAAACGTTTTGCCAATCAGCCATGTTTACCCAAGGTAGGGTATTGAACGTGCTCTCTATTATTTGGATTTAAACAGTAAGGTTCTTTTTTCTACCCTCTTTCATTCATTTAGCTGTGAAACAGACAATAAATCATAGCTAAAGCTACCAAATATCTTGTACATTATTTACAAAGCTGAAATTCCTAACTGATCCAACCCTAAAGTTTTTCCAGCCACTGGACTCATCTTTCCTTTATCCATTCCCTTTGGTCCATATAATGGTAATAATATGTTGTATCCCAGCTCCCAGAGAAAACAGGTATATATCTTTGCATTACTCTGAATCTGCAAAATGATAATGAAATGAAAAGACGCATGAACAACCACCTTGTAGATGCTCTAAATGTGATAGATATTATTTTAGATGTTTGCTTAAAAATGTGTATCATTGTGCTTTGGTGCCAAGTACTATGCTACGCAGTGGGAACACACACACAAGTAAATCATATGAAATCCACAGAGTAAACCAAGCCAGCAACTTGAGAATCATTCTTCCCTCCCACATCTAATCATCACTACCAGTACCCATAAAAGCAAAGTAAGGCTCCCTTTCACAGCTGTGTGAAATCTGTCTTATCAGCCAGTGGTCAGTGGTCTGCCAAACCTTGCCATACGGGTCATAAACAAGCAAGTAACAGCTCAGGTAGGTAACCAGCCCAGACCTTTTACCTTTCTTGAATTAGTTTCCTCTTCATCTGGCCAGAGATGACCTAGTTTATGTCATCTTCTTCTCTTTCCTAGATTACTCCAACAGCCTCCTAACCAGTTCCCTTGCTTTGAGCTTTACCGATAATATCACACTTTTATTTTTTTCCAAAGATTTTCTTTATTTTAGAGAAAGAGAGTGCATGAGCGAGGGGAGGAGCAGTGGGAGAGAGAGTGGGGAAGCAGACTACCCGCTGAACAGGGAGCCCTACAAGGGGCTTGATCTCAGGACCTGAGATCATGACCTGAGCCAAAACCAACAGTCAGATGCTTAACCAACTGAGCCACCCAGGCACCCCAAGATCATACTTTTAAATGATAAATCTGGCCATGCCATTCCCTACTTAAAAGCCTTCATGACTTCTCAAAGCTTTTATGAAAAAAATCTCTTCCTCAGCATGTCACAACAGATCCTGTATGATAGGTGGCTTGACTACCTCTCTAACCCTTATCTTCTTGATGGGTCCATAAGTACCTACTCACGTTGCTCAGTTTCCCAAGCTCACTGTACTGTTCCACATTTTCATATATTTTCTGCCCTTTAGCTCCACCTGCACTTCATAATTCCCACTAACACATGCTTTTATTATGATAGACCCATAATTGTAGCACATTTATCACACACAGATCTGCTTCCTCCCTACTTGAGTGTGAGCTCCTGAAGAGTAATGACTACCTACGGTTCACTTCTGTTTCCCTCAGCCAGGCCCAGAATGGCATTGTGTTTTTGAGAAATGACAAAGGAATCAATGAACATTAGTAACTATTATTGCAGTTGATCTACCTTACAAAAGAGATTTTAGAATCCTTTCTGTGGGACAGAGATGGATCTTCAGACGTCTCTTGGGCAGTCAGGCCCCATTTCCTCTCCCCCACCTCCAGACTTGTTTCAATTGGGAATCAGCCCTGCATCCTCGAGCAATGAGAGAGGATACTAGAAGTTCCAGAATCAGGGTTAGAGAGAGGCATTTAAAATCCACACATTGTGAGGGTTCCCAGTTCTTCTAAGGGGTGCATAGCTGACCATTTCAATCCAAAAACTGTAGTGAAGCCAGAGATAAGAGCCTACATCAACCCATGCAGGAAGTCGATTAATCATTTATTGACAACTACACTTGTCCAAATGACCTGAGCATCCTGGATTGTTTACTCATTCATTCAACAAATATTGATTGACAACTGTGTCATCCTAGACATTGCAAATTTAATGGTGAGCAAACAGGTTAGCTTGTACTTAGCTTTTTTTTTTCTCTTCCATACATTTTTGGTATGTGAGCAGCCCATGAAGAAGGGCCCCTTTTGTCAAAAGGTAGAATCTCATTCTCCATGCCATACTACTGGGTCTTCTCCATGTAATTCCTGTCTCTGTGTGCAGTCTCTATCATCATTTGTATTCTGTGTTCCAACCCACCTCGTGCAGTCCCACTATCCATTGCAAGACAGAAGGGGAAAGAATCACTGCTCTCTAAGCATGTACAGGCACCTAGATAGTCTAGCATTGGCCACCCACAATTTGATGGTGCTTTGATGTTAACAAAGAAATATCTGAGTGAGTTGCCCTGGTAAGGTTGGCAAACACTAATGAATCAGTGGCTCTGAATTAATCAAAGCAGTAAAACGTGAAGGTGGATTTTTTTTCTGACAGATGATTGACCTGCAGAGACCAGATATTAAGCATATATGCTTCATTATCCAAATTTAATTTTAAGGTCCTTGGGAGTCTTTGCCTTTTTACATCAGTTTCAGCACACACTATAACTTACATAGTGCCTTCTTGCCCATGGTATGGGTGCCATAAAAATTTGTCGATTGTTGTTTTCATAAGCAACCAAAATATTTTTTTTGTCAAGAGGACCAAATATTTCTAAATAAACTAGAAAATAAATATGATTTTTCTGTTTATAAGGCCACAAAAAATTAAATGTAGTCATTAAATAAAATTTAAATATTTTTATAATAATAAGAACAAACATTTAGAACCCTGTCATTAGCAGTCAAAAAATCAGTACTTACACAATTGGCTTTATCATGTGGTATGAAGAGCAAGACTTTTAGAATCATACAGACCCAAGTTTGTATTCAGAATCTGTTCAATATTTGTTCACAAAAATGAGTAAAATGATTACACTTAAACCCAGTTTATAATCCATTTTACAGGGATTATAATACTTAACTAATAGGTTGTTATGAAGAATAAATGATTGTGTATAAAGTGCCTTAAACTGGCATAGAGTAGGTATTTAATATTTTTAAATGATATATTTTCGTCTATTTTGAGGTTTTTATGGAGGGAAGAGGAAAATTTTACATGGTAATTTCAGAATATGTCACCAATCATGAGCTCTTTCAAGTAATATGTAAGGGAATAAAAGGTACATATATAATCTCTTCCTTTTACTGTCTTTTTTTTCTTTAAGCAATGGTAGGCACTCTGATGAGACTTTACAGTATTTTTCAGTGTGAACTATAATTCCGATTCTAGGACTTGTCCTTTGTATCTTAGAAAGTGATTTTTGACTATGTGACTGAAATTTTTGTGTTTCACAGCAACATATTTACCCAAGCCTGTGATAAATCTTCCAAATCTTTGTTTCCTGAACCATCATGGCACTCTACCTTTAAGAATGCCCACAGGGTATTCTTGTTGCTTACTTGAAATCAACACTGAGGGTCTATACTAAATATCTTTAAATGGGGTTTCCTAAAACGTCACAGCCAAAATATTTACTATCTGGTTTCAACATGCAATGGACACAAACCTAACTTTGACTTATTCCTGCCTGCATCTTATGACACTTATGCCAATTCTTGATGGCAAAAGATCTTTCAAGGTTTTGAAACTTTGCTGCTGTCAGAATAAAAGCTACATAGTGATCCTTAGTTTTAAAATAAAATTCTCCTTTAGGTCAGGTATTCTCAAGGAGGTAAGAGGACCAAAGACCAAAGCTTGTCCGATATCATTTCTCCAAAATCACTTTCATTTGTGGAGACACTTAAGTGCCAAGCCACACAACACAAGCACACAGGCAAGCGCGCGCGCACACACACACACACATGCACACACACGCACACACACGATACATTCTTTTAACAAGTATTTATTGGGCTTACTTTGTGCCAGACACTCTTCTAAGCCTTTAGAGTACAGTCATTAATGAAACAGACAAAATTTCCTGCCCTCATGTGGTTCACATTCCAGCTTGGGGCAGGGAATGATGTGGGAGGAGTGGGTTCAGAAAATAAACAATACACATAAGCCACAGTATAGAATTTATCTTTCTCTGGACCAGCCATGGCCACTTCTGTCTCCATTCCTTTGCATTTACTTTCGTCTCTATCTGGAATGCCTCCTTACTATCTTGATAGACCAAGGCAAGTATCACCTTCCTATGTGAAGCCTGTGTTAGCTCTTCTTGGGGAGTTAAGGAGATTCTCTATTTCTCAAATTGTCTTCCAACTGACATATGTCTGTCTCTCTCACCAGAGGACAAGTTCCGCCTAGGCAGGAACATAGCAAGGACTAATACTTAGTAAGTATTGTATCACCAGGGCCATCCAATACAGAGCATACTAGAGTAGTACCCTCAATGAATATTCAACTAAAAATGAATACAGTTTTTGCCTTTCTCGGTCTGACTTATTTCACTTAGCCTCTACATCCATCCATGTAGTCTCAAATGGCACAATCTCAGTGTTTTTATGTCTGTATTAATATTCTATTGTATATATATGCCACATCTTCTTTATCCATTCATCCACTGAAAGACACTTAAGTTGCTTTTATATCTTGGTTATTGTAAATAATGCTGCAATCAGCATGGGAGTGCATGTATCTTTTCATATTACTGTTTTTGTTCTCTTTGGGTAAATACCCAATAGTGGAATTATTGGATCATATGGCATTTTTACTTTTAATTTTTTAAGGAACTTCTATACTGTTTTTCACAGTGGCTGCACCAATTTATATTCCCACCAACAGTGCATGAGGCTTCCTTTTTCTCCATATTCCCACCAACACTTGCAATTTCTTGTCCTTTTGATTTTAGGCATTCTAACAGGTGTAAGGTGATACCTCATTGTGTTTTTTTTTTTAATTAATTTATTTATTTTAGAGAGAGAGGTGGGGGAGGGGCAAAGGGAGAGGGAGAAAGAATCTCCAGCAGATTCCCTGCTAAGTGCGAAGCCTGACACAGGGCTCAGTCTCATGACTCTGAGATCATGACCTGAGCCAAAATCAAGAGTTGGATGCTTAACTGACTGAGCCACTCAGGCGCCCCTCTCGTTGTGGTTTTGATTTGCATTTCCTTGCTGATGAGTGATGTTGAGCATCTTTTCAATTGTCTGTTGGCCATCTGTATGTCTTCTTTGGAAAAATGTCTACTGGGGTGTCAACTATACTCAAAAAAAAAAAACACAGTTTTTTAAAAATAAAATAATAAAAAATAAATAAAATGCAGTTTTATTTTATTGCAAAAAAAATGATTAATTGTGAGGTTAGCTATAATTAGTATGTTTCTTTGCATACCATCCACACTAAGTTTGGATAATACATAAATTCAAGAAAAATTTTGCTAGACATAGAACTATTTTATGTGAAATACAATAGCATTGTTTTACTAAGAGCTGATTCAGTAGGCCTGGTAACTGAAAAGCTAGCTTTTAATTAGTTGATGTAAATAGTCTTGATAGAAATATTAATTTTATGACTTGATTATCTTTTAAAATGCTTAATTTCATCTGTTAGAATCATTTAGATAATTTGAGGAGTATAGTTATTTTTCTTCAATCTTCCAATTAACAGAAGAAAATTAAATTACTGTGTTGCTGTAAGAAGGAAGTCTTAGACATCAGACTAACTTACTGTGATTGGCACAAGAGAGCTTACTACAAGAGAGCTTACTACAGGGAGCTGCGATTTAAGGGAGGTAATATTCCAAGAATGGAAGTTCCTGCAGCTTTTAGACAGGGCCCACACCCCACAGCAGGATGACACCTGTGGTTCTGTGTGTGGGACCCTGTCAGGTCATTATCCATCAGATTAGCTGTCTGCTTCTCTGTCAGTGACCTCCAATCATCAAATTTTTCTTTGGTCTCTCTTCAGACTGGAAAACCTTGCCTTTGTTTCATTCAACTACGCAGTGAAAGAAGCAGCTGCCTTTTTACAGAGAGGAAATTCTTGGGAGCAAGCTAACATCCCTTCTTGCAATCAACTTGCAGGGTAATTTTAGGTCTTCTACTGATGTGATAGCCTGTACCATCTTTGTTTAACAAGCTTATATTACTACATACTACGTAGCTTCTAATATTGAATAAGAGTATGTGTTCCTTGTTGGTCTTTTCTTTCCTGGAAACAAACAAACAAACAAACAAACAAACTTTGCTTGACTTTTCAAGGAAATAATTTCATGAGAAAAGTTTTATTCTTCTTCTCTAAGTTTGGGGCAAGTACATTCACACTTCTTTTGCACACCTCTGACACGTAGCTTCATGCTGAGCACAGCAAACATGTGATGACTGATAGATTCCTCTGACTTAGAAGTGTGTACTGTGCTTGAGCAGGCTGTATGCAGTTCCTTCAAATAGCACAGGAAGGAAGAAGTCATGTAATTCTTCAAATATTATATATAATTTTCTTCATCAAAGTAGGCTCACAGGCATTCACTCATACTGTTTGTTCTATGGCTAAAGTCTCAAGGTAAGGATAATGTCTACAGCACAGAAAAAACATGAATGCACTTTTGAAAGTTTGAGAGTTTATATTCCAGCTAAATAAAAGTCGTTGATTGAAGTGAATTTTTTGTTTGTTTGTTTTGCTGTCTGTACCTCAGTGACAATCAGTAAAAGATAATGTATTTGAATTTTTGTGATATTCAAATTTTACTCGTTTCTTATCTTCATCAGGGACCTGATCTCAGGCACATTTTTTTCTCATGTTGGCTTTGGTAATTTTAGTATGCGTGCTGCCAAAGCGAGCACTGTTGCTTTGGTAATTAATGCAAAGGGCCGTCTCTGAGCTAAAAAAAAGTATCCTTTACAACAGAATTACAGATAGGATTGGAACTTAATGGTTGTCAAAATTAGCTCTTCAACAGAACATAAGCTTCTATAAAGTGTTTAACAGTGACGAATACACTCTATCAGGCTTTATACATTTTTTAACTATTATTTCAAAAAACAAACAAGTATTTGCTCAATTTCTGGAAATGTTTACAAGTCTATAACTTAGCTTCTAATATGATTGCCATGGAAGCCAGCACGGTTTTAGGTTAAGCCCATAATCCTACCTGCTAAACATACTAAATGTAGGTATGGCCTGCTTTAGGGAATCATGTAGCATACATATATATAACACAAAAAAGTTGAGAAGTAAATTTACTATAAGAATAATAATTCTCATGGCTAAGAAGATTTCCCACAGGATTCCTTAAAACTAGTTTCTCTATGCATTTAAGTGATTGTTTATATATAATTAATCGACATCGGTGTAATTGAAAATGTAGAGTGTAATTTTATTTTCTCACCTGAATTTACTGTTAGCTGTAGTTCAATAAGAAAAATAGGTGTAGATAAAGTAAATTAAAAAATATGTAAGAAAGTGAGGTCAATTGGAAAAAAGAAATTTGCATTTAACTCTGAAGGAGTTATATAAAAATAGATAAATCTTTATCACATAGAGGGCTTACAAGGATACTCTACATAGGTTTCTAAGCTTTTAGCTGTTGAACCTTGAAAACATTTTACCACTTAAAATTCAACAGTCTAATTGTGAAGTTCCATTTTAATTATTGCAAATTCCCATCTAAGAGTTGACTTAGCCATTGGGTTACCTCAAAGATTACAGATAAACACAAATAGACTCTTCTGGGCTTAGTAGCACTTGCCTGAAATTTTTTCCTCCAAAAATAGAATATAACTCTACCTCTGTGGAAGTCCCCAGTCTCTGCCTCCAGGCTGGCCCCACACAATGGCTTCCATCTTTCTGGCTTTAAGACTTTTAATGGTTGGTTTCTCACAGCTTTCAGGATAAAGTTATAGCTCCTATGAGGGTTTATGCAGCCAACCCTGTTTGTCTTGAGTGTTTGTCTCAAGCAATCATTTCCCTTCTTAAGATTTGAAACACCCACAGTTTTTCCCAAAATGAGTCATGTTAAGCTATGTTATGTCTGGAAGGTCTTTCTTCTTATTCTCTGTCTAGTTATGGCCTACTAATCCATCTGAATTGTAGTTATGGGTCTCCTTCTTTATGCCCCAATCTGATATAGATATACCCAAAGCAGGCTGTGCACACATATATTATTGTTATTAACACACTGATTTATAATCCTTGATTGATTTGTGGCTTTACTCTGATGGTTACACAACTTTGGATCCCAGAAGCCTAGCATAGAATCCAGCATTATAGTTAAGTGCTGAGTAAATGTATGTTCAATTTCAATAGGTAACTGGAATTTTTCAGAAAGTTGATTTGAACAGCGTATCATTACTATAAAAAACCTGGATTTTTAATGAAATGCTAACCAACTTAAAAATAAGGTTATTTAAAAATAACCTTAAGGTAATGAGATGAGGAGTTAAAGAGGCTAATTTTATTGAGTTGATTCTTTGAACCAGGCATTGTGCTAAGTACTTTTACATTTCATTTAAATATCACCATCAGACACATAACATCTATATTACTTTTCATATTTCATGTTTAAAATGAACTAAGTATTTATTCATATGTGCCAGTAACTTTGTTTGGGTGATTCACATCACATCATTTAATTTTCACAATATTTCAAGAGAAGCGTTATAATTTCATTTACAAACAAGAAAATTAGCACTCAGACTTGACAAGGTCAGACAGTTGGTAAACAATGAAGCTGGGATTTTCACTCACAGTGATCTGGTTCTCTAGGCAGTGTTTGCTTCATGGAAACATCACATCACCCAAACTGTTTTCCAGAGGTCCATGAAGATATTAATAGGTAATTCACTTCCCCAAAGGTTTTATGGTTACATAAGTTTAAATTACTTTTTCCTTTTTAAAACATATCCTCTTTTTAGTTGTACATCACAGCTCTGAAACCATCAGGAGAATTGCTTAACTGTCTAACCAAGTGTTTTCCAGTTTTAAGAAACCATCCCCTTTTTATTCTTTTACAAACCACTAAAGTTCTAACCCAGGACTGCCTTCAATTAAAGTTATATCAAAATGCAATAAAAGGTGTTCTTTTTTGACCCAATTCTCTCTTGAATTCCATTTTTTTTAATTTATTTATTTGGCAGAGAGAGAGAGCACAAGCAAGGGAAGCAGCAGGCAGAGGGAGAGGATGAGGGAGAAGCAAGCTCCCGGATGAGCAGGGAGCCTGATGTGGGGCTCGATCCCAGGACCCTGGGATCATGTCCTGAGCCGAAGGCAGACACTTAACTGACTAAACCACCCAGGCACCACTTGAATTCCATTTTTGATGGGAAGAGTAAAAATTCTAAGTTTCTTTTCCTTTCATGTCCCCCATATTTTCAACTGATCCTAGAAAAAAGTGTAATCAGGAAAAATTGTGGTCTGATTCTTGAGAACTAATTATATTCAAAATTAAGAGTAAGAGTACTTTGATTTTCTGATTTACTCATCAACACCCAAAGTATTTGTTGAATGAACTGTCAGAAGCCTGTGCTATGCACTGTGCAAAAAAAATTATGGCAGCCGTAATTTCTGCCCTTTTAGAAGCACTGGCATTCAGAGCAGTTAGAAAGTTCAATAATCCTCAAACAAGCAATGCCTATGTTTAAAATGTATGCTCACATTCCAGTTTTAATGCATATGTAAATCTGGGACTATGCGGTGACACAAGGGTAAATCCACACAAATCATGGTTTGGTTCTAGTTTATGTCATCCATTGTCTCCCACCTACCCATAATTCCGAGTTCCTCACTGTCTTAACTCTCAAAATGAAGACACAGTTCACAGACAATAGAAATATTTAAACAATGCAAAGTATTTACATCTCTCACATAGCTCTAAAAAAAC